>NC_071392.1:149861711-150168089 GCF_022682495.2 Desmodus rotundus
GGGTGCCTGCCACTCCCTGTTGTTTGCCTGATACTGATGAAAGGTGTTCATTGCCTTTCAATTGCATTTGAACTCTTGGTTTTCTTTGGTAGGAAAATATCCCTTATTTGCACGCCTTGCAAGGGTTTGTTTACGTCCCAAACCTGCTCTTTTCCACTTGCTTAATTTCAAGAACCAAGTGAAGAAATGTCACTTCATCCTGACGAGTTAGAATCAAATGTTCAAGTTTTCTGACTAGACCTGTTGCCTGGCCTTTAACTTTAATACTTGCCTTTGTAAACTCGTACTTAGTCCTGGGACTTCCTGACAGGGCACCCCCATTGTGAACCTGTGATGACCCCTGTAAGTGTTTTCTTTTCCTTTGTTAGTCACGTAACAATGTTCATTGCTATAATGCTGGAATGTTACCAATGCTTACTTTCCATGCCCCACGATTGGTACCATTTTCATTATCCAGACTGAGAAATTCACGTACATCGCAATTTTATTAAGAAGATTTTGCTCCTTATTAAGCCTACTTAGAGACCTATTTGTAACTGAACAAAGCTGAAAGACAGAATAAAATGAAAAATGCACATGGTAAGCCTTTAAAAAAAAGATCATTCAATATGTTCAATAAAATGCTGCTGCATTTCTCTCAGTCAATGTAGAAAGAATATCGGGGCACCTCACATCATTAAAGTCACATGTGTCTATTAAGTTTTCTTATTTAATTGAGTTTAAAACCATGCAGCAATTGTAAATTTTAAGAGCCTAGAGAGGACTTTTTTTTAACAATTAACCATGCATTTTCTTTTAAGCAAAAAACCATTAAATACTTTTTTATGACTTTCTACTTTGCTTTTTTGTTTTAATTTTACTCTCCAGTGGGCCACATCCTACAATCAGTGCTAGGAGGGGAAGGGGGATGAGGTTTCAAAAGCAAGGATTAGAGGGAGGTGAATGGAGAGAGGATAAGTGATGCATTCCTACTGAATATTTCATTTTCTTAATTAAAAAAAATCTAGGTCCTAGGAACACCAGCCCCTACATCAATTTTTTTGTATATGCAAAGCATGTCAATGAAGCTATGTATTTATTCTTAAAACTAGGAATATAGCATAGCCCTGTTATGTGGAGGGATAACCAAGAGTGTAAAAAGTGTCTATTTCCTTTTTTTTGTCTTTCATTCTTCTATACAAATTTCAGTACAAATGAAGATATGATACCATACTCAATGAGATCTTCTTTGAAATTAGAAAGTAAAATTGATGGCTCAAATTTTTCACGTAGGAAATGATGAACACGGTTGGTAAAGTTCTTAAGCTATGCAAAATCATCAGTCAATAATCTGTTTGTAAGAAATAAGGTCTGTGTACCCCGATTTATTTTCATCTCTTCTCTTTCCCTGCCCTATATATACTCAGAACAAAGATGTTCTTTGTCTCAACGAAAGCAAAGCCAATTACCACAGTGGACTGACATGCTCTCCCAACATATTCTTTGACAGTCTGGTATCAGGCTGATGATTGCCAAAATTAGTCTAATAATGTTAAAACCAAAAGAAAAACTCATGCATTTACATCTTAAATGTTCCTATTCTTGTCTCTTTATAGATCTTGTATATATATTCTTATATCTGAAATGTCCAAGGTTTTTTTTTTTTTTAACTTTTGGGTTTTACATTTAGATGTCTTGAAAAATATACATACCACGTGAAATGCATATCTTGATGGATACATGTATATACATATCTTGACTTTTCATGAAGAGCTCTTTACCTCCTTAACTTTCGAATCCATTTTTGCTACCGAGCTGAACAAATTTAATAATGTACTCAAGCTTGCTCATATTCATGTCACTGCTAGCACTTAAAAAAAAATGATGATCCCTAAGTTATTAGCCTCTGTTCTTAGCTAAAAATAAATCATCCTTTTCATACAATGATAATTTTTAAAGGAATGATTGGATCCATTCTTTTAATTACTTATAAAAACATGACTTCTTCTTTCTTTTTTCCAACTCTTCCCAAAGAACATGTCATGAGGTAACATATTAGAATTTCTCTTAATATTTTCAATAAAATCTACATATCACATTTAGACATGTGTGAAATATTTAGGAGATAGATTTCATTTTTAAGGAAAATAGCTGCTGAAGTGTAGGATTTAGAGATTAATTATTCATTTTACCTTTATTATATTAGCTGAATTTTTTAAGAAGCCCTCTGAAATATCACTCTTTCTACACTTAATTTGAAAAACACATACCACTTATTTGGCCTTAAAACTGGAACAGCATTGAGAATATGAGTCACATAGTAGTACATCGGCCATATCAGTTCAGAGACTCAAAGTTACAACTAAGTCACTGGTACAAGTTGCTGTATTTATTCAACAAATATTTCCAACTCCACCTTTGGAGTTTCCCAACTCCAACCAAGAACATGAAAGGCCAAGTGTTTGCTGTTGTGTAGCTTACGTTTGAGGTGGGTGATGGAAGTCACAAAATAAAAACCTAAAATAATTATGGCATATTGTG
This sequence comes from Desmodus rotundus, assembly GCF_022682495.2. NCBI lineage: Eukaryota > Metazoa > Chordata > Mammalia > Chiroptera > Phyllostomidae > Desmodus > Desmodus rotundus. Next base: position 149,864,232 of record NC_071392.1, read on the forward strand.
GTGACTACTCTGAAGGAAAATAATATAGTGCTGTGATGAGTAATGCAGGCAGCCTGGCCACGTGGCTCAGTTGGTTGGAGCGTTGTTCCGTACACCAAAAGGTTGCAGGTTCAATTCCCAGTAAGAGCACGTACCTAGGTTATGGGTTCAATCCCCGGCAGGGTGTATACAGGAGGCAACTGGTCAATGTTTCCCTCCCACATCAATGATTCTCTGCGTCTCTCTCTCCCTTTCTCTCTCTAAAATCAGTAAACATATCTTAGGGTGAGGATTTAAAAAAAGAAAAAGCAACAATGGAGGCAGTGGATTTATTTAAGTGGCTAAGGAAGCCTTCTGAGAAAATAATATTCAAGCTAACCTGAGATGTGAATGGTAAAGAAGATCCAGAACAGCATTTGCAAATGCTCTAAGTTGGAAAAAAGTCAGGCTGTTTTAGGACGTGTTTTAGGACGTGTTTTAGGACGTGTAAGAAGGCCAGTGTGGCTAAAGCCAAACAGCGGAAGTATGTACAAGTTTAGGTCCGACGGTGCAGGGCCAGATTGTTCAGAGCCTTTTAGGCCATAGAAAGAAGATTTAATTTCGACTATTGACTCATACATTTATATAGGTTATGCAGAATGGTAAAATATATAGAATGCCATTTTTTTTAATATATATATATTTTTTCATTGTTATGCAATTACAGTTGTATGCCTTTTCTCCCCATCCCTCTACCCCACCCCAGGTGAACCCACCTCCCTCCCCCCTCTCCACCCTCCCCCTTGGTTTTGTCCATGTGTCCTTTATAGTAGTTAGAATGCCATTTTTAAATGGTATGCAGAGTGGTAAAATATTATATGAAAGATGGTAGGAGTAAAGGGAATGTTTACAATAAACTAGTGAGCATCACTTATGTAATGGAAAAATCACTCACTAAATCCCAGTGTTTCATCTAGTTATTGGTGGATTTTTTTTTAATTTATAAAGTTGCAAACAAAATCTAGATTTCTCTCAGTTTATAAGACTGGCCACACACACTCATAGGGCACCCGATAAAAATTCTGCTTCCGGGAAGGAGCATGGGAAATGTGCTTATCAACTCATTTAACATGAATGTTTCCCCGTCATACTTTTATGTATAAGTTAATTTTGCATTTGGGGCACTTTGAAAACACCGAAAGAGAAATGCTTGCATATGACATGTAAACACCCAGAGCATAATCTAACTATAATATTTTAATACCTCCATAAAAGAAAAAGCACAGATTCTACCATACATCATTTAAAAGTGATTTGTGCCATGTAAATCACGAAAACACTCAAAACAACAAATTTCACACAAGGAGTTTCTTTTTTCATTTACAGAACTGCCTTTTGAATTCATACACCTATACTAAAGAGCCTTTGTTGTATAGCTTACATGTGTTCTTTTACTAAATGAGAGTAATTTATTGTCACACTTTGCTACAATGTACCTTTTATGTCTTTATATGGTGCTGCTTTTGATACTTTTTGTACTTATTAAGAGGCCTTTATAACATCATCAATCCCTGGAGTGTAATTCTTTGTGTTCATCCAGATGTTATTAAAAAATATTAAAGATACTTTTAGTAGCTCTTTATTTAAAATAAACACAATCATTACTGCCATGTTTTTTTCTGAATATGTCATGGCAGGTTTAGATTGGAAGTCTGCGGGGCTACCTTTTCTGAGTTAAATCCATTATTTATAGCAGGCATTCGGAAATAAAAGAACGCAAGTACTATATAGCGATGAGAACATAACAAGTAAATGGACTGCATTTTCTTTGCCATAGGTCTAAAAGAAGTAGAAATAAGTTATATTAAAAATAAGATAGTTGAGAGATAATATTGTTGGGAGATTCTCAAGTCCCTTTGATGTAATAGCAGGGTTTTAAGGAACTTTCCTATCAGTTGTGGAGGGGAAGTGAAACCCATCTAGGAAGCTTCATAAATATCTGCGATGTTGCTGTAGAACCCATGTCCACGTACTTTACATTCCTTTCTTTCTTTAGGCCGTCTAACCATTTCTTATTCATATTTATATCCCATCGGAGCGGATAAATCAGATAAAGACAAAAGTACTGTAGAAATAACTTTTAAAAATCATACTGCACGATTGTTTTCTTCAAGTACAAATATCAGTGAAAGTTTTCAAAATGTGTAACTTAATCTGATTCCTAAATGAACACACTGAGTGCCCCCTCATTGAATAATTTAGGCTGTTCCAAATTGTCCAATTTTGAATAACATTTTTAAAGAAAAGAAAAACATGAGGTTTTAAAAAAGCATTATAAGAGGCCATTCTCTATTTTGTATAAACAAAGGAATGCGTAGAAGAGGAGAACTGAAAAAAATTGTCAGGTGTTTTGACGTATTTCCTATATTGTTGGAGGAAATTATTTTGGATTATAATATTTAAGACATTTTCTTAGATCATTAATAATCATTACTCTAGTAGTTAGGTGAGCACATAAATTGGAATTATATTTTTATTTTATTTTTGATGAAATTTTCTTTATTTTTCACTTCAACTATACACACACACACACACACACACACAGAATGTCACTTTGGTTTTCCAGTACACACTGGCCTGTTTTCCTTCTGATCCGTTAAAATGTCTAGAGACAAGCAGATCAGTGGTTGTGCGAAGCAGGAAGTGCAGGGTGTGGTTTAGGGGGTAGGAGTAATTGATGCTGGATAAACTTTTATTTATAGGATAATAAAAATATTATAAAATCGGTGGAAATAGTTGCACAACACTTTAAATATATTTAGAACTGTTGAATTGGACATTTCACACCGACAAACTTTATGATGTGTAATTACATCTCAATAAAGCTGTTATCATAATAGCAACAGACATGCATCACTCTCCATTTTTTGTGGGTATGGAGTTTATGAGCAGCTTATCTGGTTGGTTCTGGCACAGTGTCTTCCCTAATGTTCCTGTCACCGTGTCACCTGGGACAGTCACTTGAGGGCTTGACAGGGCTGGAGATTCACTTCCAGTCTGACTCACTCACCTGTCTGTTGTCAGGAGGCCTCAGCTCCTTGCCTTATATGTCTGTCCACAGGGCAGCTTGAGTGTCCTTGTGATATGACAGATGGCTTCTCCAAAGCAAGTGATCAGAAAGAGGAAGGCAGGACCCCTGGCGTCTTCAGTGATGTAGCCTCAGATGCCACAATGCCCTAATTGCTACCCAGGCCACCCCTGTTCTCTGTGGGGAGGATGCAAACAAGACGGTGACTTGTAGCAAGTGAGGATCATTGAGGGGTACCTTGTCTGACCTCAAACTGAAACGCACGCTTTACAATAAAACAGTAAGTGAAATAGGCACAGCTCCATAGAAAGCGATATGCATTCCCTGCTGTGTTACTAATGGCTTTTTAAGCCCTGCTTCTCAACATAACTCACTCGATAGAAGGAATCATTAGAATATTATCATATTTGCTCCACCTGCTGTAAAAGAATCTCATGCTATTCCCAGATTCCCAAGGAATTTCACAAAGATATTTTTTGTTGGATGGCAACAGAGATATGCAGAGAAGTATGAACTATTGAGGATTTTTTTTAATTGGACAAGATAATAAGGTTACTTAAATTAGCTGTTTCTAAATTTCAATGCTTTAAGAAAAGCAATTATTTAGCAGGCTTTTATTTACATATGTTCCCCTGTGGTTTGCAAGCTGTAAAGCCTTGCAAAAGTATTTTTTACTTTTTTTTTAAAGTGGTACCTGCATTTAGTTTAGGGTAGCTGCATACACAGAATTAGTGGTAATTGTGATAACAGACCATGCATGATCTTTTCTTCTTGCTCTTATACCACATGAGAAAATAAGTTCATATTACACACACATACTGAATAGGATTAGAGAATGTCTCTCTTCTCTCTTGTCACCTTCTGTTTCCTGTATATCTTTCGGGTCTCATCACATCATCTCCTCCTCTGACTCCCAAGTTTTTGTTCCACCTCCAGGCTCACATAGCAAGTGGGCACCCTATGGTTTTGGAAATGTACTGAATGATCTGGCTTATCACCTGGACTAAAACTTCCTGTGGGCTTGTGGCCTTTGTTTCTGCATGCATCTCCAAACCTAGTAAAAGTGTAACACTTTGCAAATTACAGAAAGTCAGTAAATGTGGGTTGTTTACTCAGAGTTGGAAAGGAGATACAATGTCATCCTTTCCACTGTCCTACACGAATGCAGGCCTGCCTTCCACAGCTATCCTGGCAGATGGCATCCAGCTTCTGTCTGAGTAAATTCACTGACGAGGAAGATGCTTGGCATCTTATTAAATAGCTCATGAGAAACTGTTGGGCTTTTTTTTTTTTTAAAGTAATGATGTTGAAGTGCATTATTTCTCTTTGGCTTCTAATTATTATCTTACTTGTGTTTTTGATAGTGATACAGTATATCTTTAGGATTTCTGAGTAGTATCATTTCAAATATTTGAGTAGCTAGCTCTGTTTGGACCATAAATTATATTATTCAGACATCAATAGCCATAGTTCTCCTCATTTTTTAATTAAACGGTTCCCACACCTCTTCACACGCTATTATTCTCCTCTAGGTTATCTTCAGTTCACCTATAGAATGGCATCTTGAACTGAAAACAAAGCCACTCACATACAGAGAATAAAAGCCTTAAATGAATGGAGTAAACATCTATTGAAGTAGGTCTTTGATATGTAATTTAAAATCTGTCCATCATAGTCCTAATATTACGGTGAACTAACCCCCATCAGACACATTTCAAATTCACTATTAGCATGTGCCGTATTTTTAATATCTTCATACTCTCAGTGGCTTCTAACTCTTCAAAATAGGGTTAGTTCTTTTTGGTGGTGGCAGGGACAGGCAGAGCAGTACCCACAAGAAGGGACCATGGTTGGAACACAGTTGTAATATTTTTGTTTCCTCATCATCTCAATGGCGACCACATCAGAAGAAGGGGTTCTACTAATGCTGTTGTTAGAGTTCCCGTCTGTGCGGCAGTGATCCCATCCTATAAACCTCCTTCCCATTCAAGAAGGTATCCGTGAGTAGTTTACATGCATTAAAACACATCTGCAGGCGAGGCAAGAATTCTGCAGGACCCAGCGAATTTTGTAGCAGGCAAACTCAGTGCAGTCCCTATTGCGTAGAAGCTGTGTTCACTGATCTCATCTTTTGTCCCCTGTGCAAACCCCTCCCGCCCTACCTCCAGGTCTTATTGTAAGATGAAGTGAGCTGGTTCCATTTTGTTCAGCTCTTCATTACTGTTTAATATTTGCATATAGTTTATCAGGTTGTAATACCATTAACATGTGGAAGGGGGCCCCCACAACTGAAACAGGAGTGGTATCTATGCAATTCAGTATCATTAAAACCCTCTCCTTTATTAAATAAAATGCCAAATGTGTTCACATGTCACCCTTGCGGATGTAGGAATACACATATTCTATATCTCTGTTTATCCAGTATAATCTCAGAGTAACTGGAAATTTCGGCTCTGTTACTCTTTTTATGCTAATTTTGCTTCTAGTGCAAATATACTGATAATACTTATATTATCAGTATGAAATATGATAAATATGATTTCCATACATTTTTCTATTTATTTGAGAAGTTCAAAAGTAAATGGCTCAAAATTGAACTTTGTTGATACCTAGGTAATCTTGAACAGTGTAACACTGATCCCCTTTCCGCAACATGCAACAACGGTTATCTGCGATCTGTATTTCGTTGGTAAGAAGAAAATGGATTTCCACCTGTAACAGGAAGTGCAGGGTTCTGGCTGTGGTCACTTGTCACTCCTCCCTCTGTACCCAGCATTTGTTGAGGCTCTCGTCTGCTTTGCTAATGTTTTTAACCTCAAGGTGAAGAGGAGATGTCTGATGCTGTTCTAACAGTCACGTGGCAAAGATCAGAAAGATGTTTTTGTGTGTCTTTCCTGGTAGCGCAGGAAGCTTTCCCTGAGGTTTCCCAGTTATGTCTTAGTCAAGGGGAATGGGAGTAAAATCATTTGTCTAGACTGAATCACTAAGGAGAGTTAAATATTAGGTAAGGGGTCAAGCAAAATGCATATAATCATTGGTAAGAAGTGTATTGTATTTTAGCAAATCAAAGCACCATTAATTCTAAGACATTATTTTAGATGCCACTGAGAAGAAAATTAAATTAAATGGTAAATTAAACTACACCACACCATTGATTGTAAGCTATGTTCTTTCTTCATAGATGCTACAATGTGAAAAATTGCATTTTAGAATCAATGAAGTACAATCGGCTTTGTTTAACAAATGAAAAATCTGAGGTACAGAATTACTACCTTGGACAATGTGGTAACATCAGAACTCGAACCCAGATACTTACAGTTCATGCTTCAAAGTGCTTTGATTTCCTTGGTCTTTATTTTTATTTTCTTCTGTTTATCTACTTCTCAACCAAAATATGACTTTGGTCTCGATTAGATGGTTCTGTCATCCATCTGATTGAAAACAGCCAGTAGGAGCATCCAGTAAAGAAATATGCACCTGCCTTGATCCCGACCATGGCTCAGGCTCTCAGGGAAAGTCTAAATGGGAGTATAAACAGCCTCCCTCCCTAGAAAAGAAATGCCAAGTGTGAGCTATAACAACAGGAGGTATTAAGCTCAAGCGACTAAGCAAACTTGAAAATCCCATGATCAGTTTTAGGATGGATGTCTTTAGATAGTAATAAAGTACATGAAATAGAACTTAAAATATATATATATATATATATGGATGTTGCTAGAATGGCCTTGTAAGACAGTGGTTGAGAAAATGGGTTCTGGAGTCAGCCTGTCCGGGTAAAGGGATAATTTCTAAAATGCTAAGGGTCCAAGTTTTTTCTGTAAAATAGGGACAATAACCAGATCTACTTCATAGAATTGCTCATAAGATTGAATAAGACGAGATGTGTAAAGAGTGTTGTGCAGTGTCTCACACAGAGTAAGGCCTTGACAGTAACAGATGATGACAAAGATGATAATGGTGCTAAAAGTGATGTCGCTAGGTCTTCCTTTGAGAGTCTGGGACACTGTGCTCCTTCTCTGTCATCCTCTGGTAGTGCGCCTGACTCACACGCATAGAAAGGTTATGTTTCGAAGTAAAATTAGTCATTGTAAAAATCCAGAATCCTAGACCACTAAAAATCAGAAAATCTCAAAATCCAGAAAATAAGCAATGGACCGAACATGATCTAAAATTTTATATACATACCACTTATAACCTATGTGACTTAACACAATTACTTAACTTTACTATACCTCATTTTCTCGTCTTTATAATGAGATAAAATGTGGCTTTTAGAATTAATCTGAAATCTAATTTAGGTAACAATGTATCATCTAGCACCATATTGTAAATTAAATTTAATTTGGGGAATGTGCCTGGTAATCTAAATGCTGTTTATCATTTACTTTAGTAGATAAAAAAATTATCCTAATTCCTTTTTTTAAGATCTTATTTATTTATTTTGAGAGAGAGGGAAAGGGAGGGAGAGCAAAATCCATGTGTGGTTGCCTCTCACATGCCCCCACTGGGCACCTGACCTGCAACCGAGGCATGTACCCCGACTGGGAATCGAACAGGCAACCCTTTGGTTCACAGCCTGTGCTGAATCTACAGAGCTGCACTAGCCAGGGCTAACCTAATCCTTAATAACTCATTTTCATATAAAATTTTAGAGCACTGACTATTTGCAACTTAGAATATCAATAACCTTAGTTAAAAAGGGGAGGGGGAATCCTCCTACTTTCGATTCTGCACAATTATCAAACCAAAACTATCATTCAATCTAACTGCTCACATGTGTCGTTAGTTCAGGTTCTCAAGCGTATCTGCACGTTAGAATCATTTCGGGGGCTTTTAAATCTTACCCCATGGGGAGTTCCAGCCCCAGAGAATCTGCTGCAATTGTCCCCACAGTTGGGAGCAGGCGCTGGCACAGGTTCTAACTGGCCTGAGTCTGACGCACAGCCAGGACTGAGGAGCACGGGCTTGGACTCATACCTCCTTCCACCTTGAAATGTTCGCTTGAGAAATCTGCAAGGTGAAATTATCAGGGAGAACTTCTCTTTCTGATGAAAACGAGCCTTGTCTGGGGATGGCTGGCTGTGTTTCACTGGTATGTATTTTTTCATGCAATTACTCCACAGTTTCATTATTGCTCTTAGTATCATTGTAAGTAGTAAATAGTGTTACAGCCTCTGGTGCCCATCTTTCAATCCATAAAGCAACAGATATATTTATACCCTTTGTTCTGCAGAAGATCTTGAAACAAAATTTCTTTCTGACCTCAGGGCAGTGACCCATTTTGCTGTGCAGCCAAACCAGCTGAGGAGGGATGCAGGCAATAGGGTGAAAGGGGCCAGATTTGGGCACTGTTTCACCCCTAACACAACCACACATGGTTCAGTCAACCGTGAACATCAAATTCCATCTGAAACAGGTACTATTATTATATCCAGTTTAAGGACAGGTTGGGGGGGCTCTGCCTGCAGGGCTCCTGCTCCCTGGCCACCGTGGATGAGAATAAGTCTACCAAGACATGATCTGCATGGGGAGGAAAGGTGGACAATCTCTCAAAGGAGAAGGGCCAAGAGCCTTTTCCTCAGTGGGCTTTTATTGGGTTCAGTTTGCAAAGGAATACAGGTAAAGCCCATCAATCGTTGTCAGGCAGTAAGGGTCAAACAATAGATAACAAACAAAGAACTCTGAGGGCTTATTGTGAGACAGGGTCAGTTAGCTAAAGGGCTATAAGACTTTGGGAAACAAACTCATTTCAGGCTTGGACCCTTATCATTTAAACTGAGCATGTAAACAAAGCAGGTTTCACAGGATTTTATGCATTCTTTCTTAGGCCTGATCACCCCAGGGAATCCTCCCGTTCCAGCACAGGACTGTACTGCCCTCTGTCATTGTTTCAGGCCTAAATCAGGCAGGGGAAGTAAAGCAGCCAAGAGATTAGGAGACTTCTTGCAGACAGAATGAGGACTCAGGCTATGTCAAAGCCGAGGGGTGAGGGTCCATCACCCCCTTTTTCTATAGCCCCCCAAGTCCTTCCCTGTGGGCCTCTTCGTGACCATGCCTGTCTTAGGTCATCTCTCCCTTGAGGAATCTTACCCGTCATTGGCTAACTGGTCAGGCTCAGGGCCGAGCAGGGTGAAGTAAAGTGGGCAGGGGTGGTGCCCCTGCCAAGGAGATAAGCTTTGTCTCCTTAATGGCTTATGGTCCCAAGGTCTCTGACTCAGCCTTAGCCATGGGGATTTACAGCTCCTGAAACCAGGCAGGGCGGTTCCCAACAGACAGGAATTAGCCTTAAATGTTAAATTATTCGTCTGAGCACTCAGAAATAGGGTATCCTAGATTTGAGAGAGTCTGATTCAAGAGTTAAGGCTCTTAATCATTACATTCTAATAGAATGTGGAGACATATAGGTGGTGTTGTTCACAGTCATTAACACAGATGTAACCCAGATGTGGTCACACTGCCTGGTAACCTACTTGTGCAGTGACACCTCCCTGCAAAAACACTCCTTCTCTACTATAAGAAGCACACTACCTACCCCTGCTCTGCTGTGCCAGGTTTCTGAGGTTAAGTACCGAGTGAATCGGAAACCAGAAACGGGTGGGTATAAAGTTCGTTGCCTGTCCAAAAGAGTTTAAAGCCACAATATCTTTAATGATGCCGCACAGCACTTAACAGATACCGCACCTCCCTTGGCCCACCTTCCTAACCCCTTTGCTCTCCCTAATTCCCAGTGCAGCCATGGGCCACTGAACTCTGGGGACACAGTCTGAGAAACGCCCTGTTAAGGTGATCTTGTCTCTGTGCGAACCCCATAGACTACTCATCTGTAGATGGGCAGAGCCTATTACACCTGAGCTCTATGGTAGAGCCCATATAGCTCCCAGGGCTGCAAGCCTTTCCAGCATGTTACTGTCCAAAACAACATGAAATTAAATGAAGCACAAGAGAAAATAATTCAATGAAGAGACAAGGTAAACAGAGACATTGAGGCTGCTGCCGGCATAACGGGGCATGATGTTTTACAGCACAGCTTTTTTTGTTGCTGTTGTTTTGAAGTAGAAACAATGCACTCTAAAGCAGTGGTCCCCAACCCCGGGCCACCTGTTAGGAACCCTGCCGAGAGTGAAGCCCCCTGGAGCTCTGCCTCCTGTTGTTGTCCTCCTCCCCCACCCCTCCCACCCCTGTCTTCCACAAAACCTGTGCCTGGTGCCGAAAAGGTTGGTGACTGCTTCACTAAAGTAACAATAAAAGGTATAGGATATAGGACGGTTAATATATAAACCAGTAACATAGTCACTTATTACATCTATTATCATTAAGTGGTATGCACTGTACATAATTGTAGGTACTATACTTTTAAACAACTGGCAATGAAGTAGGTTTGTTTGCACCAGCGGCAGTGCAAACACATGAGCGTCCGTTCTCACGCTACAACATTCCCACAGCTGTGAGGTCACCACGTCTACGACATTAGGATCACTACCACATAATGATGGGAAGGTCAGGGAGGCTGCAATGTCACTAAGGAACGGGGATTTTTCAGTTCCATTATAATGGTGTGGGACCCCTGGCATATTCGATGTTCGTGGTCGACCCAAATCATTATACGCATCACGTGACTGTACTGGGGGTGAAACAGTGTCCAACCTGGTCCCTTTCTCCCTGTCGTCCACATTCCTCCTCAGCTAGTTTGGCCGCACAGCAAAATGGGTCACTGCCCTGAGGTCAGAAGGAAAGTCTTAAAATTTTGGTTTGAGATTTTCCACAGAGCAAATGGTTTAAATAATCTTTTGCTTTATGGATTAATTGAAAGATGGGCACCAGAGGCTGTAACACTATTTACTACTTACAATGATACTAAGAGCAATAATGAAAATGTGGAGTAATTGCATGAAAAAATACATACCAGTGAAACACAGCCAGCCATCCCCAGACAAGGCTCGTTTTCATCAGAAAGAGAAGTTCTCCCTGATAATTTCACCTTGCAGATTTCTCAAGCGAACATTTCAAGGTGGAAGGAGGTATGAGTCCAAGCCCGTGCTCCTCAGTCCTGGCTGTGCGTCAGACTCAGGCCAGTTAGAACCTGTGCCAGCGCCTGCTCCCAACTGTGGGGACAATTGCAGCAGATTCTCTGGGGCTGGAACTCCCCATGGGGTAAGATTTAAAAGCCCCCGAAATGATTCTAACGTGCAGATACGCTTGAGAACCTGAACTAACGACACATGTGAGCAGTTAGATTGAGCAATAGAGAGTTTTTGTCTGATAATTGTGCAGAATTCAAAAAAAAAAAAAAACAGGGCTCCCCCTCCCCTTTTTAACTGAGGTTATTGATATTCTTAGCATCGTGGGTATGAAGGAACTGTAGCAAATATTTTTGACATTTCCCTCAAGATGACTCTATTTTATTTGACTTTTGGTTCTTTACTTATATGACCTCTGCTCACAGAATCTATATTAGAAACAGTGGTAGCAGTTTTTTTTTTTAAAAAAAATACTGTTTAGAAAATCGCAGAGCATCTTGCCCTGCAGAAGTCTTCATGACAACCCCGCTGAAAGCCCTAGATTGGGTGAGGGGAGAGAGAGTAGATTAATCAGTCCGCGGGATCATTTATTTTTTATCCTTTCTCTGGAAGCTATCAGCAAGGGCACCTACGTAGGAGACTTATTTTTGTAATGCGAACAATTGTTCTTTAGGAACGAGAATCTGTTCCGCTGACAAAAGATGTGAGAGAGCGCAGGGTGCCCCTATGAACTGTCTGACACGGTGCACAAAAGGTAAATCGGCTAAAAATATATTTTTTAAATACTTGAAATTCTCTCCCAACATTTTCTAAAGTGCTGAAGAATGAGAAATCAACGTCTGGAAAATGGCAGAGAGAACAGAAAGGCTAACAAGCCTCACAAGAAAGCAATTTTCTGAAAAGAAAAAAAAATGTAGTTTTCTAAAATTGAAGAGCATTATTCCTTCAAGGAAAATGTCTCAGTGTCCTTAAAAAAAAAAAATCAGTCCCTGTTAAAATAAAGTTGTGTCATTTTTATCGAAGGAAACATGGATTTGTCAATTTTGTAATTGGCTTGGTTGGGTCATCCAATTTGACATGTGTGGGATTTTTTGACCATGAGACATTCTTATCAATTTTTAAATAAATTCCACAGATTGAGAGTGGTAAATAATAAATTATATAGAGCTTTCAAAGGCAATATTTAACTTAACATAGACTCAGGGAAACTAACACTGTACATACACATAATTCTATGGTTTTTATGTAAAATTAAGGGTCTTTATTATAAAAACTGAAAGGAATAAAAAAGATTGAAGTACACTATTAAAAGTCTTGAAATGGTAAAAACATCACATACCTCATGAGGCTAAAACAGGCGTGCAGCTCACAGCTCACTCATCTGGGTGGGAGAGAAGGCACCTGGGTGTCAGGCCTGCCAGTTTCCGGTTAGAATTGTCACATGCCGAGGAACAATGTCCGTGTGTAACCAACACGAGCATTCCAGAATGGGTGTTCCTGTGGCAGAGGATTTTAAATCATTAAGAAAAAACACATTCACAAAGAAGAAGAAAGAATACTAACTATTGAATGTAGAGACATAGAGTTTGGAGGAAAACATTTTGGTAAGATCATCATAACTATTTTTAAAATGCTAACTTCAATCCATTTTTGACATAAAATTAGGTTTCACTTATATGTAAAAGGTTAACAAAATATTCACAATGTAGCGCCCTATTGAATCTATAAAATAGGGATATTTAATGCAAAATGTGGTTTCTATTCCCTGGTTTTACTGGAGAAACACAATCTGTATAGATTTAAATATTGTATATTTGAATATTATGATTAATAACCTCAACCAACCAGCAACACTACGCCCAAAATTTTAGGCATCTAAGCAAGCAGGCACCGAATACTTACGAAGCCACAGTCAGTGAAATTGAGACACTGGGTCTAAAGGTAATTTCATTATTAGCTCCTGGGGAAAAGGGACCCTATCTCAGTGTTCCTCTCTTTGCTTATCACAGTATGTGCACAGCAGCTATAGGTTTGAACTTAATTTTTTTTCATTAGTCTGAATTTTGAAGACTGTTACTCTTTGTTTTCCTGAAGTCGCACATGCATATCCTTTGTAACCCCAGGTACTTTTGAAAAAGTTGAACCGCTTTTAGAAATTCAGAAGTTAAGGGTGGCACTAGGAGATATTAGCAGAGTCCACCGAAATTGGTTAGGGAAAACAGCATCGTGGGATGCATGGTTCTGGAAAATAATTTTAAATGCAGAAAGTCTTGAACATTTGCTTCTTGGTGAAAATCTTGTGTAGAACGAGGCAGGTTGTATAAGTAGATACCTTATCTACTTATCTAAGGTACTGTGGGCTTTGGGTTAGAATTCCTATCCTATGGAATCCCTTCTGTTCCCTGTATGTATCATTCAGGCTTCTACCCTGTGATGATGTTTTCTCTGCCCTCAGCAAAATATGTTCCTTCTGTTTACTCTGCCAATTTGCCTGTGCAAACCAATGCAGTGAGTCTAATGGTAGGAACATAAAAGTTGTATAGTGCCTCTCACACTGTATTTCTGTAGGTAGCTGCCTATAGCATATGCATGTAGTGGTCACAGTGTGTGGCAAGCAACTAGAGAGTAATTATCACCCCCAAATTGGCTGAGTGGAATATAGGGAAAGAGAATATATAACTAGATGGACAAAGCTACCTAGCATTTAGTCGGTGGCAGATGTATGTACACATTCCTCCCGGCAAGCATCTATTATATCTTTTGACTCCATAACGAGGTACAATTTAGGGTTAAAAGCACCAAGGCTGCACAGAAGGTCAGACAAATGGGCACTGGGGTTCAGTCCCCATCAAAAACCAAGCAGTTTATTGGCAGTTACACTAGATCAGCCTGACTATTAGTTATAAATCCTGAAGTGATTTTCCACGGCCCTTAGAATCTAGAACTCCAAGCCCTGGCCTGTTTCTCTCCCACTGCGTCCTGCTCTCCCCCTTTCTTCTCCATGCTCTGCGCCTAGGCCTTCCTTCTGCCCCAGGAACAGGACAGTGGTTCCAGTCTCTGAGACCTCAGAGTTCCTGTCCCTGTGCCTTGACCGCCTTCCCATCCCGAAGCCCAGGTCCCGAAGAGCCTTCCCGGATCTAACTCTTCCTGTATCTGTCCCCGTGGGTTTCTTCACAACATGTAACTCCATCTAAAAAGGTCTTGCTTATTTCTGGTATTTTCCTCCAGCATGTAAGCTGAACAAGCCCCCAAATTTGACCTCTCCTGTTTTTGCCCATCACATGTAACATGCCTTGGAGTAATGCCTAATTGATGTATATTGACAATGTACTTTTAAATTTTGTATATTTGTTTATTGAACATTTACACAGCATTAGTATGCCCTGGTCTTATTCCTAAGCCCTTTATCAATACTAACTAACATAAGAACCTTATGAAGTAGGTGTTGGAATATCCCCAATTTACAGATGAAAATTTGAGGTATGGGAAGGTTATTTGCAAAAGGTCGGAGAGCTGGTAAGGGGCAGAGAGGGGTTAAGACCCAGGCAGTCATGTTGCAGGGTCTTTGCTATTAGCCTGGCAGTTTGCTGACTTTATTGTGAACTCCCAAGACACAGTGAGCCATAGAGAAGGGCTGCAAGGTCCAGGATGGTGGGGGGAGAGGCTGGTTTTCAGGAAGTTCCAGAATGTATAACGCCTTTAATTTTGTGGCTTTCGCTTAAAACCGGGTTCCCTTACATTGCAGCTTCTAGACTAATTCCACATGTCTCATATGCCCTGCTTCTCGGACCAAGTTTCTGAGTAATGTTTAGGGCAGGGAAAACCCCCCTCAAATTAACATTTCTTAAATTATGCTTAGTAAGTACCACTGTTCCATGGTATTTTGATAGGTGGTCCCTTCAAAAAGTACTTCTGTGGTGAAAAATATATGAAGAAAGAGAAGTAAAGGTTAAAAATAAGGAGAATATGTTTTAGCACATATAAAAAACGTAATATGTGTAAATTGGCCCCAAATTGTGAAGCCATATGATGTTTACCAAATGTTATTTTCATATATTTCCAGGGTCTTTTATATTTATTAGAGTGCTTTAGGCTAAATTGAATGTTGAGTACTAAATGAGGTAACAAGTGGGTAATTCTCTAAATTTTTGAAGAAGCGAAGGCTGAATTTAAATACTTTAAAAGCATTTTTATTCACGTTATTATGCCACTTCGTCCTACTTTGCCAAAATAGCCAATGATGATTAGCAGTTTTTCTAATCCAAGTTTCTGCCTCTTCATTTAAGAAAATATAAATGCCTCTAATGGTATTTTCTTCGTGGTCCTGCTTTGCCAGAGCTCCTGAAGAAATTCAGCTAAACCTGTAATCTAAAATCTATCAACCCTACAGGTCTTAGAGCAGACGTCTCACGTAAGAGAGATTTATGTGGTCTATCACCAAAATTTAGCTTTTCAACACAGTTCTTAATCAGCCTGTTGTGACTCTAATATTTTTGAATGACACAGTTTTCTGTAAGCCAAGAGACCTTTACCAAATTAGGAGCCACGGGGGGTGCTGGCGGAGGAGGCGGGTGGGGGTGAAAATATTAAACACGGCCAGATAATGAATTTCTCCTGGAAGAAGTGGGCAAAGCATTTAAACACTTGAGATTTTCAAAATGATCAGTGTGTGTGTGTGTGTGTGTGTGTGCATGCAGTATTCTTTCCATTTTACTTTCCTCCTCCTCCTGCCCCTCCCCCTCCTCTCCTTCCCCCTTCTCCTTGTGCATCTTTGCTCCTCCTGTTACCAGATATCTGGTCTGATCTGTCTGATTTTCCATACAGATTAATGTGATGATGTTTGTTTTCATACCACCTTCTACTCATTATTTAAATGCTCTCTTCCCAAGGGGGTGCGGGGCATATTTATTTGCATTCAGAATGTGAGCCAAAATAGTAACTGGAATTGCCTATTTGCAAAATTTAAACTTTGGATGAGGAAAATGGATTGTGAGCAAAATGTCAAGTATGTAAACAGATAGTTGTGTTTTAAGAGAGAAGTAGGTTTTAGCAAACATTTTGAGTGTTTTCGCCCAATTAAAATTCCTCCATTGTCTTTTACATTTGTAGGCTTCAGGGCAGGATCTAAATTATTTCTGTCTTGGTTTTCCTTCTTGTGTTCTCCTGTGGTGAGCCCAATAGTTACTTTTTTGTGACAGTCTTTATATTTCCTTGTAATTCACACGAGTATGTTTGTTGTTTGTTCCCCTTCATATCCCTAGTCTCCTTCCTCTTTTAGAGTTTATGGCGCCCGTATCTGCTGAGAAGATTGGGCCACCATTATAACCTGTGATGCAATCATTATTTGATAGTGATTTCTGCATACACATTTGGATGTTAACAATGCTTAGAATCTAGACAAAATGTCAATGAGACGTCCCTTGTAGACTCTGTGCTCACCTTTTTGAAATGTTGGTGGAGGAAATATAGTTTGGCTTAATGAAATGGAAGGGAGGGTAAGTGAAACGGTATCATGGGATATGTATTAAATAAACCCTTCAATTTAAATGACACATATTTTCGGGAAAGCGAGTGAATTCAGGTAGAGGAAATGCGTGGAAGCCTTTCATGATGAACAGATTTGTGGTGGATTTCCACTAGGACCAGGATCATGAAAATGTCATTTACAAGCATTCTTTTAAAAACTGTGACCAGTACCCTATGTGACCAAACTGTTTGTGTCTGAAATTTATAAGTCAACTCATCAACTAGTAGTAAGTGGACAAGGGAGATAATTGTGGAAAATTTAGGGGTTTTTTTAGTTTTTAAAATAATAACTGGGCCTTCTTCATCGATTTGTAATGAGGATTAAATGAACTTATGCATGTAAAACCCTTAGTGAAGAGCCTGGGACATAGTAAGCATCAAATACATATTTATTATTATTACTAATTTATATTCATATCAAGTTGGGGCTGGACAGTGTGGAACATACAGAACTATGTGGCATGGGCCCTGCCCTCCAGATGGGTGGTCTCACTCCGGCTGGGAAACAGAATACGGTCTCAAGCATGCAGTACTGGTGTGGTGGAACTGAGTGCATGGAGTTGACTGCATAGTGGGAAGTATAAACACTATGGCAAGTTAGAGGTGGGGATATGTATTACGGACAACATCCTCATGGAGGGGAGTTGTCACTATAATAAATACTTCCAGAGGTTCTACATTACGTACTAATTTTGTTTAAATCCTTCATCATGATTGTATTTAAATCCACCATTATATCTGTCATGATAGGCTCTTCCTGAGTCCCCACATTTCTCCTTCACCGAAACCTAGTCCATCATTCAGGACTAATTGTCTGCCCTGGCTGGCATGGATCGGTCGGTTGGAGGGTCATCCCATGACCAATTTCAAGTCAGGGCACAATACCTAGGTTGGGGGTTTGATCCTCAGTCGGGGTATGCACGGGAGGCAAAGGGTCGATGTTTCTCACATCAATGTGTCTCTCTCCCCCTCTCTCTCCCTCTCTCCCTCTCTAACATCAATAATCATATCCTTGTGTGAGGATTTAAAAAGAAAAAGGACTAATTGCCCCCACCTGTAGACGTTAAGTTGATCTTTATAAAATGTAAATACCTCACTCATAAATTTGAAATACATGGCAACGCCCTCTCTGAGGCATCAAAACCCTGCAGGCCTGGCTCCTGTCCCCAGCGCCGTCTTACGCCACACTCTCCTTTGCTTGCCCTGCTAGAGTCATCCGCGATCAATTCTGAGGATGAGTTAAAGTCACTTCTCCCTAGGACATTTGTCTTTTCTGTTCTTTTGCCTGGAACTGGAATGCTCCCTTTCCCCCACTTTCCCATACTTGAATTCTTACCTAAAATATCACAACTTTCCTCCAGGCCACGTTCAGCCCTCCCCTCCATCTGAGCCCTTAGTCTCTCAGTCCCTTGTTTCCTTCACAGAACTTGCTGTGTTTTAAAAGGATTTTGTTTGTTGGAGAATATTTTTGTTAGCTGTTTGGTTCTCCCCTCCAGGAAAATGCACATTTCCTGAAGGTCAAGAGTTTATTTATCTTATTCAGCATGACATCACAAAAGCACAACAAACATTTATTTTTTTAAACAGACAATTCTTCCCAATCGTCTCTCTCTCTTCCTTCTGCATCCACCAGGCATATGTGTGCACTGGGTTATAGTCCTAAACGTTGATTTCATCTCAAACTTGTCCTCCCTTCATGTCATCTTGAACTTGATCCCTTTGCTGATGTTGCTCCCTCCTCCTCTGACAGGTTCTGACCTTTGTCATCTCCTCTGAAAATTTCATCCATTCTTTCACTGTCTTTAGACAAACTTATGTTTCAGCAAACATGAGTTAGGTGTCCCTCCTTCATGCCCCTCCATGATGTGTTGTTATTTCTCTCCCTGGCGGCACTTACATTTTTACTTTGTAATACAGCTCTTCTAGCACTTGCTTCCTGTCCTGTGAGCTTTGCTATGAACCTTTGTTTCAGTTAGAATTCTTTGATTACAAGTAATAGAAACCATCCCTGACTACCTCAAACCTTTTTTTTTTCTTTTTAAAAGAATGCATGGCTCAGCTTATAGAATGTATGGAAAAGTAGAACCAGGCTTCAAGCAAGACAGAAATGGGGTAACTCCTGGGATTGAGGGATTTAAAATAAATGAAAAGAATCATCAGGTTCCCAGTGTCACAGAATAAATAAACTGATTTCTATCAGTTCTTTGTTCTCAGGATTCAAATTCCTGAGAGAGACTTTGGTCAACCTAATTTGTGCCATTTTCCCCCCATGGTATGCTATGATTATGATAAGCACCTCAAATAAGCGTCCCACCAAAATTATAGCCAAATGAAGGACATGTGGCATCCTAACCTGTAATTGAGGTTGTCTATTTACCGATGAAAGAGGGGACGGAAGAGGGCTGCCCTGGATGAGCAAACCCGACACATTTGGATTGGAGCAAGCTTCAGGGAGAGGAGAAAGAACCACTTTCCGTGGCCAATTAAAGAATAGTAAAATATACCATATGTATCATGGCACAAGCTTGCTTTTCTGATAACTGAAACCATAAAAAATACATTAAAGTTTGTTTTACTACATCATTTATTTGGCAGTTTTTAGCCTGAGAAAGATTTTTTTTCTCACCCAAATCTATAACATATTACTGTAACTTAATGAATGATTAGTAATAGAATTTAAAATTTAACATAATATAATCATAACTTAAAAGTATGAATGGCTCCAGTGTAATTTTATGTATTTTTTAATAAGAGGGTTTTATGAGAACTAATGCATCGCTACATATTTACTGGCCCTAACTGAACTCTTTTCAGTTCTAGTTCATTCAGTACTGCTGTGCTGGACCCCTGATCGGGTCTGGAGATGCACATAACTCAGTGCAATCCAAGTGGATGGCAGAGTAGCTTAAATCTAGCGTCCAACGTTGATTTATGGGAACACAGCCATCCGATAGGCTCAGCAGTTCTTCTTGTGGCGAGAAAAACACACAACCCTCTCTCACCCACGCCCTGCAGCATCTGACGTCTAATAGTTCTTTTTGTCTGGTGTTTAAGGAAAAGGAATAATCAGTCTGGGCTCTGAAGTTCTCAGGCAGGGAAAGAGACCCAAGCAGGTAGTGATGAGTGTTTTCCCCATATGACAAGACTGAAATCCGAAGAGTTAACACCATGCTCAAGCATTTCTAACATGAAATTGACCTTCCTTTGTCTCTCCTAAGAAAACTAGTCCGAAATCCCAGTTTATGTAGAGGATTATGCAAATCTGCTTTTCAGACCAATGAGTAGTTGAATATACTTGAAGGACTTTGTTTCAGGATTGCATATAAATTTTAATACTTGATATATGCCATTTTCACTATTTTGCTAAATTGCTTGTTGCATATATTCATTATATAAAAATAACTCATTTTGCAAAAGTATTATCAAGTCCTAAACCTATTTAGGTTTGCCAGCATAGTTCCAAAAGACAGAAGAGTTGGGAGTGGGGGGAAGGGAGGCATGTATGTGCTTACATATGTGTATGCATATTTATGTGGGTGTCTATATATAGGTTACTCTGTGGACACAAACTGGTCCATTTGCAAACAGCCATCTTATCAGCCTCCTAGCGTAGCCAAATCCCAAGAAAAATGTGTTTCTTTGTTCAGTCTTTACAAAATAAAAGCTGGTTTCTTAAAAAATTGCATATGTTACATATATTCATTTGATTTAAATCCAAAAACGCATATTGAGACACTTTAAGATTAACTTTAGCAAAACTTTTATTAATAAGTGCAAAGTAAGTTGGTAAAAGATAGTTTAGTAAGACTTTCTGTAGGCCTCCAAGAAACCCGATGCTCTCCCAGGCAGTCCTTACACTGCTCGAAATCAGATAACGATGTACAGGTTCCGGTCCCTCCTCTGAAACAGGGCACAGAAGTCAGGTGAGACTTGTCTCCTCGCCTTCTCAGTCTTCCTCGTTCAAGCTCTCGTTCTCCCCGCTGCCTATAGGGAATTTTCAAAGCCTGTCTCCACTGTTCTACCTTCATTAACCACTACACTTCCTTCAGCTCTTTCTTTGGAAGTCCTTTTTCCTGGGGACACTTCCTTGACCTCTCTTCTCTGCTCCCAGATTTAGGAAATAAGGAGCCTCCACCTTAATAATGTACATCACCTTCCACCTCTCACCAACACGTTTACCCCATTGCATTACAATTTCTTATTTTCCTACCTTTTACCCAGTTACACTAGAAACTCTGGAAAGGCAGAATTTCACTGCACCTGCACAGGGTGGGCACTCCATCAATAGGTACCCAAACAATGACCTTGCTCAGGTTTCTCTCTCCGGCTCCTCCACCCCGGCCACTTCTTTTTTTTAAATATATTTATTGATTACGCTATTACAGTTGTCCCATTTCCCCCCCTTCACTCCACTCCATCCTGTCCACCCCCTCCCTCCCACATTCCCCCCCCTATAGTTCATGTCCATGGGTCATACATATAAGTTCTTTGGCTTCTACATTTCCTACACTATTCTTACCCTCCCCCTGTCTATTTTCTACCTACCATTTATGCTACTTATTCTCTGTACCTTCCCCCCCTCTCCCCCTCCCACTCCCCTGTTGATAACCCTCCATGTGATCTCCATTTCTGTGGTTCCGTTCCTGTTCTAGTTGTTGGCTTAGTTTGCTTTTGTTTTTGTTTGAGGTGTGGTTGTTAATAACTGGGAGTTTGCTGTCATTCTTACTGTTCATATTTTTTATCTTCTTTTTCTTAGATAAGTCCCTTTAACATTTCATATAATAAGGGCTTGGTGATGATGAACTTCTTTAACTTGACCTTATCTGAGAAGCACTTTATGTTCCCTTCCATTCTAAATGATAGCTTTGCTAGATAGAGCAATCTTGGATGTAGGTCCTTGCCTTTCATGACTTGGAATACTTCTTTCCAGCCCCTTCTTGCCTGTAAGGTCTCTTTGGAGAAATCAGCTATAGTCTTACGGCACTCCTTTGTAGGTAACTGTGTTCTTTTCTCTTGCTGCTTCTAAGATTCTCTCCTTCTGTGTAATCTTGGCTAATGTAATGATGATGTGCCTTGGTGTGTTCCTCCTTGGGTCCAGCTTCTTTGGGACTCTCTGAGCTTCCTGGACTTCCTGGAAGTCTATTTCCTTTGCCAGATTAGGGAAGTTCTTCTCGATTATTTGTTCAAATAAGTTTTCAATTTTTTGTTCTTCCTCTTCTCTTTCTGGCACCCCTATAATTCGGATGTTGGAATGTTTCAAGATGTCCTGGAGGTTCCTAAGCCTCTCCTCATTGTTCTGAATTCTTGTTTCTTCATTCTTTTCTGGTTGGATGTTTCTTTCTTCCTTCTGGTCCACACCATTGATTTGAGTCCCAGTTTCCTTCGCATCACTATTGGTTCCCTGTATATTTTCCTTTGTCTCTCTTAGCATAGCCTTCATTTTTTCATCAGTTTTCGACCAAATTCAACCAATTCTGTGAGCTTATTGATTACCAGTGTTTTGAACTGTGCATCTGATAGGTTGGCTATCTATTCGCTGCTTAATTGAATTATTTCTGGAGCTTTGAAGTGTTCTGTCATTTGGGCCTATTTTTTTTTTTTTTTTTTGGCTTGGTGCTTTTGTTGCTTAAAGGGGCGGAGCCTTAGGTGTTCACCTGGGCAGGGTAACGCTGGTGGCTGTGCTGTGATGCTGTACGTGGGGGAGGGGCTGAGAGGGAGTAATGGCGCCCGCCTCACTCTCCACCGGATTTTAGTCACTGCCTCCGCTACCCACAATTAAACTGGGCCCCTCTGGTGCTGGTTCCCGAGTGGGTGGGCTTTTGCACGCCCTAGGCCCCTGTGGGTCTCTCCAACGACCTCTCCTGTGAGGCTGGGAGTCTCTCCTGCTGCAGCCCCAACCCCCACGGGCGCTTTCAGTCAGAGGTTTGAGGCTTTATTTCCCTGCGCTGGAGCCCTAGGGTGGGAGGTCTGCTTCGCTCCCTGCCGTTTGTCCGGTTTATCTGTGCACGAATGTGAGGCTGCGGGGTGCTACCCGCTGCTCTGCCTGCCCCGTTCTCCGCCACTCTGAGTCCGGTCCTCTCAGTTTATCTGTGAGCGAATGTGGGGCCTCAGGGTCTGCCAGTGGTCAGCCTGCCTGCCCCGTTCATCCCACACTCCGCCAGTCTCGGTCCTGCCACAGCCATGCGAGTCCTCTCCGCCCCAGTGCCCCTCTCCGCCTCTCCTACAGGTCTGGATGAATGTTTATTTTTTATCTCCTTGGTGTCCAACTTCCTTGCCATTCGATTTTTCTGTCAGTTCTGGTTGTGGGAGGAGGCGCGGTGTGTCTACCTACGCCGCCATCTTGGTTCTTGTCCCGGCCACTTCTTTCTCAAACGAAATGTGGCAGCATCATTTGTAAAAGCAATTCTTGCAACCAGGCGGACTTTGCATGTGCACGGAGAGACCTTTTCCTCCTTGTAACTACGTGGACATGTCCCAGCCTCTCCACCCCGTCCCTGTATTCAGTGGGCTGGCTACTGGAAGGAAATGTTTCTGCTTTACATTCCTGAACGCACAATGTCTGAAGCAAGTACAAGGTGACTTTGCTGTAACTCAGCAGTCTTTTCAAAAATGTCTTCTCCCCCTTTTAGGTCCTTCGAACACTGTCATTAAGGGCTGAGAGGTGAAGACTCATTAGATAAGAAAATAGCAGACAAGGACCCTGAAGCACTCTCAGAAACCGCAGTCTGCAGGGAACCCTCGCCCTGGCTCCAGCCATCAGAAAACCTGCTCTTTACCACAGGTAGGTCCATCAACCTACATTTCTTTTAAGATTTTTTACAAATGCCCTCCATAGGACAGTTTTGTTTTTCCTTTATCTCTGGAATGTTAAAGAAAAAAACGAAAAATAAAAAACTTTCAAGTTGGAAACATTCTTCTAAATCAATTTGATTTGGTAGCAGGTGCAATAGTTTCAGTGTTGCATCTTTTTTTTTTTTTCTTAGCAATTCTGCAGGTGACTGATCATTTATTCTAGGGAAGGCTGCTTTAGATGATATAGTCTGTCAATAGCAATTTCGAGACTTCTGCATCTAGCCACTGAATCCGTATGAACGTGAAGATTCTGGTTTTCTGGAAAAGAGAGCCATTCAGTTTGTGCAAATGGAAGCAGCAGTATTTTAGGTTAGAAATGGATATAAATAATTTTCAGCTACTATTATCCCACCATCTTCGTGAGGGAGATGGCCTCGATGTGACAGAAAGTGTTAAAGATAAAACATACTCGTGTATGTCACTTGTGAAGATGGTGTGGCAGACATTGTGAAGGACCACAGCCATTTACACAGGAACCCCGCAATGGAATTTTACAGCGAGGGAAAGTGCTCAACTCCAAGTAGTGTGCATGGGCAAGAAGAAATGTACAGCCTAGGGGCAGGGTTGGGGGGTCAGTAGAGGGAAAATTACTGAGGGAAATCATCAGGGATGAGGGGGTCTCAACTATACCCCGAACCTTCGGGATTATTGTCGAAGACAAGCTGGAGTGAGTGAATGCAGTCTGGGGGTCCTGGTCAGACACTCAAGTAGAGGGTTTATGGTTAAATGGACTTAGCAGGGTGCTTGCAAAGGTACATTTTTCAAGGAAGTCCACACCTGTACCTAGAAGAAGGTTCAGGAAACTGCCTGAAGTCTGGTCAAGCAAAGAATCTTTACCAAAGGTAAGGCTTTTAGTTTGTTTTCTTGTGCTTTTCACATTTAAGGAAAGCTACACCAGGTTAACAGTCCTTTTGCCAGGAGTCTGATTCTTAGATTCCCCTGTACATAATTTGGCTGGGTTTTTTTGTCCCCCTCTCTTTTGGGATGTTTCTCATGAAGTATGCCCATCTCCACAAGGAGTTAGAGATCTATGAGACCTAAAAAGAAATGAGACTTGGAGGCAGTCGAAGGTAATGTAGCAGCATCCAAGGTCAGCCTGGTATGCGGATTGCGGGAGGGAAAACACCAATCAAAGTCATGAGCTCTCACCTTTGTCAGAACATTGCAGCTCGGAGCAGCTCCAAAATGAGTCTTCGGAGGAAAGCAGGCAGGTTAAAGACGTCACAAAATAGTTTGGGGAAGGTCAGGCAAAGGTTAGTTTTGTTCTGAGAAAATCCCACTGCTCGGTTTCTTGGAAGGTACGGGGACATGTTGCTGGTGCTTATCAAAGGGCTTCTGAGAACATTAAGACAAGGTGCTTGAGATCCCAGAACTATTTATCAACATGGTCATATAACTTGAATGTTGAATCTATTGGCATAATTTATTGGGTTTTATAAAAATGATTTTCTGAGCTGATATATATATATATGTATGTTTATATATATATATGGCATGTTTTCACTATAATGTTTACATCATATGTTTTGAGAGGCTGGAGTTCTCTCTAGTCTCTGGGACTACTGAGGAATAAACTTGTAAGCATCTCTTCACTGCTTTTATGCTCTCTCATGAATGTCTACAAATATAGATCTCTAAATATTAAATAAGTTTTTCATTAATTTAGCCTATGTCAATTCCTAATCATCTTTCACTTCAACCTCTTTTCCAATTTTGCAATTCTCTTGGTCTCCCGGGCTTTATACAGTTTGTATCATTTATTTGTTTTGATCCTTCATTTTTTTATAACCTGATTATATAGTTAGTGGTTTATGTTGTTTTTACTTTCAAATCTAGTCTTTTAACCATCCTTTGCAGAATCCCACCACAACCTCACACCTGCCCAAGCTTTCACGCTCTCTTTTTGCTGACACATTTTATTCCTCAGGGGTTTCCATCTCTACACCCCCAAACTGAAATTCAGCCTGGACCCAGGTAAAATAATTATACTTTTTAAATGGTACTTCCGTTGTTTCTACCAGCTCATAAAGTTTTAGATGCATTCCATTATTTTAATTTTAGACACGAGAACAGCATTTTTACCTCTGAAACCCTCTGGTACCAGTGCATTGTTTTGTTCTTAGAAAGTCCACAGTTGAATGTATCAGGAATGAAATGATTACATTGTTAAAGGATGTATATTCCCAGAAATTTCTAAGTACTCACCCTAGTAATTAATTAGAATTAATAAAAAAATAATAAGGCCTTAGAATTTCCAAGGCTTTGGAAAAGAAATGGGGAGACAGAGGTAGAGGTCAGAAGGCAATATTGGGTAAATTTTGTTAAGGAATAAAAATTCAACTGAGTAAATTTTAAAGATCTCATTGGCTCTCTTGAACAATCCATGAATCAAGCAGCGGGAGGTGGGGTGTCTTATGGGGCAGATTGTCTCAGTGTCCTTTGGGGGATGGAGAGGGCCTGTGACAAATTACCACATTGAGACCCCTTAGAAAATTCCAGACTGACGTGTTAAGATTACATTCCCGGAAAAGGTGGAAATTGCACTTATGTCAGGTGTTAGGTGTAGGTCCATTGTCAAGGCTTTAGGACAAGTGACTCCGTTTAGTGCCTTGGTCTTCTCTTGAACAATTTCTAGTTGGAAAACAACCCCCCTACCACACATGAACCTTTTCCATTTCAAAGACAAATACAAATCCGACTTGGGGGCAGTGTGACAGAGAGAGAGGCAAGATGAAGAGTTTCCAGATGATTTCATGTTGCTTTAAAATGAGTAACAATTCTTTTTTTTTTTTTATTCAAAGTGCAAACTTTTTTAATGGGTCTCTTTCCTGAAGGGCATAAAGCTGCCTCCATAAACAATTTTATCACTAGCTTGAGGCATGGTGGTTTATTTCAGCCAATTAAAATAACAATTCCTGCAGGAGAAGCTAAGGGAACGCCCTACTGCTGGTGAGTCCCCACCACTCCTGCTAGGATTCAAACCCCTCAACTACAAATGTTCCTATTGCCCCACCGACTACTTCAGAAGAAGCTATACAGTGATTTGGAAGGGCACATTTTATTTATTCCCTTCATTTTTTAATTGTGTTCTTAGTATTTTATAGACTCCTTTCTATCGTATTGGCTTTACCTTTCCCTATTCTTGTTGGAAACAGTTTGTACCTACCAAATTACTATTCTGCAGAAGCCAGCACCATACTTGCCTTGGTCTAACAAGGGGACTCTGTGTTTCTTTTTATTGAGATTGTTGAGATGTTTCCCTAACAGGTTCCCAGTATAAGCTGCTTTATTGCTGACAGCCAAAGGATCATTCCAAGCATCCTAACATGACATGTAAAAAAACCCTCCGTGATAATACTGATTAACATATCTTTTGCATTTTAATGGCTGCATTTTTTTTAAGAAGAGTTAATTGTACACTTGGTGGGTTGTTTGCATAGTCAGATAAACGTATGTCGTCGGGCTGCGCAATCTAGTCATTAGGTGCATTGATCCGCTGGTGACGCTACTCGCTACTCGAAAGCACTCTGCGTGAAGACGCGAGGGGCGAAATACTCCGACTGCATTGTCCTTTCAAAACACAGGACCTCTCGCTGCCAAGTGAGCGCTTATACCCAAACATAGGAAACATTTGCCGAAGTGCTTGATTACTTAAGCTAGAGTAACGTATTTGAAATATATCATTAATGTTGAATAGCATGTACTTTATATTTTATAGATTTGTTTGCCTCGTGTTTCCTTATCTTAGTACAATCTGTACTTTATTTAGGAAAAAAATAGCACAATAGGACTAGGGTATTTCTATTTTCCTGAGAATTTAAGTATTTAGAGACTATTTAGTGTTTAAAAGTACCTGTGTTGACTAATGTTCAAAAGAATGAAGCATTTGAATGCTGAAAATGCAGGGTGTTTCCACGCAATGTGATATTCTACAGTTAAATATGGAAATTCAGGTACTAACGTTTCCAGCACATACAAAATTTTAGAAAAGATTTGAGGGGGCATTATTTATTTTCAGGGAAATGTAGAAATGATCATGACATCTGCCTTTTGCTCAAAAAATGTCTAAATATTACTATAAATTTATTTACCAGTTCAGTGAATACAGGCCCATTTTATTAGGTCAGCTTGATCGAGGCCTGAACTGGAAACAGCAAGCCCACTGGGAGACAAGACCACCCCTGTTGTTCTGATCTCGACAGACTCGCGTGTTCCAGGTCACCTGAGGGAGGTCTGTTCTCCGGCATCTCTCCCATTTCCGATTCTCTTTTATTTAACAGCTTCCTTCTCTTGATAACTCCTAACTTTCAGTAGAGTAATGTAATTGACCCTACTACCTTCGATAAGGCCTATGTTTCAGCCGACTCCGTTGTCCTGAAGTGATGGGAAAGAACCTCTGATTTGTTCTTTACTTCTAAAGAGGGGAGTAGACCTGAAGAGCAGCTTTGGTTGTGAGGGTGTGAGTAGATGAAATGTCATTTGGGGAGCTCCGTTACCATATGTGAGATTGGTGTGTCAACCTGCAGGCTACAGGGATGAGATGCTTTGGAGGAAGAGATATCAGAGAGAGAGAGAGAGAGACAAACCTTGGGGAAGGATAGTCAAAACAAAGAAATTTTTCTAGTTAAAATATAATATACTTTATACTATAAAGTACATTAATACTTTAAAGTAATACTTTCTCCCACTCATGTTTTCATAAAACTATCATTTAGGAAAAACTCACCAAATATCAGTCAGCAATGCTGCTGGAGATGTGATGCTATGATGTCATAAATACGTATTTGGTCTTCACCCCCAGTTCCCGGAACACAGCTCCTAAAATGTTTATAGTTGCTTGAGTGATGGGAGTGAGAAGAGTGTCTTGCTATTCACAATAAGTCCCTTTCCACTGTACCTCAGTTTAGCGTAAAAAGGTGACTCTTGCATAGTGGGACTTGTTGCCTGAGAAACCAAAATGTGATTTGAGGGTTGGACTTTCAGCATCACCTCGGCCTCAAGGAGAAAGGGGCTGGGGACTGAGGTAATCACCGACAGCCAATGATTTAATCAACCCTGCCTAAGCAACGGAACCTCCATAAAACTTAAATGAAAGGGTTTGGACAGCTTCCAGGCTGTGAGGTGGTGAAGGGTGACACGCCCAGAGAGGGCGTGGGTGCTCCAGGCACATCCACTCGTACTTTGCCCTATGGGCCTCTTCATGCGGCTGTTCATCTCTGTTCCTTATTGTAGGTGTATAATACAAACCCTGTGTGAGAAACCAGTAAATGTAAGTAAATGTTTCCTGAGTTCTGTGCACTGTTAGAGCAAATCATGGAACCAGAGGGGATCGTGGGAACCCCTGACTGAGGGCCGGCTAAAGTATTAGGAGAGGCCTGGACTTGGAGGCAGCATCTGGGGCTTGTCTGAGGGACTGAGCTCTCAACCTGTGGGCCCTGAGCTGACTCCAGGTACTCAGTTTCAGAATTGCTCGGTCTGACAGCAAAACCCACACATTTGGTGTCAGAAAAGTTATGAGTAGGGGAAACAGTCCTTTTTTGTTTGAGAGGAGAATTCGTGTTACTAGTTTGGTTTGTAAGTGTATGCAGGTGTGATGACAGGAAGAGGCGGAGGAACAGAGTGATCATTTTATTTTATTCTTCAACACTCTGAAGATGACCTCTTCTCCCTACCTGTAGCTGTGGTTCTCAGTTCAGGTAAGAGATCAAATGGTATGATCGGAAACACCTAGGAGATACTCTCACAGTTACTATGAGAGGCCATCTTCACTGAGACTCCGTTTTTGTTAAGGGCATAGGTCTGGCCTTTCAAACCATATTCCCAGTGATTCCGTTTTGCATTCGCTGATAGGGGGAGAGAGACAGAGAGCCAATTATCATGTTATCATGATAAGCAGAAGGAAGAAATTTGGTCATGATTATTATAGTTATTATCACTGAGCATTCAATTTTTTGGACATTCAAGAAGCAATAGATATTATAAATATGTTAGAATATTTTCAATAAAATACAGTACCTTATAGTACTGTTGATTCTTATGTCACTACCATTGATTAAAGCTAAGTACATTTCACTAAATGTAATTTAACGGACATGGCTGTAGGGGTTGGGGGCGGAGGTAAGGTGTGTAAAATGAGTATTGCCTAAAGATTATTATATAACTAGGTGTGTAGGTACAATATTTGTTACATGGTCTGAGAATTGCCAGCCTAAATAAAAGTTGCATGGGTTCCTTGTTTAAAATACAGATTCTTAGTCCTTATAGAACTAGTCCTGTGGAAGTAGAATCCGAGTGTGGGAATTTGAATTTTTACAAGAGCTAAGTTAAAATCGTGGACTCTCAAGTTGGATAGCTAACATGCGTTGTTAGAACTTGTAATTTTAGAGAGGTCTTCAGAAGCAGACAATTCAAAATACTACCTTTCCTTGGGAGCTGGAAATGTTGGCATTCAGTATGGCTGAATGAACGAGAGGCCCCCTCTTACCTGACTGGTCTTTATTTGGACCTATGGTACCTTGGCACAACACTCTACGTTAGAATAAAATAAGAACAACAGCAACAACAATAACAAATAAGGAAGCAAAACAGAAAGCTAGCCATGGCCACACGCCCATTCATTCATTCAGCAGTTATCGGCTGCGTGACTAAAATGCACATAACGGATTCTTCACAGTACAGGTACATTATTGAAGGTAAAATGTCTCTCTACAGTACTTTGTTAATAGTAAAACTTGAAGGTAATTCATTCAATAAACACACAGAGTCCTTAATTTTCTTAGTAGTTTAGGCCCAAATATTGTTTTCATTGATTTTTCTGCAAAATCACCTCAATAATCTCCTTCTTTGAGATGAGAGACTCAAGAGAGTATTTGCCTATCTTGGGATAATGGAATGAAAATATCGTTTTAGAGTCCTAGTTGTCTATAAAAATATGTAGAGCAGCTTGTTGGGTACTTCACTTTATATTAAATAAGAACTAAATCAGAACGTAGCAGAAGCTGTTTTTAAACTCTGAATTTCCTAAGTAATTGCAGTTTTGTAGACCTAGTCTTGCTACAGAACTCTATGCTTTATATTATATTCCTTGAATAATAACAGTTGGTGCTTGCAAAATATTAAAGTACATAGATGATTCCATGAAATCTATTTATGAAAATTGTCGCTTGGAATACAGCACAAACTTATGGTGATACTGTTTTTCTTTTTTAAATCTAACTTCATATTATAAATATATAATGGTATAAGGACAGCACACCACTTTTTAATTTACGAAATTTAGATTGACTTAATGAGATAATAATACCTTTTGGATACTTATTTAAAAAGCTGTTAAGAGGTAACTGAATACAAGCTATGTAAATTGAAGATACTTGAATATTTTACTTGAAGCTGAATGTATGAGTATATATGACTAAATAGCAGAGTATTAATAAATAGTGTGAACTCTTCAAATATAAAATAACTCGGAACCAAGTGAATACCTGAGAACCTCATAGGAAATCACTAAAAAGTAATGAACTCTGTACGGCTAGGTGAACCCAAAGTTGTAAGACCTAGGGGTAGATATGGAATACCTATACATGATGTTTATTTATTTATACCTTCATCTTTACATGTATATCCTTTACATCTTAAAAATGTAATAAAAATAAATGATTATGGATATTTCACTTAATGATAGAATACACATTGAGCTAAAATTGAAGTGATACACACAAGAATAAAGTTAATGAAAAAAATTTAAAGAAATTAGACATTATCTTGAAATAGTGCAATAGAGTTTTATATGAAGTAATCACATTAGCTATATTAGTAAGACATAAAATATTTTACTAATCACTCCAGACTTTAGGACAAATTGTTCAACATAAGAGTAAGAAACATATTGATAAATTGATTTTTCTCCACTGTACAGCCAATCCTATTGCAGATTTTTCAGTTTTATGTATGAAAAATCTGCCTCCTGGTATCTGTATAACTGTGAGTTACGCTGCTCTGGATTTTTAACTATCAGAGGACCGTTCAATGGGAATGCTTTCTAGAGGCTCCAGATTTTCATGGGAGCACAAAGAGGTAGTAACAAAAACTTACTCGTCTGAAACCTATGATACCTTCAGGGTCCAAAATTCTTCACATTTAATCTAGTGAATATTATTTATGCTTGCCTACCCACCCTTCACATGTGAACCTTAGGGTAAAAGCACCTCGTTTTCCCTTTGGATAACGACTCTCAGTCAACCTACCTGTGATCAGGTAGGTTGGCCACACCCTAGAATTCAGGAGAGAGTATGAGAATGAGGCTCTATCAGTGAGAAGATCTCACTCCCTTGGCCATAGTAATTAATTTATAAATGAGTAGATTATCTAAACCTGGCTAATCAGAGCCTGTGGATTTAAATACCTGATTTGACAGAAGGCTCCAAGTAAAATTTGAGTCTCCTAAAGTCATAGGAAGAAACCTGGAACCTCTGGCGACCTTCTTGCCATCGAGGAAAGAACACATTCAATAACTGTGCTAATGAAGCAGAGGAAAACAGAGCAAGAACCGAGTCCTGAATTCATGACGTGAACCCCTAAATCTGCCTGTACCTGGAGTTAGAACTAGATCTGGGCTATTCATTTAGGTGAGCCATACTTGCACACATAAATGTGCATGTTTCACAGTGCATTGGAAAATTTTCTTAGGAATTAATAAATTTGGGTGGCCTATTTATACATTTATTATTCAGTATCAATATTATGCATTCTTTAAGCAAGTTTGTTACTTTGTTATTTTTGCAGCCAAAAAAAATTATTAACCTATGTCTGTTACTTTTACACATATGACCCATAATCAAACTGAAATGGACATAGTATTTACAGAAAATGACATGGGCTTTTGTACATCCGGTCGGCGGCGTTTCCACAGCCCCCTCTGCTTAGAATGTGCTCTGGAGCCATACTGTCAATAGAACGTTCCGCTATGATAGAAGTGTTCTTGTATCCTTGGCGCGTGTGATTACTGAGAACAGGTGATGTGGCTGGTCTGGAGTGGGAAGTGCCATAAGTGGGCATCCACACTGCATTTCAAAGTCTCCGTGTGAAGAGCAGCACAGGAGTACCTCATGAATATTTTTATACTGATTATCAGTTGAAATGATAATATTTTAGATTCACTGGCCTAAACTATATATTGTTAACATTAATTGCAAGTATTTTTTTTCTTTGATTACTGTGGCTACTAGAAATTTTTTAATTACTTTATTGGCTTATGTTGTATTTCCATTGGGTAGAGCTGATCTGGAAATGTCCTTGGATGAAAAGTTCATGGGTTTTTCCACTTTTCCTTCCACATCTCTTATGTCTCCACTGTCAAAACTACTGTAGTCTTTGTGAGCTGTGATTTCTAGCACTGCTTATGCTATCTTTGCAGTACATTTGCTCACCATTTCTAGATTATAACCTCCTTAACAATAGAGACGATCATATTGGTCAGTGTGTCCCTGGCAGCAGTAACAGCAGGACCTGCTCCGTCATTTTTGTGTGGTTGGTTTTCAGCTGGCTTGATGGTGAAGGGGTTTGGCTTCTGATGGTCAGAGGTAGGGGTCATAAAATCAAAGGCTTACAGAGACCACTTCAATACAGCACACATTTTGCCCTGGCCAGGTGACTCGGTTGGTTGGAGCATTGTCGCGTACACCAGAAGTTTGTGGGTTTGATCCCCAGTCGGGGCACATACCTAGGTTGTGGGTTTGATCTACAGTCAGGGCACTTATGGAGGCAACTGGTTGATGTTTCTCTGACACAGATGTTTCTCTCTCTTAGTCTGTTTCTTTCCCCCACCCCCTCAATTTCTCTCTCTTTAAAATCAATAAACAAAAAATTAAAATAAAAAAATCAATAAACAATCCTTAAGTGAGGACTTTTTAAAAAAAGTATTGTTGAATCTCTGGTAAGTGGTGAGCAAACACCCCATCCAAAAGAAGCTACTTAGCCAGCCTCTGCCATGCAGGCCTTCCCAGTCTAACGCTGCCAGAGTCTCACGTTTTTCAAGAGAAACTCAAAATCCAAATCACGACTTTGTAATGATTCTTAAATAGTGGCATAATAATCCCAACCTTTTAAAAAACACTTGCCATCACAAGTACCTCGTGAGCTGTCTCTAGCACACTGGGCACCCAGAGGAGCCTGAGGTTTTCCTTCCAGAAACCCCCCTCTCTGTTTTAGAATTGTGTTCCCTGCTACAGGTGAGACAATGTAAGGTAAAGTTGCATATTACCTCCCAACTTTGTAAGGGACTGAAATAACCTTAGGAGTTCCAAGTTTCTGACGACGTTGCCTGTTCTGGAATTTGCCACTCTTCGTAATTAGAAGATAGCATTAATCATTAATTTTTGGGGAGGGCCCTAAGTGAACACTACCAGATATCTCCATGGGAACACCACGAGCTTAATCTCAACATGAGTGACAGATATGGGAGGACAAAATAGCTGTAGTGCGTGTCTCTCTAGGTCTGATTTGGATAGCTAATAGTCTATCTAGGTAAAACCCAAATAAAACACATTTTTCTTCTTTCATCCTATTTAAAAAAAAAAAAAAAAAACCTTTGCTGATATGTTTCCGTTTGAATGGGGTGGTCCGACCTGCAGGGCTCTTAGAGGCGCAATATCTTCTCTCCCAACAACATCAAACTCACAGAAGAAAGAGCAGTGGCGCCGAGTTCATTGAGATTCACTGAAACGCGCCGCTCGCCTGCAGAGCAGGTGAAAGTTTCCCGCCGGTTTCTCATTTAGGGAAAACCTCTTGGCTTCTGCCTCAAGGACTGCACAAGCCTCTAAAGAGTGGCAGTGGGAACTACATAGATTTTTTTTTTTTTTTTTTTGCCTATAGAGATAGTTGTTAAGTTATACAATGGAATGAGGATCCGAGAATTAATGAGGAAAGCAAAAAGGAGATGCAATGGGCTTACCAGTCTGCGTCTTTTTCTAGCAAGCTGTCCGCTGGTTTTCTTTCCCGTCTGCTGGGGAGTGTGTGAGTATCACCTTGCTGGAGGAACACGTACAGAAGAGTCTGTTGCCGCCTTGCCTCATCCTTACAGCCCAGCCAGGTTTTACCTTACAGTTGAGAAGCACTATTTGCATCCATTCCTATTATATCATTTATTTGTTACAGGTCTTTTCATCAAATCTCGAAAAAGCCCCATATAAGATATGAGCAATTGGGGATTGGATAGCTTCAGGGAAAGGACAGCTGATTTTGGCAGAATTTGTTAATTTAAAAGGTTGGAAAACATAAATTTTACTTGCTTGGATAGATATATTTTCTTCCTTTAACGTGTTGAAGAATGTGACCATATAAATACTTGTATTATTTTCATAAATAGCTAAGCTTACGGTGTGCAAGGCACAGGTGTAAGGGCTTATCACACATGGTCACATCTATTCTTTCTGGCTTTGGGAAGAAACTGTCATTGTCCCCATTTCGCAGAGGCTTAAAGTGGTTACATTATCTGCCAGTCGATCCTTCTGAGCTAGAAACTGGCAGTCTAGGATTTGAATTAATTCTGCTCTGGCTCCATAATTAAGTCTTGTAAATAACAACAACAGTAGTAGCAATTACTGCAATGAATGTACTATGACCCAGGAACTGTTCTAGGCACTTGAAGTATAGGAACTATTAAATCACATCAACCCTTTGAAGCCATATTACTACTAAACTCATTGTACAGATGGGGGAACTGAGTCACGGAAATGAAGTAACTCACCCAATTAGCTCCAAATGAAGTAACTTGTTCATGCAAGATACACCATGCAAAGTAAAGCCATTCTGAAAAGGAAATCACTAAATTCATAAGCTACGTATTAGCCCTTAGATGGTGTTTTCAAAAAGCATTTGCTAGAGAAAATATTTTTTCCCCTTTCACTTTACCAATAATATCATTCATTCTCAACATTTCTTGCTTTACAAGTGTGCAGCCTGGTAATAAGAACTAGTTACTGTTCCTTCGATGTAACCTGAGAGACGTCCCCCATCAAGGTCCACTGTAATTTAAAGACGAGCTGCACTTATGAATAAGTTCTGTAGATTCTTTTTTGCCAAATTGTGGTGCCTTTCTGTTCCTGTGGGTCTCCGTGCTGGCCTTCAATCCCATCCACTAGGACGGACAGCTGTTGGCACTGCATTCCTCTGCCACTCAATAAAGATAACTTATACATACATACATGACTGAACGTGCATATGTCTGTATACATGTGTACGTAAACACACGATTGAATAACTCCGAACACATTTCAGAAATGTTTTTGTTGTGCACATTTAACATGATTGAAAAGCAAGCTTACCCTCGGAGAAGCCTGCAGGACAACGAATGAACGACCCGCAAAGCATATCAACAGGAAATGTAAACTCCGTGCTAAGAGCTTGAAGTGTATGGATTCCTTTCCCCTGAAAATAAATAAGTCAGCAGAAGGACGGAACGGGAGTGACTAATGTGGTACAGCGATGGAATTGTGTCCTTCTTTTCCCCACTTAAAAATAATGACAGGCTCTTCCGGAGCCTGCTTAAGTCAGTGACACTCACAGAGATGGATGGGCGCGCTGTGGCATATGGGGCACTGGTATTGCGGTTGTATTGTAGAGATTATTACTAGCAGCAAGATTTTATAGTTATTGCCTGTCAAAGCTGGTGTTTTAATCACTATCATCAACACCGCCTTCCTGTTTTACCTCATCTTCTGTCCCGCGAGCCAGGCCAGCGTGTCATCCAAAGAGAAACTCGTTTGCTTGGGCCCATTATTTCATTAAGATATATATTTCAGAGGGACAAGTGAGAGAGGACTTTGTGAGGAGGGGGGAAAACATACTCATGATTGGGAGTAGAATTCAAGGGCTGTAATTATTGATCTGAACAGGAATAACACCAGTGAGCTTGTGAAGCATCCCAGAAGCCCGCCTTAGAGATGAGGGAGGACTGAGGATGCAGGTGCTTGCTCTTGTCCCTGAGAGCAATTAGAGATCCAAATTATTTCCACTGTTACCTAATAAGGCAACAAGGGTCGCCTGATGAAATTAACTCCAGGCGCTATTAATGTAAACAGCTCAGCTGCTCCAGTTCACCGGCGTTGTGTGCACTTCAGTCTCAGAAAGGAAAGGGGAAGAATCTCAACCACCGGCTACCTCTAGAAAGCACCAGGGAAGGAGAAAATGCAAGGGAGGTAAGGATCATTCGTCATGCAAACTTCAGTTATTTTACTTTCAAAATAAAGTAAAGTTAAATAGCCCTTTCTGTATGAACCCGATCCGACCCCCACCTCATGCCCAAGGTTTGCAAACTCACTTAGCCAATGTCAGAGACAGTTTTACAAGGTAGAGTACACCCTAACATTTTCATTTTGTTTTGTTTTGAGAGGAACTAGACTATTTCCTCAAACCCTTTTCTTCCTTCCATTTGAAATATAAATCTGGGGGAGAAGCTCCGACAGTGAAAGTTACAGCGGAGGAGGCTGTTTCTCTTTGTTTGTTACAATTGACCTCTTTCCCAGCACATTAGATTCAGCCTCGAACTTAAATCGCAAGGTGTTGTGAGTAACGTGTGCGCCACTTCAGGCTTTTCTGGTAGAGCGATTCTTTCCCTGTGTCTCCACACACAGCACCTCCTAAAAAGCCGAGAGAGACAAATTTCTCATTTGCGGAGCCCAGCAGGTCAGCCCCTTCCATATGCTCAAGATTTGTGGCTCACGTCAAAGGCAGCCCATTCTCATCTTTCAAGTCCTAACAGTTCAAGAGCCTCAAATCCCTTTGAACCCAGATTAAATGGGTTCTGGAAAAAACATGCTACTTTGTGCAGAGGCTTAATATGTTCCCAAAGTACAATGTATCCTGAGCTGCCCCAGACTACCCTTTGACTAAGTACTCCAATACTTTGGTCTGCTTATCATCCAAACATGGTGTGTGTGTGTGTGTGTAGCTGTGTACATGTGCGTATTTATGTATAATTCAGCATGCATTTCGTATCACTGCACTGTCTTGGCAAGCACATTTGAAGACCTGGCTTTCTCAGCCAAGATGAGTTTCACAATTTAAGGATAATGCCGCGTCTCCCTCTTGCAGACTACAGGGGGACACACTGACATGAGTTCTCCCCACCGAGGTTAATCTGCAAGTATTATTGGATGTTCCCACGGCAGTGTGATCCTAGAGCAAGAAATGCCTAATCTCTCTAACCATTCCTGATGAGCTCTCAGGAGACAGGAAGGCCATTTAGCTTCTTTTTCATCTGTGTCACTAGTTTAGAAAAGTATTCCAAATCTTCTGGCTTCCCTTAATGATGCTTATGTGTTCTTTCATTAATAAATGATTTGTTTTACGCAGTTTGACAGTAACTTAAATTGACTTTCACTTAAAGTCACTTTTAAAAAATCATTGTGGAATGCACCTATTAAAACTTCCTTTTGTTCCAGTAGCCTCGGGAGTCAGTGAACAAATCTGTCGTGGATATCACTGTTTTCTGTAAAACCGGTAACCCATCTTCACGTCCTTTAAGGTCCCAACCTCCTTTAGTCCCCATACTTTCTTGGGAAATTTTGGTGCCATCATACTAGGGAAGACGATTCTTTACTATGATTACGTTTAGAAATATTCCTGGCATTCCTTATTCTCTTTCGGGTAAACTTTCAGATCTGTTTCATCAACTGCATTCCCCCACACTCCACCAAAAAAATGAGATTTTTAACTGACATTAATTTCTATTGTTTAAATAATTGGGAGAGAATTGAAATAGAGCCATTTTGTTATTTCCATTATTTACCTTTGCATATTTTCCATTAATTCAAGTTTTTGAACAAAATTGAAAATGTGACTTCAGTGAACACACAGGTGATACGAAAGCGAAACCACTTTATTGCTGATGTGAAGAATGTTTTAGCAGTCTGGAGAGAAGATCCACCAGCCACAGCACTCCCTTTGCCAAAGCCCTAACTCTAGAGCAGGGCCCTAACTCTATTCTTCTCTGTGAAGGCTGACAGAGGTGTGTCTAGGAAGGGAAGTTTGAAGCCAGCAGAGGCTGGTTCAGGATGTTCACAGGAAGAAGCCATCTCCATAGAATAAAAGTTCAAGGTGGAAGCCATCTCCATAGAATAAAAGTTCAAGGTGAAGCAGCAAGTTATCCAGAGGATCCAGCTAAGATAATTAATAAAGGTGGCTACCCTAAACAACAGATGTTCAACGTGGCCGAAATAGCCTTGTAGTGGAAGAAGATGCCATATCGGAATAGGCAGGAATAAAATGCAGGCTTTTATTTTTTTCTGATGTCCTTACAAACCAGACTGTGATAAAATGACCATCAAAATTAAAGATATGAAAGTGAAATAAATGAACACCAGTAAAACTAGAAGTATTTTTGAAGGGCTCATTAACTATTAATGACTGAGTGAGGTATTTTCTAAACAGTAAGTAAAGCTCAAACAAATTGACAGATGTCACTTTCTGTTTTATAAATAACTCTTTTCTGTTCCCACTCCACCCAGACTCAAACTCAATCATTTTTGATGGTACCTATGGCCCAAGAGTTGGTGGAGTGAACACTTGAATGAATGGAGAAGGAAATGTCTGTGCCTACTGATTTGGGATAAATACTTGCCTCAATCATCCTGGTAGACTTCAGTCAGGCCCTCTTATCTTTAAGCTCAAGTGTTAAAATAAAGATGAAATTCATTATCATATATAAATAACAAATCTTCCTGGCAAAGAAAAAACAAGGGGAACTAATAAAAGCTTAACTTTTTAAAATACTACTAGCAAAAGCAGCCCATCACAGATTTATACTCTTAAGTGTCCACCGCTGACATCCAGCAACGTTGTAAAATTGAAGTAAAAATGTGTAAAATAAATTATATTAATATCCTGGCTTTTTGTACAGTCATTGAATATATTCAAAGCCTTTAGTTATTAGTAAGGGTTTAGTGTTCAATACTATTTAGAAGGAAGGAAAACAGCAGAAAGAACACAAGCACAATCAAAGGAACCAATCAACATAAATTTAACTTAAAATATAGTTTGCCTTTTTATAATCTGAGGTCAGCCAACATGTAAGTCTCTGTATTATAATTAAGAGCAATAAAGATTTCCTGATGCTGAATTCTGCCTTTCTCTGATCATCTAAACTTGCAATTAAAGAGATCACACACTAAAGGAGTTGGTGTCTCTATTGACTTGCTAATCAATTGTTTATTTGTTTTACAAATCCATTCCTTTTCTAAAAACTGACCTAATTTTCACAGCCTTGATTAAACTGAGAACTAAATTAGAGGGTTTGTTTACTTGCTCAGTTCTCTACATTACATTGGTTTAGAGGTGAACAAAAATATACAGAAAACCAGTCTGCCTTTGGGTGAGAGATCCTTGCCAGGTTTAAATGTTTGTCAAAACAAAATCTGCTTAGAAAGTATCAAGCTTGTGCATTATTCTTACTGTAGAAAGGGAAATGAAAGGGGCTTAATAGATGCAAGTAAAATAATCATAGCTAATATTTGCTCAGTGTTTTTCACTGTGTTAACGTGCTGTGGGTACCTTATCCCCTTTTACTATCACGCTAACCCTGTGAAAGAGTATTTTTGTTATCTCTGTTTGACAGACTAGGTGAAAAACTGGCCTAGAGACGTTACAGAACTTGACTAAAGTCACCGAGCTTTTAATTGGGTAAATCAGAATTTTCTTCCACGTGGTTTGACTACAGAGCTAGTGTGTATAAGCAACCTACAATTCTACTTCCATTCTTTCTTTAACTGAAAATTTCTTTTTTCCATTCATGATTGAGGGAGTAATGACATACATGTGCCTTTGAAAATGTGTGATTTATGCATAATGTCACCATGAAACACAATTTAGTTTCTCCTGTGCCTTTTTTAAGTGCTCAGTATAATAAGAAATTAGGATCGAATCTATATAAGAGTTTGGTAAGTTAGAAATCTAGTTGACTTTTTTCAAACCATGAACATCCAGTGGATTAGTAACTGAAGTATCAGTCTAGTTAAGATAGTAAGGTGGTCAAGACAACAACCACTGCCTGGGCACAATTGGGGTATTTATTTTGTTTGCCGTAAAAAAATGAGTCAGGTTGTCCACGGGAGAGGGGAGTCCGCTCTGTGATGGTATCGAATCTACTTTGCAACCTCAGAAAATGGTCCTTGCCTATAAAAAGTAGAAAGTTCACAAAGCTAGTACAGAACGTATATACGGTGTCTAAATAAACTAAAACCAGCAAAGTCAGCATCGTGCAGCCTGCCACTACCAGAACCAGTAAGGAGAGACCAGAATTGAATCTTTATGGGTGCTTCATTCAGATGCCGTTGATCTGAGAAGACCGGTGGATCATGTACCCTCAAAAACTGTTTGAACATCTCATCTCAAGCCCACCTTTTTATAAGGGGAAAGGGTAGGTAGAGGGTTGAGAAAAAAGGCTAGTCAGATAAGAGTTGCAGTCTGGGGGCGATTTTCCTAGTACTTCTTTATCTGTGGGTCAGCAGCTCAGACACCATCTCCAGAGCTTGAACACACCCTGGGGCACAAGGCTGAATTGCTTGTTGGCTTCCTGGAGTCAACAAGCCAAAGAACAGATGTGCATAACCCCCACACACAGACCACAGTGCGGTGATGGCAAGAGGGAAGGCGTGGCAGGAGCTGGGTGGAATGAGGCAACGCTGGGAGGGGATGGGGGGATGGGAACATCTGTGATAGTGTCAATAATAAAAATAAAGCAAAAATAAGACAACATAAACAGACTACTGTCACCGTATTTGAGAAAGTAGCCCAGTCAAGCTAGCTGAGTTGGAAACTTTGTTCCCTCATTATGTCAAGCATTGAACATCAGAAGAGATTTGCCTGTATTAAAGGAATTAGGAAACATTCCCTGGAGCCAGAGGCCCACTGGTGTTCTCAGCACCTGCAGACTCCCTGGCCCTGGAGGCAGTCACACTGCCGACACAGTCCATTTGAAGCAATCCTGGGACTCACTCCTTTTTGAAAGCAGTTCATGGGAAATAGAAATGGCACCTCAAAACAGTTAATACAAAATTGCAAATACAAATATAACATGTAACTGAAAATCAACAAGTATTTGGGGAAAATCAATGACATGAGAGATAAGCAACCAAACTGCAAGATAGAAAAAATAATATCTAAAACTACAATGTTAATCAAAAATTTGAGTGTATATTACATTTTTGAGGGTTTGGGTGTATCTGTTTTAGAAGGAAGCAAATAAATACCTTGAAAATGGAAGCATTTTTATCAAGGAGGAAAATATTGTTTAGTTAGGCTCATGAATAGAAGAGTCAGATTTTTTTTTTTAATGGACAAGTGGAAGAGATTTACTGATACTACAGGAAGGTCAAAGAAAAAATTGAAAGAATTTTAAATGCTTAGATGAAAAAGAAAAATAAAAGCCATTATTCATCTATTATGACATCTAAAAAGAGAAATTAATGAAAATGAAAATGATATAATCAGAGGCAATAGAAGAAAATATGATCTAATGAAGTCATCATTATTCAAAAGGAAGTTACCATCGACTCATAAATGAGATACATGAAAAAAGAAACCCATCACACATTTTGTGCAGAAAAGTTCTTAGACCAAGGCTGATGAGAAAATCTTAAGATTTCTGAAGATTATTTAAAATAATTAATTACAAAATAAGGGTCAGCATCCCAACAGAATCAAGAGAAGCACTGAGTATTAGATGCCAAAGAAATGATAAGACCGAACTTTATCCTGAGCTATAGCAGCATTCAAGAGAAAAGGAAAAATAAGCATAGTTTCACCAGTACCAGAGCTGAGAATTCCACAGATGTGTTCTGAAACTTTTCAGGAGAACATACATTAGCAAGATAGATTTAAAAATTCAATAAGCAGATATAAGAGAAATAACAGAGAGACCACATGTGAAATAATTAAATACAAAAATCTTTTTATTGTAAAATACATTAATCATCTGTAAAAAATCTTAACAAAATAAAATGGTAGGAAGAGAAATTGGGTAGTCATGCTGGAATACTTTGTTCCTTATGTACTATCGATCGTTTAAGACTCCATACTAGTACACAAAAATTATAATCACATTAACTTCAGGGAAAGAATGGCCTCTAAAGAGAGAGAGGAATAACGTTAGACATGAAAGGGAATATTATCTGTGCTGATTTTTTTCCCTTTTAATCTCAAGCAAAAATAAATGAATATTAGATGTAGCTGGCTGGTGACTACCCAGATGGTTGCTGTGTTATTCATTGTGGTTTTATGGATGGCTGAAATATTTCATAATAATGTAAAATTGCTTGAAAGTATGACCGAGTGAATAAGGGGAAGATAATGGTATTTTATGAAACACAAACTACTTAATAATGTTCTGACATTTTATTTAGAAAACAAAGGTAGAACCCTAAATCATTACTCAAAAATTCTTCCTAGATGGACTGTACAGTTAAATTTATGGTCAAATATGTCAGTTATGATAATTTTCATCATTTTCTGAAAAGAACAAGCCTGCCTAAGCGTAACTGAGTCTTAAAAATATATATATGTTTAACTATATAAAAATTAAGTGCTCTGTGGAAATAAAATATGTAAACTAAGATAAAATTTAAGTTGGAATATTTAAGTAAAATATGTTTTCTCTCTATAAAATTGCCAAAAACTAATATCAAGAATAATAAAGTAATACCAATATCAATGACAAAAAGACAGTTACAGAAAAAAAAGGTCAAGTGTGAATCGGCTATGCATAAAAGAATATGGTATGTAAACAAATACATGATGAGTAGCTGAATAATTAGGGGATGCAAATTAAAATGGATTTTTTTTTGCCAATTTGCAAGCAAAATTAAAAGTAATGAATGATATCAATTTTGAGTAAGTGTGTGGGGAAATACAACATCTCATTTACCAATGAAAATATAAATTTATAAAACATTCTTATGAAGTCAGTTTGACAGTAACTACCAAAATGTACAATTTTCTTACCAATTTTCTACTATTATAGGAGTATGTATTTAGCCCAAATAATAATTCACGAGTAAGCACAAAAATTTCATGTGTGTGGATGTTTGTTATAGCAGCATTTCCAACAGCAAAACATTGAATATAGCCTACATTCCCTTCAATAAAGAATATTTAAACATACAATAATGCCTTCATACTATGGGCTACAATACAGTAGACAAAAAAGAATAAGGTGAAACCTAAATGGACATGTCTGGAAAATTTTCCAGGTCACGTTAGTGAGGAAGGAATATTTCAGAACAATATACACAGTACCATTTCTCATTAAAAACATACTTTAAGCTACATCTATACATATGTAAAAAGCACAAGCTATTTATAGTGATTCCCATTGAAAAGGCAAATGCATATCTGTACCTTCTTCTCAATTTTGTTGTAAACCTGAAACTGCTCTAAAAAAATAAAGTCTTGCAAAAAGACAGAGATTTACAACTGGGGGTTAGGAAGAGTGTATACTGTTTATTTTTCACTAACACACTTTCTGATAGCTTGAATATTTACCATTGGAATATATTCACATACTTTTTAATTAAGTAAATATATTTATTATTTATTAGTTCAAATGTTTCAGCACCAGCTGGAGACCCTCTACTTTTCCTTTGAGGC
This sequence comes from Desmodus rotundus, assembly GCF_022682495.2. NCBI lineage: Eukaryota > Metazoa > Chordata > Mammalia > Chiroptera > Phyllostomidae > Desmodus > Desmodus rotundus. Next base: position 149,908,311 of record NC_071392.1, read on the forward strand.
ACTTATCTAAACTATAATACTTGAAATTACTTGAGCAAATCTCTGTTTAATATCCACAATCCCCTTGGCCCTCATGGCGTCTTGAAAAGCTCCAGGCATCCTATTTGTGTCTAAGAAGAAAGCAGGAAGGAACTGTGCTAGCTGTTCCTGTTATTTTTTATTAAAGAATGAGAAATTCCCAGAAACCCACCAAGAAACTTATGCAATCCTAACTCTCAAGAAGGCTATGGAAATTAGTATTTAATTTTTCGGGCTTTATGCTTCTATGGGACAAGGAAAAGTTTATAAAGGCTGTTGGGTTAGCATCTATCAAGCAGATTTCAAATTTTTTACCTGACAGTTTATATTTTACAGAGATTCTATTTATTGTGTTTAACTGATAGCATAAAATATCTGCACTTTAGCCACTCAGCAGAGAATCTAATTTCCAACTCACTGCCCCTAAATAAGGAAGCATAATTATACATAACGGTGGTCAAGAGAAGCAATGTTTAGGAAGGCTTTACTAGGAGAATGCAGCCAATCCATTTCATGTACTTTAACTTCTAGTCTGTTAGTACGCCATCCAGCTCGACGCCATGCACTCTCCAATCTTGCTGCCCTCAGCACTAGCCTTTATGTTGCTCACATTGGTCTCGGCAGTGATACGCTCATCCATTTGTGAAGAATATTATAAGAAACCACCCTTTGAAACTAATTATTATGTTTTCTTACAAATTATATATCTGTAGTGTTGCAGAATATAAAACTCCATCAATTGAACAATTACTGGCTTGGGGACTGATTTTTTAAATTTAAGGATAAACACTATTTTTTTTTCTCTGTGATCACAGTTCCTGACAATGTAACTTTTAATATCTGCTTTTTGGTTGTATTGATGGCTGTACTTCATTTAACTAATTATCTCTTTCGGAGCTGACAGTGGTTCCTGCTGTTGCTTCTATGATAAAGTGTTAGTGAACATCTTTGTCACTAAATCTCTGCGACCCTCCTTGACTATCCCCAGAAATGGATCAATGGATAAAGGTGGGGTGAAGTCTTTTAATTTGCAATGACGTCATATTTTCAGGGAAGTGAGTGACATGAACTGGTAAAGAGGAAGCTGGGGAATATTTTACCTGCAGGAACTGCAATAATCAAAGAAATAGCAGTGAGCCTAATACACGGTTTGGCGTGGCGAACATTGATTTGGTGGGAGTGATGATCATGTTGGAGAGTTGAGGATGGAAACACATTCATAAAATGCATTGACAAGCAAGAAGATAATTCTGGCAGGGGTGATAAACAAAACCTTCCATCATAGTTTGAACGAGTTAGACTCGATTTGCCGGTGGTATATCACCTCTGATGCCATTTGAGTAGAAAGGGGACGATAATGGGAAAACAGGTCTGGAGGAAGCTTAACCTGCCCATGGTCCATGTGTTGGAATTACACCATATGAGAAGGCAACTCTGGAATAGTATAGGCATGAGGTGATCTTCCCTGGGATTTCTGATCAATCACATGTCAGTACTGTATAGTTTTAAATTTTTAGCCTTTTAATTCAGAATGACATGTACGAACCATGTATCTGCAAAAACTGATTATATATGTGTATTTTTAGAGTAGTATTTCTTTGACTCCTCCTCCCTAATTCCTACTGGAATATATATGAAGCATCCTATCCATCTCTACCTGTAATACAGAGCCGTGGGGGCACACTTCTGTACAATGTACTCATCGATATACATCAAAGTTGTAAAATAGTTTTTCCAAAGGAGATCACAACAGGCGTAACTATTTGAAACTGGGTTTTCTCATGCAATAGTCCTTCATGAAAATTATTTGAGTCATCCGGACTATTTCTAATGCTTTTTTAAGATTGTATACATTTCCACATGGTGGGAATATACCTGAATGTACTCATCCTTGTTTCTGCACATGGCTTTGTGTCCAGCTTTTTATCGTCATAAACGACTGTGTCCCAAACACTCTCGTGTATGTTTCAGACTGATTACACTCGGGAGCCGTAGGTCACGTTCTGGCCATCAGGGCAGGGTGCCTGTTGTTCCACATTCCCACCACAGGGTGTCAAAGCTCTTTCTAAAGGTTTGCTGGGTCGAAGTTTGTAAAAATTACTAATTGCCATTTTAATTTTGTTTTATCTTCCAGTAAATGAGAGCATTTTAATACGATAGTGGATATACTCTTTTCTTCTGTGAAATATCTATTCATATTCTTTGTCCATATTTGTAAACAAAATTTTCATGGCCATATTGTCAATTTATAAAAAGTCTTTTGTGTATTATAGATAATAACCTTTGTTATCTTTACATTTCTTCTGTTTTTTTCTTTACTTATTCATGGGTATTTTTTATGTGCAGATTTCATACACGGTATCAGAAATTAAAGCAATTCATCATGGGCTTATGGGCTTTTTGGGTCAATTAATACTTTTTAATATTTATATTTCCATATTTGCCTCTATTTCTCTTATAGCTTTTGGAATTCTAGTCTCAGAAATATCTCTCCTACCTCACGTACCATGGCATTGCCCTCATTGTACACAAAGCCTTCTTGATTACTTTGCAGGAGTTTAATATTTCATTTACTATTTAAATGTTGTCTCAATCTTTCCATAATATTTCATTTTGTAAATGGATAATCTGGGCATTAAACTTTTTTTCAGAAGGTCCAGTTTGCCAGCACTATTAGATTGAGACAGTTTTCCCTTTGAATGACTGCCTTTGCCAAACATATATCCATTTTACACACAGAAGTATGTATAATTCTGGATCCTTTCCTCAGCTCTATCCATCTATAGGTATTTTTCTATACCAATACCATATTGATTTGATCACAGGGGCTTTGTAGCATGGTCTGTTGCTGGCAAGGTAATTATTTTCCACACACTGTTCTTCCATTTGAATGTTAAGGTTATTTTTTCCAATTCTTTAATAAATGGCCATTCTTTGGTATTCTAATTAGAATCACAATTGATTCTAGTATGAAGCATGGAGGAATTGACATTTTGTGATATATTTTTGCATACTTTTTGGTAAAATTACTTCTAAATATATTCTTATGATTTTTTTTAGTTTTTCTTGTTGCTGCAAATAAGATTGTCCTCTCTTTGGTTTATAACACTGTAGGAGTAGAGGAAGACTGGAGATGCTTTTATATTTGACTTTTATCCAACCATCTTACAAAAATTTCTCATTAAATATTATAACTTTTACTAGATGCCATTGGAATATCAGCCCACCCCACCCCCAAAAAAGAATTTTTTCTATTTACTTTTTTCTGTCTTGTTGCATTTGTGAAAAATTTCAATGTAGTATTAAATAAAATTGGTATTAACAGGCATCTCTTTCTAGTGTCTGATTTAAAACAGGATAGAATTAGTGTCTCAACACCGGAAATAATATTTGCTTAAGGTTTAGAGTAATGGGTCTTTTTTCCTTTAAATATTAAAGTCATTTACTTCTATTTCCACTTTAGTGTCTTGACAAAAAGTGGCTGCTTTTTTTAACCTGTTGATGTTTTTCCAGCATTTACTGATATACTCCAACACTTTAAAAAAAATGTATGTGAAATCTTCAACTAGATGTCTTCAGTATAATGAACACCTGCCTAATTTCTCCCTTTATTCAGTGGCTATTGCTCCTTTACCCTATACACTTTACATTGGCATTACTAATATATATACATGCATTAGCTATGTAGTATATATGTGTTCACTTGTAAGTGTCAGATATGATACTTCACCATATGCATATCTTCATCATAAGGACTTTTTATACAAAACCACATGTAATTATTACATCTATGAAAATTAATAATATTTCATCTATACTTGACACATTCTGTTTTCCCCATTTATTTTATATATGCTCTTTTAATAACTTTAGTATGGTATAATTTATATATCATAAAATTTACTAACTTTAAATATACAGTTTAATGTGATAATATTTAGTAAATTTACAAAGTTGGACACAATCAACACAATCCAATTTTAAAACATTTCTACTGCACCAGAAAGATCCCTCGTGTCTACAAGCAGTCCTGGCCAACCCTGCACTCCCTTCCGGCCCCAGGCAATCACTAATCAACTTCCTTCTCCACAGCTTTGTCTGTTCTGAGCATGTTATAGAAATGCAATATACAATATGTGGTGCTTTGTGACTGGCTCAATTCACTTAGCAAAATTAGTTTAAGGATCCATATATGTTTTAATAACTATTAGAAGTGTGTTCCTTGTACTAGCAAGTAGTATTTATTGTATTCTATGGATATACCATACTTCTGTAAAATTCTAGCAAGTTCACACTAATCTACAGTGACTCTATAGACCCTGTAATCTACAGACAGCCAGTCACTGGTTGCCTAGGAATGGAGGGTGGGAGGAGGCAGCATGTGGGAAGGGGAGGAGGTCGCAATTACCAAGGGAGAGAAACCTTTGGGGGTGATGGACATGTTTATTACTTGCTTGTGGTTCTTGATTCCTTGGTGTATGCTCGACAGTCATACAATTTAAATATATGTAGTTTATTGTCTATAGTACTTCTAAATAGTGTCTTTAAAAAAGAAATAAAAGACAGAAAGGGGGCTGAGACAACAGGAGGTTGAGGGAGGTTTGTGTACATCTGTGTAGGTGTTGCATTTTAATCTTTTAAAATACTCTTCTCTCTCTCTCTCTCTCTATATATATATACACATATATATATATAGAGAGAGAGAGAGATGTATATGTATGTATATGCATATGTATGTATAGAGATGTGTGTGTGTGTGTGTGTGTGTATATATATATATATATATATATATAGAGAGAGAGAGAGAGAGAGAGAGAGAGAGAATAAACATTTTGTGGTTGCTGTTAGGTGTTTATCTTGTTCCTCCAAACACCCCAGGAGTTCTGTGTCCCTGAGTATTGGATTATGCTACCTAACTTTGATCTTGGTGTTAGGATCCCTGAGATAGGCTGGTATGGTTTTATTGTTCCCTGGATCCAGTTTTTGTTGTGGGAGCGTGCTATACTGAAAGTATCCCGTGAAGGAACTGAAGCAAAAAGCTCTGTTAAGTCTGAGTTTTGTCTTTGGGCTTCAAGGCAGGGAGACACAGCAGTCTTGGCTTTTTGGGATTCAAAGAAATCCTTGATCCTTTTGGAATGCAAGAATACGCACACATGCTCAGTGGTGACCAGTTGGCAAGAGGTCCCAGAGGCTCTAAGTTGAAAACCTTTACCTGAATGCGCTGCCCTCTGACCCTCCCCTCTGTAACCCCATGATCTCTAGTCCTTGTCCAGCAATCTGGGGCAGGAAGCTGCTATCACATCTCTGCCAAGACTCCAGCACAGCTCAAGGCATCCTCCACCCCCTGGCGTTAACTCCACGTCCAAACAGCTGGTCTGCAATGCAGTATGTCAGCCTCAGGAGAGTAGGTACTTCCAGGGATGTCATAACGTCTCAGGTATTTAAAGAGATTTGCTTTCCGATAAAAACAGTGGCCGCGTTTATGATGTCTAAAGAGTTCACAGGCTTCCTGAGAGTACAGCTTAGGCTGAGGACAGAGCTATGCAGCCTGTGTACTCCTAACACTTTACATTAGAGCATTTTTTTTTAATTGATCCTTTTAATCTGTAAGGGAGTATGGACTCACGGACTGTTGACGATTAAAATTAAATCTGATTTATCTTTTAATATTGTACTATATTCTAGTGTAATTGAGTAGGGACCGATGCCAGGTGTGTGATGGGCAGTAAGCTTATCCAACTTGACAGAGATAGATTTCCAAGAAGACAGAGCCTGCACTTTTGGCGTACAAGGGTATGAGTAGGCCATATCAGCAACATTTAATTATTTTGTAGGTGATTATTCATTTGAGGAATGCAACTTTTCAGAGAAACAGAAAAAGAATACAGATCCATACAATCACTTTTTGTCCAAGTACACGGATTAGTGAAAAACCATAATTAGTTTTCCATTAAATTTGCATGAAGTGATTTTTAAAAAATAACAGGGAGGAGTTAAATGCATTTAAGAACAGACAGCTTGCATGTGAGTTAGCATTAAAATATAGGCTGATTTTTTTTAGGCCAAAGTACAAGTCATAATTTCTCTGATTTAAATTAAAAGCTAATCAGAGTTTTAAAATGCAAAGTACCATAAAATATATTCTGAAAACCCAGTGGGAAATTCCATTATAGATATGTTCTGGTCTTACTTGTGGGCTACATTTTCCGTTTCTACGTGGGACTTCAGTTACAAGAGCTCAGTGGCTGTGCTAAATACTCTATCACTAGAACAATACACAATTATCTGTATTTTGTTTGCTAAACTAATCTTATACATGTGCTTCTATCAGTATTAATAAAATAACAGCAGCTTTATTTGTAAAATGTATGAACTATATCCAAAACATATGGCCTTAAGTAGAAAGAGTACAAAGCGGAGAATCTTGTCAAAATGTAGATTAAATAATTGAATGGAAAGATGGATTACTCCACTCATACATCTCAATTTTGGCTTGAATTAGCTTCTTTCTAGGGAAAATAATTTTCTTTCTTATCATAAATACTTTCCTAAGATTTAACATCACAGACCAAAGTTGTTCTCTTTGAACCACACCGACGCCGCACTCCATCACGTGCACCTGGCAACCCCTGGCTCTGGTTTGAAAACCAGACCGTAAAACTCTCTCATTAACATTCCGACACAATGACGCAGTTTGTTTAAGACACAACCTGCTGCCTGCACCACACCTGCCCCGGTGCAGCTGCACGCAGGTGGAGAGGCACATGGCTTCTGCTCTATCACTTTCCAAACTGACTATTTTAAATCTCTTTTTTTTTGTCCTCAAGTCTCAAGCTTTGTTTCCAGTAGCTTCACCCAGAAGAGAATATTTTATCAACTCTCATTATCACGTACCATGAACTACCTCCAGTAGTGTGGTACTCTACATTTTCCGCATACTCTGAATGGACAGTGATGCTGGCTGAGACCAACGCCTTTATCTGTGCCTGGAATTTCTTTTCCTTTTGCATTGATGAGCACTGATCTCTATTCCAGGAATTCTTTCCTCTTTGTAATAGATTATTATTTTTCCCTATAAAGAAAACTTGTACTAATTTGGAAGGAAGGTAAGAAGATTACTTTGTGCTTTCCTAAAATTATACGAGAGCATTTTCTTATAATCATGCTTAAAACAACAGTAGTATGGTGGTTAGCAGAGGGAAAGGGGGATGGGAGGAGGCCAAAGAGGGAAAAGGGGGATAAGTGATGGAAGGAGACATGCCTTGGGGCTGGTAAACATGCAATACAATATACAGATGATGTGTTATAGAACTGTACACCTATATAATTTTACTAACCCATGTCACCCCAAGGAATCCAATAAAAATTTTTAAAAAAATTTAAGAGGAAGATTCTTCTAACTCTTGTAGATGTATTTTCTCTAAAAAAACACATTTATTTAAAAATCAAACATATTGCAAATTGAAAGAATTTTACAGTGAACAACTATATATATAACTAAAATTCTACAATTAACATTTTACTATACTTGTTTTATCACATGTCATCCCATCAATTTGTCCCTCTATATGTCCATTTATCTGTCTTATATTTAGTCCATTTTAAAATAAATTATAATTATAAAAATTTATATAATTTTGTTTGATGTACTATTTACTATAATTATGGCCTCAAACTTGTAAAGTTCTATGTTAGCTTGTAGAAAGATTGATAATTTGCAAATTATTTCCATCTGGAAAGATACAAATAATTTCTGTCCTATTGGAAAAAATAATGACTCCAAAGATTATAGATTAATTATTGTTAGATATCAGTCTGTTGTGTATATAACTTTTCATCCTTATTCCCACATTCTTTTTTCCCAACCTTTCCCTTTTCTGAATCTTTTTTACCATTGTGCTGGTTCTCTCAATAATAGGTAAATAAAGAGTTGTCCCTCACTCTACATTTGTATGAGACTAAGATTTAATAACTTTCTGGTATTTATGCTTTTATACCCTCACTTAGATACTTTCCATTATCACAGACATGTGCTGTTATTTCATATAAAAAAACCTTCTTTTGACTTACACTTCCATTTGTAACCATTACCTCCTTCCTTTGCATTTTATAGCAGAACTGCTCAAAGGAATGAATGCACTCAATACTTTCTAGAACTCATAATATTAGACTATCTCAACTCTCCATCAAACTATCTTACCAGGACCTAACCCTGTCCACAATATTTAATCCAATGATCTGATTCCACATTTTACTTCAGCATTTCACACCATTTATCTTTCCATTCTCTTTGAAACTCCTTCAGTCTTCATATGCAGAATAACATTTTTTCCTGGTTTTTCTTTCTTTCCCACTGGATGCTCTTTTATTATTATTATTATTATTATTATTATTATTATTATTAAGTTTACTGGGATGACGTTGGTTAATAAAAGTACACAGGTTTCAAGGGTAAAAGTCTATAATACATCATCTGTAGTTTATTGTGTTTTATAGTCACCACCTGAAGCCAATGGTGATGGAAGGATGGATAGATGCTTTTCTTGATTTCCTTTGCTGGTTGTCTTTTTTATTTCCATTGTTTAGTTTTTATTTCATACTCATAAACTTGACTCTGCAATCCAGCTAGACTTGGAAGGAGTAACGAAAATATAGAGCCCAATGAACTGCAGCAAGAGCATGAAGATTCTAGAACATTCCCGGCAGATGGGGGTGAATGGGGTGCTCTTCTGAGGTACAGAAGGGACAGTCTGGCGGTGAAGATGAAACACAAGTCGAATTTATTAGAGTTGTCCACAGTCAGCAATGGTGATCTTCTTTCCAGCCTTGCCATTCCTGGACCAAAGCACTCCATGGCCACCCTGACATCCATGCTGTGTTGCACATTGCTTGCCATCCAACCACGCGGTCTTGGCAGTGCTGATGGAAGAACTGGGAACCGTTTGTGTTGGGTCCAGCATTTGCCAGGACAATATGCCAGGACCCTTATGTTTCAGGATAAAATTCTCATCACCATATTTCTCCTCAGAGATGATGGACTTGCGGCCTGTGATCTTATGTCCTGTGAAGTCACCACCCTGGCACAAATCTCAGAATCATTCTGTGAAAGCAGAACTCTTTATAACAAAATCCTTTCTCCCCAGTGGTCAGGACAAGAACGTTTTCTGCTGTCTTTGGGACTTTGTCTGCAAGCAGCTTGAAGGAGGCGCAGCCCAAGGGCTCATGGTCAACAGTGATGTTGAATAACATGGTGGGGTTGACCAGGACCACAGCCGGGCACCAGGAGCTTCGGGGTAGCAGCGTCTGCGAGGCCTCCTCTGTCCTTTCTCTTCTCCTGGACTCCTCATGATGGTGGCTTGAGAACAAGTCTGGGATCCAAGGATCTCAATGACTATATGTTCTGTACTTTAAATCTACAAGTAATCAAATACAGTGTTATTGTTTTTTTTTTTTTTAAATCAACTGGCTATTTAAAAATGTGTTGTTGATCTCTTGCATTTTACATGTGTATTAATCTCTACATAAATCTTAGTCAAGTAGTAGTGAATTTAAATTAATAATATTAATCCATAAGATATATTGACTATATTGCAGCTTCTAAGATAACTGATTATATATAATATTTAGAAATAAATTTGAATTTTTATTTTAACCATACCTTTATTGTACTTGCAAATGATAGAATTATTAGGGTTTGCTTTGACATTGTTTCATAACTACCATGTTTTCTTCAAACCAATTATTTTTGCATTTTTACAAAAATGAGGGAATATTTCATGTATAATTATCTTTTACAGATTTTCTTTAAAAAGGTAACATATCTTAACATTCGACAGGAGGACTTTTACAGCCTCCTGGAAATGCCCTGTTTAACTGAAAAGGCAATTTAATTGTGATTTTAACTTAGTGACGTTCTTGCTGGACAGAAGCTCTGCTTCACTAATGCATGAAGTACAGTAGTTACCACTTTGCATTTGATTGTAGACGGAGGACTTCAAGTTATTAGAATAATCCCACTCTGATCACTTTAAGCAAAGTCCCAAATTCCCTCAGAAAATAGCTGGTTGGAAGCAAAGAGTTTCTTTTGTGAAGTAGAAAAAGTCAGAATTGTCTTCTTCACAGTAAGTAATGGAAGTTTCTTTCATCATACCTATGATAATACCTGTAGGTTTCATGAACATTTATCCATCTTACTCTAAATTAATAAGGGATTAAATAATCCTTATGTGTGAGTGTATACATACAAATGAAGAGGGCACTTTATAAAAATAATAATAATAAGATCGATATTTTTTTATTTTGTCACCATACCCCCTACAGTCAATGAAACTCTTCTTTTGTAATTGTCCCTGACCTACTTATGAGCTCAATGAAAATCTCGTTGCAAATAATCTCACTTTATTTTTAAACCTCAGCCACATACCATGTCTTCTAAATCGTTCACCTTTTAGTTCTGGGTAACTTTAGGCTGTTTCCATAAAATGCAATACTCAAGGAAAAGTATTTAGAAGAATTTGAAATATTTAAATAATGAGTTGTACAGGCTATTTTGTTAGAAAGATGACAAATACATTGTGAGCAAAATATACTTTTATACTTAGATCTCTAATTAATTGTTGGTGTGTTCTAGGGATAATCATTTCTCATAGTCTGCAATAGATGTGATGTATGTCTGGTTTTACAACTGAGTTTATCAAATACGTTATTCTCTCTCTTAACTTGGAGGCTGGATAATGGACTCATTTCCTATTTAATTATTTCTACGTCAAAGGAAAGCTCTCTGTTTATTGGTGGAGTGACGCTGACCACATTAATCAACCTTTGGAGTTGAAGGCCACTAGGTCAGGAATGTTCTTATCTTTATCACTACAAAAAACACACTACAAGCCCTGTGTTAGATGCTCCAGTTAATAGAGACTCAGTAAGTGGGAAAGAAGGAATAAAAGGGAGGGAGGGAGGGAGGGAGGGAGGGAGGGAAGGAAGGAAGGAAGGAAGGAAGGAAGGAAGGAAGGAAGGAAGGAAGGAAGGAAGGAAATCTCAGTCTTGCCTGAAGATCTGTGCAGTTCAGAAAAGTTTCAGAGTAAGCTCTCTGAGAATTTGGGTTTCTCACCATCCGCTATTTCCTTTAAATATAGCTTTATGAAATTATAAGGAAAATTAGAAATTTATACTTGTTATTGATAACTTTTCTAGTGTCCATAACCTCAGTTTTCTGCAAATGCATGCCATTTTGTTTAAAAAATCATTTTTTAATAACAATATATCACTTCAGGCAATGCATTTTCAAAGGAATATTTTTCTTAAATGGTAAAATTTCGTGCCTCTTGGGTCCCTGCTTTCCAACACACCTGAGGCATAAAGTATTTACTTAGAATACACTGCCTATTTGTCCTAATGTTCAATATTCGCTGAGTCTCCTCCTATGTATTAACTCATTCAAACAATTTCAATCACTTTCAAGACAATTATACTGATAAATTAAAGGCATACCACGTGGTCTGGTCTGAGTTCACTTTGGCCAACGTTCTAGATTTTCTTTTTCCCGTATCTACTTCCTCAAACTGCACCGAAAGAAATGAACTGACACAGTGCATAATGGAAAATGAACATTAAGAAATTTATGTTGTAATTTAAATGAAACTTCCTTGAAAACTGTTGATCAGAGCTCCGGTTCTCATTGATATACACAGCACTGCCATTTCCCAGGCTGTGTCTTGAATCTCCCCTATTGTGGACTGGGTTTTCCTATGAGAGGAGTTCCTTTCCTGGCACCAACTATGAGAAATGTTTCATTGTAATAACCCCTGGGAATCTTTTAAATAATTTTTTAATTTTAAGCATATTTAATCTTTCCTTTTTAGCAATCAGATTATATGGAAACAGAAGCATCTGTCTTTTGAAAGATCTCAATCCAGATTTTAGTTTTTTAATCTGGAAGGAGTATGAAATAATAATAATAATAATAATAATAATAGCAATAACAATGATAATAATAGTACCTCATTGATTAAGCATGAACATTCAGACTATGAAAAGACATGGAGTCAGTGGAGAAACCTTAGTAATTTATCTTTTTGATTTTTTGATTAGTACTGGCTTGGTTTGAAACCTCAGAACTGAACGATTTTTTAAAGTATATTTTCCTCTGAATGCCAGTCATTTAATCATTTAGCTTCATGGGCCAAGGACAGAGGTTCTGGGCAGAAGCTGACAATAAGAATACCTTAATCAGCTTCTGGATTGACTGTTCTCCCAGAGTCAGTTGTCAGTGGAGTGAGAATGAAAAAAATCCCAAGGGGGCCTCATGAATCCCCCAAAATCTGGAATCAGATTCAGAAACTATTTTAGCCTCTCTAGGATCATGGGCTCAACTGCAAAATAGACGAAAACCAGGCAATCACTTTTGTAGGCTGTTGCATATTTTTATGAGCAATAAAATATTTTACTTTTTGTGATATACTCATTACATAAATGAGTATCATTTTTTTCCAGTGGTAGGAAGGTTTTTTTTTCTCCCCCAAAGAGCATTTTTTAACTTCTCATGAACATGCACCCTTCATTACCGGAAGTTATTTCCTATTGTCTGCGGTAAAGATTCTGCTCCTCACTACAGACTATTTAGGCAATTGCTTCTTTTTTTTCCCTTGTCTTCTCCCTCGTCCCTCACTCTGATACCAATAGTATTGGGACAAGGACAAAGGCAGAACCAAATGAATGTAAAGGGGAGAGTCTTGTCCTTTCAATTTTAGTTAACAATTACATTACTATCAATTACCTTCCCCGCTGAAAAATGGTAACTTCTCATCCTTCTAATTAGTTTGCTCGGAGTCCCCACAGGCAAAGGGCTCCAACTTATGAGATGACTTTTTTTCCCACAGCGGTCACTCAAGAAATCACAGTCATAGAATGCTTGAAATTAAAGTTCCTTAAGTACTAATTTAGTATAAATGTCTTAAAATTGTTGCACATGTGAGGATATTTATTAAGTTATAAAATGTTGCTCTTCGTAAATACCTATGCTTTGATGTGTTCTGACTCCACTGGAAGGACTCTGAGTTTCATCTAATGACTTTCTGGGCACAGAGGAAGGCCTTAGTGAACGCCCATGTCGACCTACACCACCTGCTGGGAAAAAAGAAAGAGCGTTCAGTAAGAATGTTAACGTCAGGTGCGGTGCAAGAAAATAGGGGAGAGAGATCCCTGACAATATTGTATCTCAGGGGAGGTGCAGAACATTGCATGAATTAAACTGGGTACCACTCCCCACCCTCCCTGCTTCTCCCAAACTCTGCATGGGTAAGATCACACTAAAATGCATGGGAAGCCACGGGAAATGAAACCAAAGGGAAACGGCAATTCTGAGATTTTAGGGAGGTGAGTTAAGGTGATGGATGGTAATATATTATAGCCACTCCTGCTATCTGCAATAACCTTTCAACTAATCCAGAGGGTGAGTGTTAGCTAAAACTATTTCTAAAAAAATTACATATGGTTTTCTGCATGTTTATATTGCATTATAAATATAACTGTGTAGATGAAGGCACTTCAAACACATTTTTGGAAAATTATACAGAGAATAAACAATACAATTACATGTCTGTTTTTAAATAGTGCCCAATACTATTCTCTAAATGCATGTTTAATATTATTTCATTGTTTAAAATCTATAATTTTTAAAAATTTTATTTCTTTATTTTTAGAGAGAAAAGTGAGGGAGAATGAGAGGGAGAGAAAAAGCAATGTGTGGTTGTCTCACGAATGCCCGCCACTGGGGACCTGGCCCGCAACCCAGGCATGTGCCCTGACCAGGAGTGGAACAAGTGACCTTTGATTCACAGGCTGGCACTCAATTAATCCACTGAGTCACATTATCCAGGGCTAAAATCTATCATTTTTGATGACCTTATTGTTGAATATTACCACTGAACTGTTTTGGGCCCACACTCTTACAGAGTTACCCAGAGCCCATCACCATTGTTACCATATAAATGAAAACATAGTTTCCAGACCAGGCTATCTGAGTAATGATATTGAAGAGCCCTTTGACTGGGTGGGATTCCTATTTACTTAGAAATTAAACAATTCTTTAATGAATACTTTAAATAATAGAGTCAGTTAATTCCACCGTTCATTTTTTAATGTACTCAGTGAGGAAACTTAACAAACTTATGTTCTAAGAACCAGTCTTGTTTGTAAATAATCTAACAATTATTGAAGTTCAAACAATCTACCTAAAGATCGCAAGAGCAATATAATAATAATCAGGAAATAAATTAATGGCAATAATAATATTAATAGCTACTACATTTTGGACATTGTAAATTCAGCACACTGGTACAATGGGAAGAGAGTAGTGCCCAGAACTGTATATCAGACACATGCTTATTCCCACTTTTATAGATGAGGAAACCATGGTGTAGTGAGATTAAGCATCTTTGTGAAAATCAAATGGTACCAAAAAGGCAAAACTGGAAGGAAAGCAAGGAAGGAAATTACTACGTATACACTTTTATTATTTAATGTTGTTTTAAAATGCATTTATCAGGATTAAATATAATATTTAAGGAATAGTTTACCAACAGATAATTTAGTGTTGCTACATCCGATCATTTTGACACCTTACCTTTGTTTGAAAAGTGAAGGTTCTATTTGCTTTAACGTATTTCTGTTTGAAATGCTTACATCATTTCATCACATGTGTAATGCGTATCTACCTTTTAGGTGTAGTGACAAATGAGGATTAAGCACTATGCTTTAAAGCTATTTTGTAAACTTATTATACTTTGCTAATATTTATTTAAAAGACAAAAAATGCCATTATATATGCTCCTAATTAAAAAAATTGGTAGTATCTTTATACAGGTTGAGTTAATTAAAACTAGATCAGATTCATCATAGTGAATTAATCATCCAACCACTTGTGGATATCAACCAACTATGGGAAACATTGTTTACAACATTCAGGGAATACAAACATTTTTTTTTTTTTGGCAAGACATGTTTTAGCAAATGTAGTTTCTTAGAAGAAGCATGCATACTCACCTACAAAGAATATTTCTTTTAAAAACTTTCAATATGTAAGCAAAGTGTTCTTCTTAGAAAACAAAAATTTTCAGAACCTTAATTTCATGGTAAAATAATCCATAAGAGCAGACTTTACCCACATTTAGAGTAACTGCTGTGTAAATATTTGCTAAGCCTCCCCTCCCCTTTTAACCTAACAAATGTGCCAACATGTGCATTCCCAACTCAGAACACTCAACACATGCCCATTACTTTAAGGTTCTCCATTACCCCTGAGGTCAGTTTGCTTCTGTTTCAGTTATTGTCCAGCCAGACTCCTCCTGGTCAATGTATCGCATGTGGCTTTGTTCATATGAAGTGCTACAATTATATTTTTCTAAACTAATCCTCAAGCAGTTGATAATTTCTTTTCTTGTAAATGCTGCCTGTTATACTAATTAATACTGTATACTGGGTTTTAACCTATCTATGGATTTAAGTTTGAAAAAATAATTACTAAGGTAGAACACAATTAAACTCTGCTGGAGTTTCTTTGCAAATTGCTAATGAATCATGTTTTTTTTAACATTAAGCAACTAAGTCTGCAGATCAGTCCTACAGATATAGGTGGTTTGTGCTACACAATGTTTAAAAATTAATTCCATGTCAACATTTAAAAATTGGCGGATTTCTTAGGAAACGAGACCGTGTATCCACTCCTGAATCTGAAGACAGAGCCCAACTGGGCCTGCCGTCCATTTCCACATGGCAAATATTGACCAGGACTGGATTATAGCTCCTTCCTTCACTATTATTTTTATTATTAAAAAAAAACACTAACAGGATCTTTAGTTGGTGTTTCACACCTTTGAGACCCAAAACATAAGCCCAGGAAAATCTCCCCGCTGGGTTTGCAGGAACTGGACTGTGAGGTCCCATCGATCCCGGTCTTTCAGCCTCCTTCACATTTCTGACAGGACTCTGGTTTTCCTTCTCATCTGCAGACAGTTCTCCACGGAACGTGAATCCACCATGCAGGCTCCCTTTGTATTCTGTAAACTTTCAACGTGAAAATAAAGGCAAAGTCTCCCTGTCAGGTTTGGGCTGTGCCTGGGCATTTCTCAAGAGCCAGGGCAGGTGGTAGAGACAGATGGAGCATCTCCAAAGAAACCGATGAGGCATAATTGCTTCTTTCCAGGTAATATGAACACGCTGGATGGGGGGTGGCTGTGGAAATTTGATCATTCCCTTGTTAGCGTCTGGCCAGAGTGATGCCACGGCCTTGGGCTTCCTGCCTGGGACTAC
Source organism: Desmodus rotundus (assembly GCF_022682495.2). Taxonomy (NCBI): domain Eukaryota; kingdom Metazoa; phylum Chordata; class Mammalia; order Chiroptera; family Phyllostomidae; genus Desmodus; species Desmodus rotundus. Next base: position 149,924,637 of record NC_071392.1, read on the forward strand.
ACAGGCCAGATTTACCTGCAAGTGCTGAAGACCAGGTTGAAAACTCGCGATGAGATGCTGGTTCAGTGCTCTCCCTGGATTTCTCCTGGGCTGTTCTATTGCTGACTCGTGTTTGTAAAACTCTCTCCCTCTCTTGGAAGATGTTTCCTTTTGTGCAGGTGCTTCCTTTAAATGGGCACTGGGACCTTCCTCTTTATTCCTTTCCCTACCTCTTCCCTGTAGCTATTATTCTTCCCTCACTTCAGATAGCTGCTTTGACCCTGTAAGAATTTGGGTTTGTAATCCCCATTTCTAAACACATTTGCAAAAAATAAAAAATAAAAAAAAGTGAAGTGTATGAATAATACACTGGAGATGTTACACCTTATTCACATAGAAATAATGAGACACTTAGAAAGTATTCTGTAAAATAAAGCTTTGCTATGGTAGGTGAAAATTTATGAACCACTTAAGACTTTCCAGGTATGAGTCACCAGAGAAATATAATTTTCAAAGAAGGAAAAAGTAAGTGAATTTTTAATATTAATATTATTGTGTAAAGTATAATTTAGTAAAGTGAAACTTTTTTCCTACCATAGACTTCAGTATATCAGCCTTTTTGCATGCAACACTCTGCAAAATTTATGAAAGGCATACCTATGGCAAGACAATTTTCTTTTATTTGTTGTTAAGCAACAATGAAGATAGAAGGCAATAATAAACAGTAATAATAAACACAAAATGGAGAAATCAACCATAAGCTTGAACTTGCTAAATTACTTATTCATTCATTTTTGCTGGGGTTTTTTTTTTTTTTTTTGGCCTTCTGAAAATTTTGATCCACGTCATACTTGCATAGTTACAAGTCTGTAGTCACATATGACCCACTAATAGTATATTACTGCTCTTTGAGATCGACTGTATTTGTCCAATGAGTTGTGCATCAAATCTGCATTCATCAAATGCAGGTTAAATATTCTGTTTTGATTTAATGTCAGAATTAAAAGCTTTGACATCCGCCTCCAAAGGGTTGCCAAGGAACATGTATAAAGGACCCATGGACAAAGCCAAAGGGGGAAGGATTGAGGGTGGGAGGTGGGGGTGGGTGGGGCAGGGGAAAATGGTGGCGGGAAAATGGAGACAACTGTACTTGAACAACAATAAAAAATTAATTTATAATATTGAAAAAAGGTGCAGTAAATGGCATTCAAAAGTGGGAGGTCTGTATAGAATCAATAAGGACGTAAGACAGTAAGCAAACTATTTCTCTAGTTATCTCTTTATTTCCTTTAGTATCCTTCAAGAGAAAAATATTGCTATATTACTTTTTTCTTTCCTTTACAATACATGTTTAATTAAATTGTTCTGTTAAAAATAACAATTATCCTTTATTATGACATTTTCTCATTCCACAAATTAGGAGCTTAGCATGGTACTCAAGAGAGCAAATGCACATGATTTGAATCCTAACTTAGCTGTGAAAACTAGAGCCAATGAAATAACTTCCTTGAGCTTCAGGTTTCTGCTTCCTAGTATGATGTATGTAAAGCAGTTGGCCTGGAATATTTTATATTTACAAATTTATAGCAGTGTCTCTGCCTACATCTAAAACTATACTAAAAAGCATATACGTATACATGAACATAAATATATATGCTGTTTTGCAGTCTAATCACGTTGGAAAAGTACAAAATATTTTAATTCAGCATGCTTTGAATGGTTGCCTATTCTTTAACTTTGTAGATTTATTATAATTTGTTGTGAGGTTCCTGTTGTTGAACAGTTAGGCTATTTCTAGTATTTTGCTATTATAAACAAAACTGTGAGGAACTTTCTTTTAAGTGTATTTCTGTGCCATTTTTTCTGGCATCATATTCATAGGCAGTGAAAGATACTATGTATATTAAATATATGTGTGTGTATTTTCCTTTTCCATGGAGCAGATTTTGAAAAGTTAGAATAAGAGAAGTTCTTCAAAAAGGATGCTCTGAGATATATCATTTGTTATATAGAAAATATCACATATTATTGTCCTGCCATTTATATTTAGTTCATTGTGTGTGTATATCTAGATATAGATACTATGTATATAGTTTATATACCTATAAATTATATATATAGTTTATATACATATATATTTATGCTATATATATAAACTATATATATAGTTTATACATATTTATATAGAACACTTGGCCCAATGTGATGAGGTGGGTAACATCTTTAATTCTTTCATACCAGTAGGGGTTAAAGCAATTAATTTTGTGTTCTATATAGGACCAACATCTCATTTATAAATGAGTTAAGGACAACTCATTTATCCTTAAAACACTTCTGCTCTTCTTGTGAGAATCTATAAGCTATCTCTACAATATTAATATACTGGTAGGATTTCTGGAGTAACTATATTAAAAATATTGAAGGAAATATTCTTTCCTACAGAGAGAACACATTTTGTGGAGAGCAACTGACATGGCATTTTTATATTTTAGCATTATATCATGCATTAGAAAATATGGAAATCCCTGCATAATTTTAAGTAGGGCATGTCAAACTTATCAGTTATTTGAGAATAAGAAACCAACCAAGCATGGGGAGAAATATCAGAAATTGAATCTCAAGTTGGAAGAAATTATAAAGGCTTCACAAATGTTGACAGTTCAAAGAGAAATATAAAACCATTAATTATATAATCCAATGAAATGTTTTAATACACACATTTACTAGTTAAAAAGAAAATTTCTTATCAGTTATTGTTGACAATAATGCCAAACAACATGGAGAATGATAAAAATGTGTATTCTACCATTTTATGTTTATAAGATTTTTAAGTAAATGAGTTCATAGTTTTAGAGCTGTGTTCCATTAGCACGAAGATGTCTGGCTATGAACATCAGAGTAATTGTCTTTTTAAATTTGTGTCAACATTAACAGATTAACTCCAGTAACAATTATACAGGAAAAGAAAAACCTCTAACCTGAGAAGATTTCATTTAAAAAAGCTGAAAGTAAGTAATTCCGAAGAAGAATAGCTAATGCTCATGTGGCATCCTTTGTGTTCCAGGTGGAGTTCTTAACACAGTCACTGAGAAACTGAAATAAGGAACTCATTTAATCTACAAAACAACCCTTGTGAGATAGGTATCTTACAGTATCAGTTGCTTTCTCCATGTAACATAGAAAAACCAAGAACAGAGAGGGAGAATACCCGAGCTCTCGAAGAGAGGATGTGGGGAAACTAGAATCGGAGCCCAGGCAGTGTGGTTCCTGGGTTGTACACGCCTCCAAGTCTCTATTACACAGTCTCTTCCCACAAGTCACCATGTGGGGCCAGGTGACACTGCAGATACTAAATGCAGATGATACCATGAATTTCTTCTCTCCTAGAAGGAACTGAGGTCAAACACGCCAGTGAAATGCAGCGTGCTCAACTCCTGTGTCAGAATTCTCTTTTTGACTACTTATGTATTTTTCACCACCGCCACCACCAGCAAACACTTTGGATACATTACAAGTTCAAGTACTTGATTCCTACCAGAAATAATCAATTTTTGAAGGAATTGACAGAAAAATATGTAAAATAGCTTTTTAATGTTGAAAAGAGACGGGACATGTCCTCACACCAGTGGCAGATTTGGGTTTCCTCCTTAGGCTGGTGGCTGACGTGTCCGTCACGCCTCCGTCAACAAGATGAGCAATTACGCTTCACCTGAGGACAGGTAGTAACAAGAAGCCTCCTCCTTCAGGTTTCAGATCCTCTTCTTCATTTGCCAGTGAAAACAAGTACGGGTGTGAATTGAGAAGATGATCGAAATTAAAAAAGTCATTCTGTATCTTTCGTAATTGGGGGCGTTTAAGAGAAGACAGAAAATGAAAAATGTTGCTACACTGCGGGTCATTTGCCCCTCCAGCTGGTGCATTCTCAATAGCACGCTTACCATTCCACCTCTGATTTTCTAGTTCTTCCCTTGCGTTTTCATGTTGTTAGTGACGCACACAATGGTCGGATGTTTATTCCGATGTGAAACAGGAAAAACTGGAAACAGATTCTTGGTAGTGGATTGTAGACATTATGTTACTCTTCCAGGTCAGATATGCTTGGCCTGATATTTTGAAAATAATGCTGTGTGCTTGCGTTCCTGTTCACCCTGCGCTGTTGCCCGGGAAGAATGCTCACAGCTTTTATGAGTTTCCTGGTTTCCATCGTCTCCAAAATGTTTGTTATTCCCTATATGAAACAGGAAAATATAGTCTTAATTAGGTGTATGGCATTATTTATTCAATTTTAGTGTTTTAGCAAAGACAATCGAAACTTGGAACAAAACACAAGAAAGACACATTTAGAAGGAATAATAAAAATAATGGCAAATATTTTTATTCAAAGATAAATTTGTTTTGCTTAGGATGATGCTTTCTTAGGCAGATGCAATGAACTGAATTGTATTATATATAGGTTTTATTTTTTTATTTTTATATTTTGCATTTTTTACTGTTGTTCAAGTCTAGTTGTCTCCATTTTCCTGCCACCACTTTCTGCCACCCCGTCTACCCCCCACCTCCCGCCCGCAATCCTTCCCTCCTTCGGCTTTGTCCATGGGTCCTTCGAACTTGTTCCTTGACAATTCTTCCCCTTCTTTCCCCCATATATTGTTAAAAATACAAAACTAATGCATCTGGCTTTTCATGCATGAAGCTGTTTATTGATATATAATATGTGAAAAGTGTGGCATGTCTATTTTTAGCAGTAATTATAGACATAGTTTATTATAAAGTTTTAAAAATGACTATTTTTAGGTTTTATGTATTTATGCACATAAAGCTACTTTGTTGTTAGTCATTCATGATTGAGAGATTTAGAGGAAAGCAAATGAGACTTGACTAATCTGGAATTTAAGCAGTGTAAACACTTTATAAAATTTATATGCAAAACCATCTGTACAAGTAGACACAGCAGCTCGATAATGTTATATCGATTTACCGTTTTATATTAAGGTAGCGTGATCTTACCCTAAGGATTTCTGTGAGTGTCGAGAGGACAAAAATCTCAAGAGGGCAAAGAACAGAGGATGTTTTCATTAGAAAGGAATACTTAGAGGTCTTGCCTAGTTACAGTACTGGATGATTTTAAAGCTCATTTGTCTGTCCAGGGCATGGGAACATAGTGCATGAGTCATTTTAAATTGCTACACTCATGAAAGACCCATTGTCCTCAAAAGGATCTGAGATAAAAGCCTGCCAGGTTAAGGTTTCCTTGGAGTTGCTCTGGATTATAATAATAGAATTTCTAAAATTCTGGTTAAAGGCCGTACTTATGAAGATTAATATTTTTCAACAGCAGCAGGTCATGCAGTTTTGGAATGATCTGGCAGTTGACTTTTTACACTCTTCATTTGTAATTGGAAAGGAAATCTTGTAAGGGCGAGAAGGAACAATAGAAAAACAAGACTTGCAAACTGATGTGATAAGCAAAATACTCTTGAATTCCAGAAAACTCTGGGCAAAATCAGGAAACAAATAATATTCGGGAAGTGGTGCGCTGAATGCTGTCAAATCTGCGAGAAATGAGCGAGTCGGTGTAGGGACCGGTATTGACACCGAGAGAACAGATTTCAGCTCTAAAATGAATGTCTCTCTCTGTGTGATGTCACGGGGACACTGTTTCTAAGGAGTCGCAGAAAGGTGGGAAGTCAGTGACATGGGACATGGCAATGTTCCAAAATCAAAAGTTAAAATATAAAAAATAGAACTTCTGAATATCTGTCAGGTCAGTGACCCAGTTCGAATTAGTAGCTCCCAAACTGGATTGTTGAGATGTCATTTCTTTCATCACACTCTTTTTTGAATTTATATTGAAAGATTAAAAATCACTATTTTCCAAAATAATTGGAACTAGTTTAAGCCTTTCAGTGTTACATGCATTTTTGAAGGTTAAATACCATTATTTAAACATGAATTTATTACATTGTAACAATTAGCAAATGCGGCAAAACCAGTTATAAATTACTTAACGGTTGTTGCCCATGTTACCACTGTTTTATGGAAATTGTAGCAGAGTCTTTAGGAGGTATAGCCAATAAATACATCATATCTTAAAGCAAAAGCTGTCAACATTTGTAGTTATTTTCTATCCATTTTTCAAAGAAATCAGGTTGCTACCAAAATGGAAACAAAGGTCTTTTATTTTTGAAGGACCACTATTTGTTTAATAGGGGGCCAAGAAGGGGTCTCAAGGCCTTACTGTTGACCAATAGGACATGTGTGTGTGAGCTAATGTAGATGGCCTAGCAGGGGGCAGGGGTTGCAGCAGGCAGGAACAAGGAAAATGAGCCCAAAGAGAAACATTTGTGTGTGGGTTCCTGGAAAGAAAAATAGGGAATAATTCATAACAAGCTCGTTTTGTTAACTGAAACTGTTCCATCAGTCAGAAGGAGGGATAAAAGTAAAAGCTAGTAAAGCTATTTTTCTCAGGAATAACAAAAATGGATATCCCAACTGATCTATTTGGAGGTCCCAGCCATCAAAGACACAGTTAAAGAAATGGCCCAGCTCCCCATGCCTCCCTGTCTCACCCCCTTTCTCGTGGACTCTATCTTAGTTCTGTTTCTGGAAAGATGCAAGGACACTGGTGCCCTTGGTCAGTCTAGGGAGAGCACAGAACAGTACAAAGAATGGTGTTCAACAGAAGGAAATCGTGTTTCTAAACACAAACGACAATAGGCATTGGTTACAAAAAGTAATTTGTTTCTCAACGTGATCACGAGGCAGTTGTGTCTGTGTTGAAAGCTGAATATTCAAAGGCATGTAGGCCGAGATTCCCACTGCCCTTATGGAGAAGAAATTGGTTTTTGCTTGAGTAAAAATGCAACCTTCTCTGGCACAAACAGCACAAATCCTACAGGGGGTGTAGGAAATCGGTGCAAACACCTCCCTTGAAGATGTGATAAGGTCTTCAGTAAATCAGCTGCTTTATTGGGCTCACTGTGTCATTCACAGTGGAATAGACGGGCTGTATGTCCCCACCCGTATTTCACAGTTTTAGTTTAAAAAAGCATCATCTTGGGCATTCTGCCAGTATTGTGTGATCTCCTGTTCTCCACTCAATTCTGGAATACCCTTCTGCATCTCAGCTATTCTATTCTTGGCACCAGCAAAGATTTTGCTTCAGGTTTTATTTATTCAGTGCCTGTTAATGTTGTAATTTTGATATCACTGTCATGTCACTTTGCCACTAATGTCGTGTATCTGATAAGAGAGCGCAGGGAGAGGAGCTGTGTTCTTATTAATTACAGAGGTCTGATAAATGGATTATCTTATTTAGTAAGCAAGTCCTTGACAAGCCGGTGAATGTAGATGGGCATATTAATGCTGGTTTTCTAATGCACTGCTGTGTTAACATGAGGTTTGTTTTTTTTAGGGGGAGGGGAGGGATAAATTTCTGAACATCCCATTGAAACCTGCCTTAATACTAATAACTAAAAGTTATTGATTGAAAACCATAAATAATTATGTGGGCTATATTCATATGAATTATTTTATTTTAGTCCTTTCCCAAACCCCAGAAGAGATGACCTGAAATTACAGTCTGCATTTTACAGATGGGGAAACTGAGGCAAAGCACGTTTATAGGAACACAAAACTTTGTGACTAATAGAGTTACAGTGAGCCCTGGTAATTCTCCTTTGGAGATGCTTTCTTCACATTGCTGCCTCGGATAGTGTTTACCTCCTATAACTCTTCTGCTGACCTTCTGATATATACATAAAAACATTTATGTAAAATAGATAGAGTAATCTTTTCATCTGGATTTTGATTTTATATTAGTATTTACTGATTGAGGACTTGTACAGTTTTTACTTCTGTCCTCTAACGCACGGCTAACTTGCCCCTGATGGAAGTTCTGAGTAACGCTGCCCTTTAAAATGCATGGACACGAACTATAGGGGGGAATGTGGGAGGGAGGGGGTGGGCAGGATGGAGTGGAGTGAGGGGGGGAAATGGGACAACTGTAATAGCATAATCAATAAATCTATTTAAAAAATAAATAAAATAAAACGTAAGAGGATATTGTCAAGATCAACCTTGTTTTGTGTGGGAAAATGTGATTTGTATCCAGTGTCGTCGTTCGAATTATTTCCCTGTTGTGATGAGTCTGTTTTCTTCCTGTGTTCCTCTTTACCTTCTTTTGGTCCATTTAGTGACTGGCCTCTTAAACGGAAAGTATGTAAGAGTGACTAGAGCCTTACTTCTTTATTATAGCTTTATTATTTTGACATTTAGCTTCTGGAATCTTGCACGCACACACACACTAACAAAGCATTGGGTTTTAAGCACTCATTTTAGAAAAAAGGTACGTGAAGTAACAGAAAAGTATGACAAACCCTGGATAATTCTATATTGTTTTTGTATCTAAAACCTACTTAATCGGGATTTCAAGAACAAAGATGTGTTCATTTTAAAAGTGGGGCAAGACACAATTGGACTCATTTTCGGGTGAAAATCAGTTGTGTTTTTCTTGTCTATTGAGTGATCCTCATTTGTCCAGGCACATCCCATTCACTGCAAAATCTTGCTTGGGATTCTTAGGACGCTGGTGTCAACCCCCTTTCAACTAGACTCCAGGTGACTCTGTTCCTAAAGGCTCAGCCACACTTGGTTCCTGAGTTCCTTCCAATTGGCGCAGGGAGTTGCCCAGTCCACAAAGTGGGTCAGAGTGGAAATGCACTAGACTTTTGTAAATCTGGGAGTTTCATTTCCTCACACGTGATACTTGTGTTACAGTTTGTAAGAACGATCTTTTACTTTGCTCTCCTGTCTCCCAGGGGCACTTAAGTCCCTGTCAAAGTCGTAACCTCCTGGGTGGGACCCTATCACTGGCCTATATTCTGCCAGTCCCCTCCTTGTTACTTCTGTTCTGCCACTCACTGTGGTTCTGCTTGTCCGAAAAGGGTTGGTCTGCTGGGACTGAGGGATAGATACCTTTGACTTTGGATATTATCACCTTATGGAAACTCTTGCTATCCCCTCTACCACATTACATCCTTTCGGACACTGACATTGGCCTTGGATCAAATCTGCATGTACTAACTCCTGGTGAGTAAACATAATGTGTTAGAGTAGTAACCCATGGTGCTGAGTCCTTGTACTGATTCGTTTACCTGTTATCCTCATGACTCCCTCCAATTCCCCGCCAGCTTGAGCCACCTAGTTCCCATCATGTCTACAAAATCACCCCGTTGGAGGAGCAACAATAGATAGGTGGATTTATTCTCAAGCACCTGTTTGTGTATCTCAAATGCATCCTACTCACAAGTGCATCCTAATTATTGAATACCACTTTCCTTTTGTGTGTGTGTGTGTATGTGTGTGTGATATGTAAAGGCTGAAATGGGCTGGAAAGGGGCGGTGTAGTCACTAGTTGTTTGCTGATAGGAAACCGGAAGTTAACTTCATGTGGCTGGCTATGTATGCACTAGCATTGTGCTGTATCCCACAGTGCACTTCTCACGGAGGTCTGTGAGTGACAGAGCTGCAATTCCAAATGTCAGGTGTGTGATCACGAGATTCTGCTCTTCATCCATCCTCTCCCTGTCTCGCTTTCTTTCAAAAATGATGCTCCAATTAGCTGTGCTAACTTGGATCAGTCATTTCTCTGAGTTTGATAGTCTCTGGTAAATCAAGGAGGTGGATGCTCTTTGCTTTCAGTTTCCAATATAAGATGTCATACAAAGTGTCAAATTATAATGGCCATGGGAAACGCCCTTCTAAAAAGCATGGGAAAAGCAGCTTCTAAAAGACTGGAAATGCAAAGAGAAGGAATTGTCTCTGCCCAGATTCCTGGCTCTACTGGGGACTAACTCAGGCTTGAATCCATCTCGTTGTGATTTCACATTTTTGTGACTTTAAGTTTGCATCTTGAATATTTTCAAATTTCCACTCAAACTTTATAGATTTATCTACCATCCAAGATTTACCCAAGAAAGCCTTTTAGAATGCCTGCTGGAAGAAGAAAGTCATATTCCCATCCTTATTTCTGGTTTTGTGCTTTACTTACTAGAGACACACATACTGGGAATCACTCTACCCAACAAACCCAAAGAAAGCCTTTTTGATTTACATCGATTCACTTTTATTTCTTTAAGTTGTGCAGGCTTGGACATATGGTGGATGGAAATGTTCTGAGGTAAATACTTAGAATGTGGAATAATGTTCTGTAATAAGGAAGTCATGTCCCAATAATTTCTCACAGATTCAGTTGACTAATTACCACAGATCCAGTTGCAACTGAAGTCACTTGAGTACCCTACAGAAAGTGAGAGGCTTACGGCAAGATTGTCGTCAAGAGAATAAATGCGTTAGCAAGCATTAATAAAACTGGGGAACAACAGTGTTAAATGTTTTATGCATCTTTTGAGTGTGTACCACTGCAGAAAATTGAATGAACAGCTTTCCGGTTATGAGTCCTGGAAGTAAAATTTTTGGCATTGGTTTGCCTTTCTTGTGGTGACAGATTTATCAAAATGAACACTTCTGGACAGAGAATGTCTTGTAGGCATTCTGTCTCTTAGAGCTTAGCAATGCGGGTAAAAACTTCAGTCAGTCACCCTTCGTCTCTACCCTCCTTCTCGCGTGATAAACCAAGTGCCCTCTGAGCATGTGCTGAGCACCACCGTGTCAGAGTGAGGGTCCCACTGCACTTGCGCTGAGGGTGACGACATGAAAGGGGGTTGTCCTAGAAGCAACAAGGTCACCGAGGTCACTGCTGGTTCTGAGATGGTTTTTAGCGTTCCAGGTTTATGAGCTTCTTGAACAATGAATGCTGACATAATATCAACAATTTTGTTAGCAGCAAAAATTTGCTCAATAGCTATTATGTGCACCGAGCTCTTCGTTTCAGATATAAATGGCACAATCTCTGCCTTCAGGGAGGGCATTTGAGTGAGTTTACATATGGGTTTTCTGCACTCACGTAATTCTGGTGACAGAAGAGGAGGAGGAGAAGTGGAAGGAGGCGCAGGGGGAGGGAGAGTAAGAAAAAAAAATACTTCTTCTGGGCCAAATGTGCTCCAAGAATTCTTCAGATTTCACCTAAAATATAACAGGATCTGTGCAATGTTATTACTCATCTAGCTGGAGTAGAAACTGAGATTTACTGTGTTCTTCCTATGTTTCAGGGACTCTCTACTTACAATAGTAACATCTATTGAGAAGTAACTAAGTGCTTTACGTGGATTAGCTTTATGTGGATTATTGTATCTAACCTTTTACATACTTTTTTTTCCAATTCTGTTTTATGTGAGTTACTTTATCTAAGTATCTTCAAAACCTCAGTAGAGGCCAGTCTGCCCACTGCCCCTCAGGAGCCTGTTTGCTCTTCATTTCACAGAGACTGTGATCTGTCAGTTAGGCTAATTTTCCTTTTCTCCCCCTGTCTGTTATCAATCATTTTCTCTCTACTCTATTAGTCCCGTCAGCATCCAAACATGCTCTCATTTCACCTTTACGTATGAGAGATTAGACAGGAAAAAACCACCCAAACTCTCCCCACTGTAATTTCAGCATTTCCCACACTGCTCTTCCTCCTTCCCCAGCTAGCGGAAGGCCCTTGGCATGGTCCCTCTTCACTGCGGTCCCTCTTTCATTGCTTAAGAAACACTGATGGACACCTGCTAGAGGCCAAGCATTCCGTCAAACCACAGGATTAAAACAAAGAACAACACGGACTTTGTACAGACAACAATTTACAGTAGGAGCTTGTATCTGATTTGTCCATTGCCTCAGGGATATTGAAGAGATAATAATAAGAATCTTAGCTTTGTTTTCTTTTTTTACATTTTGGTCCTATCTCTTAGGAAACTGTCTAGTTTGGGAGACCCGGTGTGCCCATATGCAAAAAAACCCACCAGTCCTTTTAAAAAATCCTACAAAACATTAGGGAAACTTAGATTTCAAACGTGGCCTTTGTATCTAAATTTATCAAGCCGCATTGTCATCTAGGGGCATCTGTCTGCTTTTAATTTAAGACATTAGCTTCATCTAATGATTTAGCTATTTGGGTGACTAAAATAGGTAAGAAGGCCAGTGGCCCACAACATGAGATTTTCCTTGGTAGGTAAGTTATGTTGATCCTGCTTTATAAATAAGTGAGCATTGGAGATAAATGAATAACTTGCCCAATCTCACCCAATCGATTATATACAAAAACAGGCGTTGAAGATGGTTCTCTCTGATTGCACAACCTACGACCTTTCAAATGTACTTTATGAATGTAGCAAAATCAAGAGACATAGGATGGGTGAGATTGGATGGGGACAAAAAACCCACAACAGGAGTGCCAAGAGACTAACTTTGTGTCCTTTGAAATCTTTGCTAGTCTGTCCCGGTCCCTAGTCATGTAAAACCGGCATTTTAAAAGATTCATCAGCAAGACCTCAGATGATAGGCAGCTGTTTGAATTATTGATAAATTATTTGTTTCACTATCCTTTTCTACCTAACCAGATTCATAGTGTTTTGTTTGTGAAACACTCACAAGAGCTTGCTCTTTTTGCTTTCAAATGTTGAGTTCTATGGCTCAACATTTAGGAGAAGCATTTTAAAGGGAGGATTTGTTCCTAGTTTCCTTTAGCTGAATTTGTTTATTTGGAATTTGGCATGATTTAATGTTCTGCAGAGAATTTTGCTGGGTTTTTTCCTCCCTTTAATTTTGACTCGAACAGCTTGATAAGAGTTTAATAGAATTTGTTTTAAAGTTATTGCTGACCTTGAATTAGGTGGGAGCCAATATATCCCCATGCAGGTGTGGGCTTCATTTTATGGCAAATATGTTTGCCTTTACAGTCATGCATAATTTCCAAATTCCAGAAATTACTTCTGTTTTATAGCTGTGCCTTTTAAACCTATCATAAGGAGGGCTTTGTCAGCATTTCTATTACATTCTTTACTTTACAGAGGTTTATAACATGGCTATAAAACTCACTCCAGGATTAGTTTTGGCAGATAAACTCTCATCCAGGGAAGAAAAGTGCTATTTTTTTCCAACATTTTAGAAAGAATATACTGGCTTGTCTATTCTCATACAATTGGCATTCATGGACTTTTCATTCAATTGGCTTTTTGTGTGTGTGTGTGCTACAAAACTCCTGTTTCTCTAAAAGAGGCTGCCCTAATTAAAACGTCTCCTTTTCCTCAAAAGGGAGAACCGCATGGTGACACAGAGCACAGACACTAGAATTCAACAGACATGAGTTCAAAACCGCATGCTATGACTTAGGAGGTATGCACTTGTGAGTGAGCAACTTACTGATTATAAGATGCACTTAATAAGTGGTTGCTGTAAAGGTATACACTGTTTCATTATTGTTAGTCCTGTTCCCATTTAGGAACTTAATGAGCTACTTAATGAGATGCGTATCTCTAAATAATGAATTAAATCTGCTCCTTCATTTACTCATTCAGTATTTATTGAGTATCAGACTGGATGCTAGAGATACAAAGGCCATAGAACGCGGCCCTTTCCATCAAGGGATATGTAGTTCAGTAGGCAAGAGGCAGACTTACAGGGAGACAAAATACAGTGTATTCAATGCCTCCTTAGAGGCTTGGGCAACTCAGAGCAAAGTCACTTTCCTGAGAGTAAGACATCATTGAAGGTAAAAGAGGAGGTATTTTTCTGTTCTAAATACTAAAAGATACATAGGGGAAAGATACCCATTCTCTGGTCATGGGAGCGGTGTGTACAAAGAAAGCATAAAGAAGAAAGGCAAGACACACACCGGGAACTACGGCATAACAGCAGTTAACAGTACAGGGGGGTGGGAGATATTTCTCTTTCGTCCCCATCGTGGTGAACCTGCTTGGCGCTCTCCTGGCCCAGATGCCCTGCATGCTATCTATTCCATTTTGATTTCCACCTTCATTTTGGTGAAGTACATTTCCTAGTAACTTTCTTTAAAAAAAAAAAAAGCACGTGGGAGGTATAGTTTTGTTAAAGTTCTTATGTGACTTTAAATGGTTCTACCCTACCTTCTCCCTTGACATATAATTTACCTGTATCTATAATTTTAACTGGGAAATTATTTTCCCTCAGAATGTTTAAGGCATCGTTCCACTTTCTTCAAGCCTCTGATAGAGCCATTGAGAAATCTCAAGCCCTTCTGGTTTTTAATGTTTGCAGATGACCTATACTTTTCCTGTTGGAAGATTTTAGAATATTCTCTTCATCCCTGTGTTTCTGGAATTTCTCCTATCTTGATAGTTGTTCTATATCATCTGTTGGACATTCAATCCAGAAATGCCTATCTTTTAGGCATGGACATTTTCTCAACATATCTTATTCATTATTTTTCAAATTATTTTATTTTTTCTCAGTTTTTTTGGAGCTCCTTATTCAGATGTGAGATAATATTGTCATGTGGTTGAATTTTCCGATTCTTTATTTTCTGTCTTCCATTATTGTGTCTTTTTGATATGTTTTCTGGATTATTATTTAACTTCATCATTCAATCTTTCAGTTGATTTATTTTAAGTCCTTGGTTCTCTTTATCTTTTTTTAGTGTCTTTCTTTCTTCCATATTCCTATCTAGGGTCACGACTTCAAGGATTTTTTCTATACTGATGACGGGCAAACTTTTATGTGCAATCCAGGTATCTCTCCTGAGTACCAACCTCACATATGCACTGTCCATTCCTGGGTGTATAAAGGCATCTCCAACGTCCCAGCAACAAAACTGGGTTCCTGGTCTCCTTCCCCAGATAACTTCCTCCTGAAATCTTCCCTGTTGTAGTAAGTAGGAATGCTTTCTACCAGCCACCCAAAGCGAAGTGGGTATTGTCCTCGGTGTCAGGAAATCTAGCTGACCCTACCGTTCAAGTAGATCAGGAATCTGATCACGTCTCATTATTTCCTTTGTTACCACACTCATTTAAATTTCTGTTTTCTTTCCACCTTGTTTATTGAAATAGCTTTCCAAGTGGTCTTTCTGCCTTGGTCTCAATACAACAGTCCCATTGATCATATTTAAGCACTCTAGAGGCTTTCTCTTTCCCTCAGTATAAAAATAAAAAGCTTGGTGATGGCCAACAAGGTCCTGTGTGACCTCCTTTTCCTTCACCTCCCATCACACATTACCTCCTGACCTTCTTTTCTATGCTTGTCCGTAGATTGCGTCACTATGGGCAATCTGCTTTTCTTATAGGTCCACGTAGCGGTGGGAAGGATTTCTCAAATTAAAGAAGCTATAATATCAAAGAAAGAAAGATAAGGTATGGTCAGAACTAAAGCTGACTATTGACAATAGATTGTAAAGTGCTTGGTATCTCTTGTAACACACAGCTAGTGTTCGATATATATCCTAGCATATTTAATATATATATGTGTGTATGTGTTTGTGTGTGTGTGTATGTGTATATATTTGTGTATTATATATATAGAGAGAGATAGTTACATTGTATCTGTAGCTGTCTACATCTTCCATTAAGCTACTGCCAACTAGTTAATATAGTGATCCTCAACCAAATGCCCTTCTCAGTCTGGTTAATTTGAACACCCTTCATATCCATTTGCTTCAAGAGAGAGCATGGATTTAAATGAGAACAGATGCAAGTGATTATATGAGAGTCAAAGTTTGGGGTTTGCTGATCCTCAAATATCAATACTTGCTTCATACTCCAGTGATGTTTGTTGGAACATAAATATGCAGAAAAATATACTATAAATGGCAAAACAACATTTTTCCCTGCTCTATGGCAAAGCCCCAGCTATACTGGCCTTGTTTTTGTCATATCCAGCTTTAGTGCCAAAACACGAAGTATATTAAAGATACTTACCATATCCATAGAGTGATTTGAACCCTTTTTAAATTTGCTCATCACTGACTTAATGCATAATAACTAGCTGATTACAATGATTTTAGAATTGGCATATAAAATATGTGGCCATTACAGCCATCTTCGCAGAGTGGGAAAAACTCCTGCTGAAGCTACAGCTGGAAAATAATTTGCTGGAAAAATCAGCTGAAGCAGGAGGTTCCAGCTCATTGAAACTCAATTTATTATATGCTTAAACGACTCCTGGAACAGTGGAATATGTAGGCAGTGCAACTAGACAAGGCAAATTCTGTGCTGATAACAAATGTGTAAAACTCCAGTACCTATTAGATAAGTGATAGCAGCCAAAATCCTACACTTGCCAACTAGTAGAAAATGTGAACATGCTGTTAGATAATTAACATTTTCCTTATTATGCATGACTGGGTAGTGAATGTGTAATCGAACATTTTCCCCCACTCTGGATAAGTTGCGACTTGAAAAAGCATATGATTAAAGCAAAGCGCAATTTTCTGAGAAACTTTGTGATTTGTGCTGTAAAGTTACGATCTATTAGCCTGTGGTTTGAGGTCACAAATTTGTAATTGTGGACCTTGGGTAATAAGATCAGATGGAAGGTAGCTTAGACATTTTGTCTTATACAATTCTGTTAAACTTGAACAGGTATTGAAGATTTGCTATGCTGACATTGCAACCAACTTGCCATATCTCACAATTATATTATGTGTAGATAACATTTAAATAGGAATTTTCAAAGCCATACAGTGTAATGTTGAATTCAAAATGGCCGATGATAATAATTATTAATATTCGAACATGTGAGTACTCATATGCTTTCATTTTTTAATTATATATTATTGATTATGCTACTAAAGTTCTCCCAATTTTTCTCCATTTGTCCCTGTTCATCCAGTACCCCTCACTCCCTTAGGCAATCCCCACACCATTGTTCATGTCCATGGGTCATGGGTATACGTTCTTTGGCTACTCCATTTCCTATACCGTACTTTATATCTCCATGGCTATTCTGTAACTACCTATTTGTACTTCTTAATCCCCTCACCTCTTCACCCATGCACCCACATCGACCCCTCCAGTCTGGCAACCATCAAAACACTCTCCATATCCATGATTCTGTCTCTGTTCTTCTTGTTTGCTTAGTTTGTTTTCTAGATTCAATTGTTGATAGATTCGTATTTTTTGCCATTTTACTATTCATACTTTTGATCTTTTTTTCCTTAAATAAGTCACTTTAACATTTCATATAATAATTGTTTGGTAATGATGAACTCCTTTAGTTTTTTCTTGTCTGGGAAGCTCTTTATATGCCCTTCACTTCTAAATGATAGCTTTGCTGGGTAAGGCAGTCTTAGCTGTAGGTCCCTCCCTGCTTTTCATCACTTTGAATATTTCTTGCCAATCCCTTCTAGCCTGCAAAGTTTCTTTTGAGAAATCCGCTAACAGTCTTATGGGAACTCTCCTGTAGGTAACTAACTTCTTTTCTCTTGCTGCTTTTAAGATCCTCTCTTTATCTTTAACCTTTGGCATTTTAATTATGATGTACCTCACAGTGGGCCTCTTTGCATCCATCTTGTTTGGGACTCTCTGTGCTTCCTGGACGTGCATGTCTATTTCCTTCAGCAAATTAGGGAAGTTTTCTTTCATTATTTTTTCAAATAAATTTCCAATTTCTCGTTCTTCCTCTTCTCCTTCAGGCACCCCTATGATGAAAATGTTGAACTTCTTGAAGTTGTCCCAGAGGCTGCTTATACTATCCTCCTTTTTTGGTTTTTTTGGGGGGGATTTTTTTTTCTTCTTGTTGTTCTGATTGGTTGTTTTTTGCTTCCTTATGTTCCCAATCATTGATTTGATTCTTGGCTTCATCCACTCTACTATTGTTTCCCTGTAAATTGTTCTTTATTTCAATTAGTGTATCCTTCATTTCTGACTGGATCTTTTTTATGCTGTTGAGGTCCTCACTAAGTTCCTTGAGCATCCTTGAGCATCGTTCCTTGTTCCTTGAGCAAACCAGTGTTTGTAACTCTGCTTACCTCCATTTTCTTTAAGCTCTTTTTTCTGGAGTTTTGATCTATTCTTTCATTTGGGTTGAAGTTGAAGTTAAGTTGAATGTAGCCCCTATCACCTCAACTATATTCCTTCCTCAGGGTCTTTAGCCTCATTGACCTCTTTCAGTTCCTTGTGTGCCCCAACCCCTTCGTGCAACCTTGATGGTGCTACACCCTCAGTATGCTTTGGTCTTCTCTTCTGTATTCAATCATACTTCAGATTTGATTGGCTTTTAGGTTTATATCATTATGGAGACATTTTCTGCATCTGTTCAAAAATTTAGATTACCTATGTTTATCTTTACAGTTACTTATAATCACTTAATTAATGCCTAACTTCTATATCCCCTTTGCCTAGACAGTGCAAGTCATATGTGTAATAAACATATAAAATATATAATATATATTAAAATATATAACCCATCTCATTTAACCACCTCATTTAATCTTACCAAAAAACCCTATGTGGTATGATTATGTCTAGTTGACAAATAGGGAAGTAGACAGTCAGGTTACTTAAACTGGCTCTATCTTACTTTATATGCAGTAAGACCAGTGTTCTAATGGTAGTTTTCTGGGCTTCAGATTCCAAGATCTTTCGCCATAGATTCTGGGTATTGAATCTTGGCTAGGACATTTATTCAGATAACATACGTGTAATAAACATCAGACACTCCTAGAAATGGAAAGATGGCAGGAAGTGAAAGAGAGCTAAAACTTCATCCTTCCCTTCAAGTAGTGAAGAGTCTAACAGATAAAACAGAAAAGCCTAAACAAACAGTTTCCTGTAGGGAAATCATCCAAATTTTGATCCAAATTCTAAAGCTGTCTTCTCTTCATCTTCTGAGGATCTCTAGAAGAGCAGAGCCGCCAAAACAAGGGACATCGTCAGTTTTGATCCTAAATGAGAAAAATGAGAGATGTATAAAAAAGAGGATTGTAATCACAATAACACATGATGAGAAGGAAGCAGACCACTTCCACTTTCCTGATGACCAGATACAGCACTTCCCGGAGGGGTGGCAGCACTGATCATAGGTACTTATGTCCCCTTGTCTGTGACATCATTTGCCAACTGAAGACTACTAAGTCAATGTACAGATAGAGTCCAAAATTTAGGGGTGATTGCAAACTATATAATAGGTATGTCTCGTTACCTTTTGATAACCTGTCACTAACAATACTAATAATTAAAGATTAAAGATGGCTAAATATTTTTCTTTAATTCACATTGTATCTTTATATTTCAAAGTGTTTTTATTTATTTGAAAATCAGAAAGCGAGTCACAAGAATGTCAAGTGCCATGAATAAGTTTGGGGATCGCAGTTCATGTCTGAGCTGAGTCTAACCGTTTGAACTGCCAGTTTACAGCCCGCTTCCTCTTAACACTGCGGCCAGCTGCCGAAAAATCCAGAGGCTACTTTCTTTAATTGCAAAGTGTAACGACGTTCTCTTAACATTAAAAACAGTAAGGGTGAAAAGTGGAACACCCTCTTCACTCCCTATCATTGCAAATTTTGCTGTCTTTGCTGTTTTTAGATTTATTTTCTTATCTATTTCTTCCATTTTATATGTAAAATACTCTTCTTACAATACATTTGTAGAAATCTACTTAGAAGAAAAGTATAGCTTGGCGTTTTGTGTGTGTTTAGGTGGGGGTGTGTGGGAATCTATGTATGCTTTTACGTAAATGTTCTTAAATGATGATTTTGCACATTTTTTCAGTTTAAATTACCTTGTGGAGATATTCCAAAGATAGTTAGATGGATAGACAGATAGGAAATGGTGTGTGGCAGAGAGAGTCTAGAGACTAAATAATATGCCACAATGTGCCTACGTTTTCCTCCCAACACATTAAAAATACACTTTCGTAAATGTGTGTCCACCTCTACCTGCTATTTTTACTTAGCGTAAGGTTAAAATACGAGTTATTTTACCTCCTATATTGGACAC
The DNA here is from genome assembly GCF_022682495.2 of Desmodus rotundus. NCBI lineage: Eukaryota > Metazoa > Chordata > Mammalia > Chiroptera > Phyllostomidae > Desmodus > Desmodus rotundus. Next base: position 149,944,460 of record NC_071392.1, read on the forward strand.
TTCATTACTCCACATTACAAACATAACATTCTTCAGAGGCGATACATTATGCAATTTAGTCCGGTAGTGAAAATTCCAACATAATGCAGAACAACATACAAACTTCAAATTAATTTTAAGTAATGCATCTAGCTTAAGGCATGTGCTAACTTACCTAGCACATCAAAATGAAGTTGCGAGGCATGTATTTGATTTTTAGGAAAACTGTAAATAGTCCACAGTGTTCAGCACATTTTCAGATATTAAACTATTGTTCAGCTTGATGTGACCCCATTGAGATTTGACAGTGAGCCATATCTGCCTCAGTGGGGTTCAGGAGATACAGAAGTGATGAAAAATGCTGTCTACCTCAGCTGTGGGACCGGCCCCTACTTCCTAAATATAAGAAAACTGAAAGGAAAACTTTTTCACCCCAACGGACCTTTCCCAGATTAATTACTCACATCCAATCGTGGCTACATTTTATCTGTTACTCTCTAGTATTAATTCCCTGTAAAACATGCTTCAATGCATGTGAACTTGTCAGCCTCATTTTATAGAATTAATTAGCAGTGATTGGATGTATGACTTTTAACAATTTGTAATATGTTCACTGATGTAAAATGTGTTTTCTAACATACTACATTTTTCTGGCAACACTGTTTTATATTTATCTCAAGTGAAGCTTCCAAATGCTATGTACATTCAGGAGACACAGACATATATAAGAGCATGTCCATCATACGTGATGTGTACTGCAGATATTAAGGATTAAACCTGAAATATCAAAAAGGAAGAAAACCACTTGTCTCAAGTAAAGTGCTATGGGACAGATTTTATGTTATTTATTTTTAAGGGTAAGCCAGGTTTAGATTAAATGTCAAACATAATTTTGTATTCAGAATTTGAAATATGTGATTGTCCTTAGAGAAAAATCTTAGAGCACCCGTCTTCTTGGCAAATTTGTATTTGCATAATAGTGAGTTATAAGGTTATAGATCACTTTATGGCAGAGTACCAACCCATAAACTGCTTAGTAAAGCTACTAAAAACTTCAGTCTGAAATACATTTATCTCAGTTAGGAGTTTGAATCCTCTATAAAAAAATGCACTGGAGTATCTTGGTTCTTAAAAAAGAAAGGGAACAAATTCTAAATGCTGTTTATTTCTGCATTTCTTCCTTTAACTGATACAGATATACATGCAAAATGAATTTTGACATATTTGTTTAGCATCCCTGAACATATTACACTGCTTTAGAAGTTCTTCTGTAATCAGGCTTGAAAAATAGAAGCTAGCATTCACATCCCTGGATAGACGAAATTATCTCAAAAGTTTCTCATTAATTGGCCATGAAAAATATATTATAAAAATTGCAGTAAGTCCTTTGAAAAGTACTTGAAATTTTCCTTCCAATGACCTTTTTTGGAGTTTACCATACAGTGTCCTTCTTGTCTCACGTCTACAAACTAATAAGTACATACCTTGTCTGTGTGCTTGGTAAGAGGGATTGCTAAGCAGGGTGGATGCTGACCCACCCCACCATGAAGTACAGTGTGGGTAAGGAACACTGGGCCCGACTGGAGAGCTATCTTGGCTTATGTAATGTGTCCTTGGGCAAATAAAGTGGAAAGAAACTATATATATATATTTTTTTTTTCCTTTTAATTTGAAAGTCCTTCCAGGTGAATTGAAAATATTTGAGTGTTAGTCATAGTAATCCTATACGTTTAACAGTGTTGTATTCATTTTAGAGATGAGGAAACTGAACTTCAAAGACATTGACTTGCCTCATACATTGTAGCAGGTGGGGAGGAGAGTCAACATTCAGCATTAGACCCGTCTCACCCTGAAGTTTCTGTTCCGTGTAGTCGGTGCTAACTCTCTGACACTAGTTTTCTCCTACGTAAAATGGAAGGGTTGGGCTATATTGTTAGTACTCCATCTCCCACTCAAATCCCCTAAGTTCTTGCTGAACAGGCATCGAAACTCGGGCTAAAGAATGATTCATTAATTATAGAAATATACGTCATTCCATCCGTGTGAGTTCTTGACTTTATTTCCATAAGTCAGCCAATGAGTATCAATGACTCAACCTTTTCAACGCACTATGTAGGCCATAAAGACATAGCACCACTATGTTTTTATTTCATTTTACCACTTTATAAATTTACCCATACGTTGGAAGGTAGGTAACAACAAACCACAAATACAGTTTTTTTAATGGTCTTGCCATGTACACATTATGTTTTAGTGGTCTTACTAGTGATCAGAAAGGACATGTCATATGCTCTTGCTTTCAGGGAATGTTTCTAAATGAAAAATCTGTGTGAGTAAAATTTAATTTCTACTTTTCAATACATGCAACAAAAAATATTAGCTATATCTCATTCATGTAGAAGGGTATATTTAATATGGCCCAAGCCAAATGCTGAGTTTAATTTCAAAGAGGCAGTGGTGCCATAGCGTTCCTTAAGTAGTCAAACAAGAGGCTGAAATTTGTCTAAAGCCTCATGAGCAAGAGGATGCCAAAATTATTAAGATACCATGAAAAGAATTCTGATGTCAGTCATGACAGAATAATGGGCATCATACTGGTCCTCATTAACACTTTGAAAGTGTATGGTGTATACGAGACCGCTATTTTCAGATATTGGACAGTAGGCAGCACATGGTAGAGACCCTTGAGAAAAGGGAAGAGTAAATGATGTGCTCAACTTCCATTCCAGATTGTTACATGCAGATACTCCAGATTGTTACATGCAGATACTTTCCAAAATGTGACACAGGGAAATGGAGCTCAAACAGAACTGGAGAAAACAGAAACCAGAGTTCGGGGCCGCTGAGGTGCTGGAATTTATGGTATTGGAGACAGGGGATCTAAGGTTCTACTTGTATGTTTAGCCAAATACTACTAGTATGTGCAGGAGGTAAAGCGCTGTAAGACTTGGCAGAGAACAGCTGCTGAAGGTCGATGGACTTAAAAAAAATCAGAAACTGCACAATCCGGGAAGACATTGGAATTCATACTATCAATGGTAAAGATGATTTCTGAGCTTAGCAGACATCCTATTGATTCTACAGGAAAGTTAAACTTTAGCAGTAAGTCCACTTTAAACTCACTCTGACAAATTAAAACAAAACTTCAATAGGATAAAAGTACATAGCTCAATAACTTAAAAAAAAAGAAAACAATTTAGGCTCTGAAAGTAGTATCCACAATATTGAGGATACCTCTAAAATAAGTAGCCATTCCCTTCCCATTTCAAAAAGGAAGTGAGCTATAACTATGAGAAAAATCACTCAGTGGAATACCACTAGAGACACCATGTTGAGATTAGCAGACAAGAATTTAAAGCCAGTTATTATGATAATGTTCAATCCTTAATGAAAAGTTATAAAAAATAAATGACCAATGGAGAAACTCAACAGAAAAATGAAAAATGTTAAACAGTACAAATGGGCATTCAAGGAATGAAGATTTTTCTGTATAGCTACATTGAAGATTAGACAGCATAGAAGAAAAATTCAAACTAAAGTGTACAAAGGAAAATCTAGAACAAAGAAACATGTTAGTGACTCGTGGAAAAAAATAATGTTGTCTAGTGAATATGTAAATGAATGAACACAAGAAAGGAGAGGGATCTTCCAAATCTGATTAAATATAAACCTTGCAGATCCAAGGAAAACCTACCAGTGCTCAAATTTGGAAAACCGAAGATGAGAGAGTACCCAAAGCAACCAGAGACTAAAAGAAGCATTATATGTAGAAGAACAATGAAAATGCTGTCTACTTTTTTAATCAGATACAATGTAAATGGGACTCCAATTTTTACGTGCCCAAGAGAAAAAAAATCGCATGGAAATCTAATCTCATAGGTTATATTTTTTAAAAGTGATGGTGAAACACCACAGATTTCACTGATATGTGGAATCTAATGAACAAAACAAACAAAGTGGAAACAGACTCATAGATGCAGAGAACAGACTGACAACTATCAGATGGACGGGGGTGGGGTGCTCGGTGAAAAAGGTGAAGGGAGTAAGAAAAGAAAAACTCATGAGTAAGAAAAGGTACAACTGTATGGTGATTAACAGAGAGGAAGGGGTGGGGGAGACAGAAGAGGGCGAAGTGGGAATAAATGGTGATAGAAGGTCATTTGACTTTGGGTGGTGAACACACAGTATAATATACAGATGGTGTGTTATAGAATTATACACTTGAAACCTATATAATTGTATTAACCAATTCATGCAAATAAATTCAATAAAATATATTTAAAAATAAAATAAATGACGGTGAAATAAAACTTTACATGTAAGCTAAAGCTGAAAAAATTATTACAAGTAAAACTTCATCAAGAAAATATTAAAGCATGATTCTCAGGGTAAGTGAAAATGATATCAGAAAGAATATCAGATCTGTATGAAGGGATAAAGATGCAGGAAACTGTAAATATGCAGGTAAACAAAAAGGTATTTATTTAAAAAAAAACTAACACCCAGTATAACAGCAAAGTGTTTTGAATTTAAAACATGTAAATTAAACATATATGACAATATTACAAAGAAGTGGATGGTGGCAAATGGCATTACATTTTCATAAGCTTCTTAGATAGTATGCGAATTTGTAAATGCTATTTAATGATTATATTTTAATTTTTAGAGCAACCACAAAAATTATAACTAAGAAGTATACCTAAAAATGAGTGGAGCAGATAAAAACTGAACCCCAATAATGTGTGACTAATTAAAAGTAAATAGGAAAGGAAGGGAAAATAAATAAAGAAAAGGAACAAATGGAGAAAATATAACAGTTGATAGACATAGAAATCAAACATATTAATAATTACATTAAGTGCTAATTGATGAAACTTTCCAGTTAAAAGTAGTGATTGTCAGACTAAAAATAAAAGCAATCAAGACCCAAATATATTTTGTTTAAAAGAGAAATTGAAATTTAAGTAGATGAAGTAAATGTAAAAGAATGAAAAAATATATTCTATGTGAACATTAATCATAAGAAAGCTGAAGTTTTACTTATTGTCAGGAAAAAATAAACTTTGAGACAATACATTTTATCAGCAAAATAAATGAATATTTATGAAGGATTAAACTTAAAATTGATCAGGAAAATAATAGCAACCCTAAACTTGTATGTACCATATAAAAGAGCTTCAGAATACGTAAGAACAGAAACTGAAAGAACCTAAGGATAAATTCACACTTCAAGTTGGATATTTAACTTTTCTCTAATAGAAATGGTTAAAGCAAAAAGAGAGAAATCCAGTAGGGGTAGATTTACACAATCAACCTGATAGATTATCAACCAACTTGGGCTAACTAACATTTATACATGAGCCTAACCAATATTAATAAAATACACATCTTTCAAATTTAATGTGCATTTTCCATGAAATAGACCTCATTATATACCATAAAACCTGTTTTAATAAATTTAAAAGGATTTAATTCATCCAAAGTAGGTTCTATGATCAAAATGGTATTATATTAAAAATCAATATCAGAACAATATTTGAAAACTTCTTCAAAGTTTAGATATTAAACTACATATTTCTAACATTTCAAAATTACCTTTGGGTTGGTCAGTGAAGAAAACAAAAAATAATTAGATAATATAAATGAAATATATATATATAGAGAGAGAGAATGAAGTAAAAGCAGTGCTCACAGAAAAAACATTGCTTGAAGTGATATTAAGAAGGAAGGAAATGTAAAATTCATGATATGAAATTTCACTTTAAGAAGCCAGAAAAAAATAATTAAATGCAGTATCAGTGGAAAGATAAAAAAGTAAAAAATAAGAGTATAGTCATATAAAATGTAGAAACAATGGATAAAATAAAGAAAATAAATAATTAGCATTTGGTTAAAGAACCCGTTGTTACTAAAAGGAAAGAGGGAATATAAACAATTTTATACAAATAAATTTTATGACTTCGATTATATGAACAATTAAAATTAAAGATATATTTTTCAAAACAGATACTGTAAGAAATAAAAGGAAATCTAAATAGCCTTATTTTATTTTAAAAATTAAACTTGTATTTGTAATTAAGAACTTTCCTACAAAGACAATTCAGGCCCAGAGGTATTTAAGAAATAAATGATACATGCATTCTTTCAAAAACTATAAAAAAGAGGAAACACTTTTCACCTTGGCATTACTAGAATACGAACATCAGGCCAGATCATTACAAGATAAAAAAAAATTATGAACATTTATGTGAAAGTCTTTAACAAAATATTAGCTACATGAATAGAGTAGCATAAAGTCATCCCTGGTTCCAGGACCCCTGCGGATACCAAAGTAAGCAGGTGCTCAAGTCCCTTGTATAACATGGCGTGGTATTTGCATCTCACCTGCCCACATCTTCCTGTCTGTTCACACAACGTCAAACCTGTCTGCGGCATGAGAGGTCCTGTTGGCTACCCCCTGTGGAAGCAGTGAGGAAAGGGGCGTGGTTAACCTTCTTGAGTTTTCTTGATCTCTTTGTTAGGTACAGGACATTCTTTATTTTCTAAAAATGTACTGTACTGTAAACCTCTGATTTATGCTTTTTCTTCTGTTATATATTTTGAAATTGTGCTAATAAGTCGTACAGTTTCAGAAAGGGTCATAGGAGCTTTAGGTAAAACTGGGATTTAATCTGGCTTTTCAAAGTTTATTAGAATTACATTTTCCTGTAGAACAATACTTGGAAAGTGATAGACATGCAATTAATTGCATTCATTATTGTTTCAATAATGAAATTCTTAGTGAGTGACTACTTTATATAAAATCACGTTTAATATTTATGAATATTTTCACAAAACTGAAAATACAATGGGAATAAAAGCACTCTTAAGTGAATAGAGCAATATTTTTTAATGTATCAAGTTCTAATATAGCAGGATATATAATCAAACATGTAGAGACTTTCTCACAACTACTTTTTGGTTAATTATTTTGCTACATAACAGCTCTTGAGAAGTTAAACCATTCATTGACAATGGCTTCCTTTTTCAGAATAATGAATTTCACATCCTAAACCATACTAAATACACTATAAGAAGTGACATTTTTACATGACAATTTCAGGCAATGAAACAATCATCATTTTTCATGACACAATAGTTTATACCTGGAGCGTATCATATGAAACAAAATTGAATTGTGCACCATTCGATTTTGAGTGCTTCTAATGTTTTTTCTTTGTCTATGTATCATAAGTGAGAAGGATGTACAGTTAGTATCCTCTATAACTATTTCTCTGTTATCCATGTTTCTCACAGTAATTCTGAAGTGTCCTGCTGTTTGTCCTTAATTTTGCTCCAAAAGTGCTTTCACTTCATATATAAGTATAGGTTGAATGCAAAATGACTGTGAGTCGGTAAAGTTGGTAAAGACAGCATATCAAAGAGAATGTCTTTACTTTCCAAAGAATGACTTTTTATGTACAGTCTCTGCTAGTCACCAGCCACTAGTATGCGTCCTGCTTTGGCAAGAACAATGTATATTCATGATCTTACACGTTATGTACAAACTACTGTGTTTATTTATTTTCAGAGTGTTACAAATCACTTGTATAAACTTATTTTTATTGTTAGTTGATATAATTTTCTACCTGTAAACATCGTATATCTTGGGTTAGGTTGGGCTACATCGTATTTCTCTCTTTAAATTAAAGAAAAGCATTTTCCATGTCGTGACTTTTTCCCTTAGTAGTAGGGTTTCTAGAAATAAATTGAAGTGAATAAGCAAGGGATGGGTGCGCATACACACCCAGAAGACCAATAAGTTTACTTACAAACAAAACTCTTAAGGAATTTGGTTTGCATTTCTACAGACAAAATATGTTTTTCTTAAATGGTAGTATCAACTCTTATAGACCGGTAGTTCTTCCTGCTTCCTATATTTTTTCACTTAAACCCCTTTCAAGTTCCGAAATTCCACATGTTCAAAAAAAACTCATGATGTAATGATGTACCAATTTTAAAAAGCAAAAGCTCCCTCTTTCGAGGGAGCCTATCTTGTTAAATGATTTAAATTCATTTAGCACCTTAAAAACCATGATTGATCCTTAACATCTCCTCTGTGAAATGCTTTCCTAAAAGTGGTTAAAAAAAAAGTTCACCAGGGTTTCAGACATCAGTATGAATGAGCCTGTCTTTCTTCTCTGATTAGTGAATGCACATTTAACTATACACGTACTCAACAACCAGCAGGTACCCGTGCTTATATGGTGTCTTCCGTTCTTTAAGAAGTCACACTCTAGTGAGGTAGAGTGATCTTTTCTTTCCTCCTCTCAGCATATTATCTTTTCCTTTCATTAACGTGCTCATTAGTTGAGAAGTTAGAATTCTGGGTCTTTCATCACTCTTAAAATACTCTTGGGCATGTGTCCAGGAAAAAAAACCCCACAGCATTCTCATTAATTATTCATTTATTCTGAAACAATAGAATGTCTTTTGCTTGTCAGGCTCTAGGTAACCAGTAGGGGCATACAGTCACGAACAAGATATACTATCTGCCCTGAAGGCATCAACTGTCCCTGAGAAGAGAAAACTACTAAATGATTAGACAGCATGTGTTAGAGGCAACGCATTTCTTTGTGGGAATATTGCGGAGAAACCTCTAAACTTGTCTTTCACAGGAAAGAGAAGGCATTCTGGAGGAAATGAATTTGAGCTATGGATAATCTGAGTTATCTAGTGTATCACTGAAGGGAATATGTCTCATTTGAAAGAAAAATAAGACGTGGAGGGAATTAAATGCAAAAAGAGAGGACTGCTCTGTTTCTTTTCTCCTTGTAGGGAGTATCTTGAAACTCGTTTGTTTAAGCCAATTAGCACTTTCCAACCCTCTATCCTGTGAGTTGAATAGTGAACTTCCCTTGGAATCTTCTGGATGTGGTGATGAGCGAATGCGGAAATAGTATTGTGATTATTCCATTGTTGCAAGAAATCAGCCATGGAATGAAACTAACACTGACAGGCAGAACAGAAAACAGGAAGAAATTGATTCTAGCCTCTTAAGCAAATGTCCTTTGAAGATAAGCTTACCTCTAGACTTCCAGTGTTGTGAGCCAATAAATTCCCTTTATTGTGTGTTGTATTTTGGGTTTCCTGGGAAGCAAACTTTCGGATGCATGTGACCTACAAGAAATTTATCAGGGAGTGCTCCTGGAACTACACCTGTGGAAGGGAAAGAGGGAGGCAGGATTAGGCAGAGGAAGAAGTTAAGCTGCAATGGTAATCGCTGATTGCTCTGTACCAGGGATATTCCTCCAGAACATGCCTGAGTTAGGACAAGGGATGTCGGGTATTTATAATCCTGGATCACCCTGAATCAGGTGCATGTGGACAGCCCTGGAAGGTGATGTGACCTTGAGCACAGTAACTCTATCACCCCAGGCAATTCCCAATTCCCAAAGCAGTCCTAGCAATGGAGAGACTAAGTCCTTCGATCCTGAAGCAGGGGACCCAGGTGGTGCATCAGAGCGACCTCTATATTGTCAAAGCCAGTTTGTATTTGACTTTCTTTTACTAGCTACCAACCAAAGACACCCCCACTGAAACCGGGAAACATTGCGATTTGGAACAAAGGTCAAATACGTGTGCCCGTAGACAAGTCACTTAACCTCCCTGTGCTTCCTCTTGTATTATGAGTAAGGATTTTTGTACAAAAAAAAATACAATGGATTACTCAGCAGATACCTTGCCATCAGTATGAGTCATTTCCCCCCTTTTATGTGAGGTGATTAGATGCAATAGCTGAAATGTATAAAGTATAGTACCTGCAATAGAGTAAGCTCTTTATAAGCTTCAACTATTTTTAATTTTATGTTGTATACTATTTTCTGTGACCTGCTTGGCCCATCTACACCACTGCAATAAAACTACACAATGAGAGGCAGTTACCTAACAGTCTAGTTTAGAGTTTTATTCTATAAGTGTACATAAGAGATTTTAGTTAATCTTACAGTACAATCAAACATAACATTGGTACATGCAACCCCAGTAAATTTTGGTGGAAGTGGCGAAGCTACCACATTGACACACTTGTCTACCTGAAGGGCTGAGGAGAAACAGAGGGAGGAAAAGAAAAGAACTGAGAATGTCTACTATTTCAAGTGTGAATTTCTAGATTTACTATGGCACATTGATCAGATTTTTTAATGGCACCCAAAATATCAATTTTTGAATATATTACTAAAATATTCACAGCCTTGACAGGCAGGGGAGAGAAACAAGGGGAATTTACATGGAGGTAAAATTTATTCTTAAAGTAAGTCACACAACAAATTCTGCATATTTATTAAAACTCTTGACAGCACTAATTTAAAGTTAGACTTCATATAAAACTTAAAGAGTGATGTAAGTGCATGCAAATAGTGATACACATATGTTTCTATACATCACATAGCTAACGTAATGATTTAAAATTGACACTGTACTACTAACAGAAAATTGGCCACATTATTAGGTTAATACAAATATATATTTTTGTTAATAAGGATAGATGATATGCTTCTAAAATTTTAGCTGACTAAAAGATTGGAAACACAATTAATTGAGTTTGTTTCTGTCTTAGTTCTTAAAGATTAAAATTTCTCCTAAAAAACTATCATTATATATCTCCGGGATCTGCATGGGATTAAGTCTTCTACACTTTTTAATTTAAGAAAAATTTGATTTAAATTTGACTTTGGTATGAAATGTAATTGTCAGAAGGAGATGCTGCAGAAAGTTCTTTGAACAAGATTAATGCAATTCTATATTTATTATTCCTGCCTTAAGCATAAAATCCAGGACTCCATGATGACATGTACTATATCAGAACATACTTTTTAACACATCTATTCTGAGTTATTTCAAAGTTTTCTAAGGATGAGTATTAAAGTAGGAATCTGATTCAAAACGGAAGTCTCAGAAGTAAAATCCAAACCACTTTCTTATAAGGCCAAGTTCAGAAGTGGTATGGGTACACTTGAATTTGGCTAATGATATCTTTTGAGGTTTCTAATGCAGATATTGTTTAACTAAAAATTAATTTATGGTCCAATAAAATAATAAAATGCACTATGTTCTTCAGTTTCCTTTTCTCTTTTGGACTTACTTGGGATACTTTTTTGCCTGTTACCTCCTGTCTTGAGGATAGTCAGATTTTAATTTGTTTTTTCTTGTCTGCTGTATTAAATGAGACTCTTTTGGTTACATGTAACAGATACCTAATCACACTAGCTTGTGCTGAAAGAAAAAGAGTAGAACTTCCCATAAGAATACAGGCCATCTTACTCAAAGGTGAGAAAAAATAGATTTTTTTCCTCCATAAAGGAAAGAACAAAGAACTCGAACGGCAGAAAGGTGTCCTTGTCTCTCGGGTGCCACATGCCCTTCTGTCTCTACCTTTCTGTGGACTTGAGCTCATTTCCATCACCATACACTGACTGACTTTCTCTGCTGTGGTGCCCTAGTTTAAGGGAAACAGAGTTTCACTGCATAGAATGTCTTAACTCTAATTCTGAATACTAGGTAGAGAAAATATGAATGACCCAGTTTGAGTGAGGTATGCACATTCAACCCTGTGGGCTGTGGCCAAGGCTGGTAAAAAAGTAGAGTTCAGCAGGAGTTACAAGGTCAAAATCAAAGCAGAGGACTTGGGGGCAGAGGCTTTGGCCCATAATGAAGGAGCACACGGGTGGGGGTAATAGTTCCAGGTAAAGGAGACAGACTCAGCAGGCACAGCAAAATATTGCCCACGCTGACAGTGTTCGGTTGTCTGCATAGTTCAATTCTAAGATGTGTTTGAGTTCAAAAGTTGCATATATAGTGAAGAGTTACCCACCTATGTACACCTGATTCATATCAATAATCCAGAAAGGATTTTAATATTATGCATTTTATTATAGCATTATAATTTGATTCTATAGACATGAAGAGTTCTGAACCCTGTTAATATACATTCCACAAGTACTTTTAATTATTAACAGGTGACTGATACACAAAAATTAATCTTAAATATTTTTAAAATAAGAAAAGATAGTTTTAAGGTCCCTGGAAACAAAATAAAATTGATGGAATAAAAAATGATGGAAATGATACGCTGATTATTATATACAGTCAGCAAGAAGTTTGTTTTTATTTCGCTTTTATTGATGTTCTAAATTTTTTTGTTGTTGTTAAGTGGAATCCAGAGGAGCTGGCATAGATCACGACCACATTTCACTTGAACAAAACTTTCCATTTTTCCTTCCTGGAAGGAGAAGGGTCAAAACCCAACCTGGATTTGTTCTGCTCCCTCTTCGCCTCCTGAGACGATCAATCAAAATGCTTCCAGGATCTCAGCAACAGGCAGAGTGCTGCCGAGTGAAAATGTCCACAGCATGCTGCCTTCTCATTTTCTCTGTCAGCCTTGCAGAGGCAGCCCCTGTGCAAGCCTCCCCTCGCCTGCCCTGGGAGCTTCTCCTTCTAAGGGTGCTGGGGGTCAAGAGTCAAGCCAGCTTTCAGTGGTAACAAAGGTGTGGTAACAGTCTTTGGATGATTGAATCAGAACTCATATCGCAGATTCCATCAGCTTCCCCAACTACTCAATTTAAATTTGGAATCAGGAAACAAAATAAATGGTTTTTTTTTTTTTGTCTTTTTTTCCCCTTTTAACATTAGGTGGCCAGAAACAAATGTACATTGGTGGCTTCATCTTAAAATGCCATCAAAAAAGCAACAGGCTTCTTGCTCAGTAGTTTTCCAATGATGAGAGATACTTCTCAAAAATGAAATTCTAAGTCTTAGCGACAGGAAAGAATATGATTGTGTAGGGTACTTAATGTTTTTTTTTCTTTTCCTGACACCTGCAAATAATTCTGAATAGCATTTTAATCTAATTTGAATGAAGGGTTTATCCCTTTTTTAAAGAAATACATTTAGTACCTGAAAATATTACACTGGCCTCTGGCTGACACAGTCCCCTAGCTTGACTGGTGATTTAAGAGTGTAGAAAAGTTCTGTGTCTGATATGACCAGCATCTCAACTATTAACTACATACACCTAAGAAGTGAAGGAAATAGGAATGAATGTTCGGCTGTCATGAAAAACTAAGTTGTACTGTTAAGACAATGCAAAACCCCTGAATGGAAGTCTATTTCTAACTATAAGCAACCACTTAATGGTCTGTGAAAGCAAATCTATCTCGGCCAAATTCCTGTCTTCTTAAAACCAACCTTTTGGTGGAAGGGACACTAAAGATATGGGCACGTTTGCTTATATGTTACGAGTAAGTCAGAGGAGGTGATATGATTCTGGACAGCTTAATGAGTGAGAAAAGGAATTTATATAGAGCCCTATGAATCACACAGGATCACTAATTAGGATGGTTAAATGAACTTTAAAAAAAAAAACACAACCCAGTGAAATGTCCTGGCTTTTACAAATAAGAAAACTAGAAGGTGGAAACATAGGGCACATGGCCTAATATCATGGAACTCGCCCTTAGCTTACTGTTGTCTTCCCTGTTCCATTGTCTTTCAAAGTCCTTCCTTGGTGACATTTGTATAGAGAGTTGGACAGAGTCAAAGCACTAGGCTGTTCTAACAGACAAGTTCCCTCTCCTGGATGCCTCGGAGGGTGTGTCTTTCTCGTTTTCCTCCGTGACGGTCAAAGTGGAGCATTCTCTTCGCTCTAGGTAACGGCTCCTGGTTAAAGTTATGCTTCACTGTTATGTTACTCCTTCACGTGAAATCTGGCCAAGTGGGGTTGAAGGGGAAAAAACCTTATAGATCTTTATTTTAGAGTTAAGTTCTTTCTGAAAGGTTGTGTAGTCATTTTTTAATGACACTTGGTAATATCAAAGTACAGCCTCAATGATCATGAATAAACAAACTCAACCACCCTTGAGCTGTAGGAAAAAGAAACTTGATAAACACAATCATCTTGTCCTTATACTGATACTTTAAGCTTTCCTTTGGGTGAAGCTTTCACAAAAACGCCAGTTTATCTCTCAGTTTCTACAGTATGTGTAACGAGTCAGTAGATGTTTATGTAATTCAAATGAGGTAACATTGGAATGCAATTACATTTTCTAGAACACTTGCCATTAGTTTTTTTCTTTCTTTTAGGTAAATTATTTTTGAATAACTATGTTATATTACTAAATCTGTGTTCATTTCTTTACATTGAACATTTAAATAAAAGCTACTAAGGTAAAGGCATGTGGCTACCCATTTGCAAGAATTATAAACCAATTGTTTATAAAACAGCATGTATCAGATTAGACATTTGAATCTATTGCACAGATTTTATAACCCAATCATTGATTTTTAAAAAATAAATTAGCATTTAATTAATATCAGGACACTAGTTTCATTAGCTAAAATATGCCTGAAAATTTATGAACCTTCATTAAAATTTATTTTTCTTGCTGCCAAGCAAAAAGCTATTGCAGAACTCTCTTGCCCTTTACATGGCATCCTATAAGCCAGACACACAGGTTGTCTCATGCTAATCATGGCTGTTTTCACATAAAAGCTCCTTCCAGATGTACTAAAGCAAGACAGTAATCAAACCCAAGGCTCACCATCTCTAATATATGCTGCTCTACTTGGAGTTTCTTCATTTGAATTCTTAATTGAAAAAATCTTTTAATGAGAGATAGCCCGAATGTGAAGCTGTCAGTTCTACCCTTGTCCTCGATGCATACCAAAAAAAAAAAAAAAAAAAAAAAAAGGCGGGGTCGGGGGGGGGGAGCAGATTTCACTTTTAAAAGAAGCTCCAGTTTCTTGAAACATTTATATTCAAACACGACTCTTTCTCTTTCTTTCTCCTGGGAGAACAGCTCTGCTCTTCAAATGGAAAAGAAATAATAAAGCACATCAGCAACAGCGGCCCTCAGACCTAACGCTTCTGTCCTTGTCTTGGGATGTTATTTCCATATAGAAAGCTACTCTAATGGGACACTTGTAAATGGCAGGAAATTTAGCCCTTGTGGAGTCCTCTCCAGAAATTGGATTTTTGCTTAAGCAAACAGCAAACCATGCGGCGGGGGAAAAGCTATTTATTTGGCTGTCTGTTGAAGAGTCTTGCAAAAATACAATTCGGTCTACTCTGCCTGTTGAGTCAATTGGCATACATTGGAAAACAAAATCCAGTTACTGGGATAAGGTATCAGATGAGTTCTTTCACGTAACAGTTAATCTCAAATACACTTTAATGATACTCCTCTTGATTAACCTGTTTTTCGATGTAATGGCTTTTGCAGTTGATTTTCACATTAAGGAAGAGTAAAAGACTTATTCCGGCTACCAAATTCTGCCTAGTCTTTTGAGGGATCATTTAGCATTTCTGCTGCGTAAGTGCACTCAAATTTATGTAACGAAAAGTTAACCTTCCGTTTACAACATTTAATGTTATCCAAAGTGCCTGTGACAACATGTTTACCTTCTTAAATCAGATTTAGTTTCTAAATGGCTCTTATGATTTTTCTGAGAAATGTTTTGTAATTTTCTTGGTTGCTGTGTATTTTCAGTAGGAGAAATAAGGCTGTAACTGGAAACCTGCTTTTACCCTTCCCCGTATGCTTATACCAGTTCTCAGGCGAGTTCTTTGCGTAGGTTCCTAACATAGCTGTTAGAAGCTCCAGGCTTGTTTCCCTGCAGCAGAGCAACCTCAGAAGGGAGACAGTCTTCTTCTCAATAGTTCTAGCACAATCTTAGAGACGGCTTGATTTGTCCATCCTGGGTTACATTCCTAGATCTGAACCATCTCTGAGGTTCCAGGGATGCAGGCTGCTCACTGTCCAAATCTGAATCACATAGGCAGAGCAGGGCCCGAAAACGGGGTCAGACGTCAAGAGTCAGTTATTGGTCTGAGAGTCAAGCAGAGCAGTTCCCTGGTGGAAAGCATGAATCTGTGACATGAAGAGTAAGTGCATGTGGGGTGTGCAGTAAATGCATGCATACATGCACACACACATACATACATACATGTACATATACATACATACATAAAAGAGAGAAAAGAGAGAGATCCCTTACAGGGGTGTGCATGTGTGATTTTTTTTTTATTTTTAGAAATGAGCTGAAGCTTCATCTATTCTCTACTTCAACAGTTGCTTATTAGACAGATCAAAGTGCAGGAATTCCATTTACAAATTAAGTATCATCATTAGATTTGGTCTATCATTCTCAGTATTTTAGATCTTCATGGGTCACGTCTTCCAAATTAGGGTCATATGCAAATTGCACATAATCAGCACTGGATTAACGTCCTCGTGCAACTCGTCCAGAAAACGTCGGATGGCGTCAGGGGGCGTTCATGCAAACGGAGGAGTGGAGCTGCACACCATGCCACCAGCGAATTGTCCACAGGCTGTCACCGGTCCTTTCATCCGGACCTCCAGATAGCAATTATGACCAATTTCATTTTTATTTTTTTAAAGATTTTATTTATTTTCCTTTAGAGGAAGGGGAAGGGAGGAAGAAAGAGAGGGAGGGAAGCATTATTGTCATGGAATACGTTGATTGGTTGCCTCTCACATGCCCCCAGCCTGGGACCTGGCCCACAACCCAGGCACGCTCCCTGGCCAGAATCGAACATGCAGCCTGTTGGTTCGCAGGCCATCATCAGTCAATCCACTGAGCCACACCAGCCGGGGCAGTACCAATTTTAAATCCACTAAATTACATCATTATCAAAGCATGCTTCTCTATCATGGCCTGTAGGAATGTAATGCAATACGTTGTTAAATTCCTTCTCAACCTTAGACCCACTATGTTTTCCATCAGTCTAGTTCCATTCCTAAAAAGTACAGTAAGCTAGTCATGGTGTGAGCATTTGGGCATTGTAGATTATTCCTTATGTTTCCAAATATTCATGCATCATGCTTTTTAAAATGTACCCTGAGTTGATTACAAGCTCTCTGGCCCATAGCTTATTCAATCTCACCTTTTTCATATTTTATAAAGTATCCTCATGTAAATTTTTTAAAACTTGCCTGTCAGCCAACAGTCACATTTGTAAGTTCTTTCTGGACCCTAGAATTCAACTTGTCTGTGTCTGAACTAATTCAGATAGACTTTTTAAAATAGTTTATTCATTTAATTGGGCTTCAGTTATTGTTCTACATCTTCTAGTCTGAATATCATTTTCTTGACAAATAATATTAACAAAAATCGTATTTGTTTTATACCATTTGCACTTCATCAAGCATCAGTTCTTTGCCTGCTTGTTGCTGCTATTGTAAATATTAAGAAGTTGCCGACTGTAGCTTTTAGCGTTACTCACTAGCTTAACTCATTGCAAGCTTTTGTTTTCCCATTACCATTTTTATAATTCAGTCAGCCATTTCTCTTCATCCCTGACGGGTCTGATTCCTTTGTATCCTTCTGTGAAGTTCTTTTTCAGTGAGCTGATTTCTTCCTTATTAGGATTTTTTCTGATCATTCTGCCACATGTTCATTTTAAATCTCTCAAAACCCTTGCAGTAGCTTTCCCATCAGAAAAATGGGTTATGCCAATTTTTTTTCTGTGATTTTACAAAATCAGATTTAAGTAGATTTGACTAGGGCCCCTTACTTAAAAATCATCACTTTGAGGTAACATGTTTAATTGATAATGTAGACTAAAGGAAAAACTTATTCATGTAGAGATTAAGACCTAAATCAAATTCTCAGTGGGTCCTCCCTTAGCTCTTTGTTCAGGGACACATTCACTAACTCTGTGTCTCATTTATTCTCAGTTGTAGGGTAGGAAATCAAATTGAGTCACATAGATAACACATTATAGAAAAGATCCTGTGGATAACAAATTAAGACAAAGATTGAAAGTGAGGAAGAAATGGAATGAAAGATGGAGAAAGAACCTCCCTTAAATTCTTCCCCAGCTAGTTCTGTTACTCAGAATAAAAACTACAGCCATTTTCTCTGTATTCAAAAAAGATTAGAGTAGTTGACAAATCAATAATTTATTACCATGGTTGATTTTAGTAAAGTATTACTATTTTTCTGATTTTCAAAATAATACACTCATGATACAAAATGAATGTAGACATTTCAGACACATAACACATAGAAATTTAAAGACCTCTATCATCTCATTCCCACAGACAATTTTTGATAATTTAGTGTTAATGTGTTTAGTGTTAGTATTTGCAATTTTAGTGTTAATTTTTGCTAATAACCCCCATGCATATTTTGCTAGACTTTTGCACTATATGCATTTACTAATAAACAGAATTTTATAAAAATGAGACCAAATTTAGCAATGTGCTTATTTGCTTTACTTAATACATATTAGATATCTTTCCATATCATTTTCTTGTTGATATGTTTATTCTTTTTAACAACATTAACGGCTGCTAATAGAATGAAATAATGTGTAACAGATATTCAGAAAGTTACAGTGTTCCACGCCGCTGGCTCCCATATCATACCAATTTAGTAGAGTGTCCTAGGTTATATTCTCACAGAAATATAATTTCTGGTTTTTTATCCTTTAGTTGCATAATTCCTTTCTGCTTCAACTGCATGCAATTGCTAATAACCAACAATTTGGATCCAGTAAACAGCAGTTTGTCTGTGTATTTTTTTGCTATTATTTAATATTGCTAACTAGTACTTAAATTATAAACTTTGGAGGCTCACTCATGGCTCCCTGAGATGTTGCTCAATCAATCTCCGCGTTTCATTGCACGGTGCTGGCATAAGATGCAAGAGAAAAGGGTGCTCACACTTGGTGTTCAAAGGAAAATAATGGAATACGACTGAGTTAATTCATCCCCACATGAAATGTTTTCTACCTCATGAGCGAAGCTTATCACTTGAAGTTAGGAAGATATATTTATTCTTCTCTCTCCTGCTCTGCTTTCAATCCTTCTACAATAAGCTGATTTTTTTTTTTAACTTCAACAAGCCATGCAAGCCAAAGCCTAAAGCTACTGGTCTCAGAGGCTCTGTTCAGCCTGAGTCACAGATCCTTCCCCTGCCCAGGCTGGTAGGGATGATCTGCCTTGTACGGTTCCACAGTTTGATCTTTGGTGGATTCTGGCCAGATTAGGTTTTCCAAGGAAGCAGATTTGAGAGCTTCTTACTGTAAGGTGAAACTTTGACAAGGTGTTTTTTAAAAATGTGTTAGCTATAGAAGGACATAATCACTGTTCATAACATTAGGTAGGATAACTTTGGCCTTAATAAATGTTGTCCAGACTATAATTTCGTACTAGAAGTGAAAGTTATTTTCCTGTATTTGGATAGAAGATATGGTATAGATCACCATTCCTTGGCAGTGTTCATTGATACAGACCACTGTTACTTCCTAAGTGAAGTAACTATTACTTATCTTTCTCTATTAAATCACAACCAACACTCAAATGTCCTACATGCATAGATCTTGCTAATTTGTTTATATAAAAAACAGATTAAGCCCTTCTTGAATACACTTGTGTACTTCAATCAAAAAAAAGTAATTGACATTTTATTTGACTTTACACTGCATATTTTTCCTTTACAATTTTAAAGTTGTTATGTTTTATTTTAATTGTCTGGTAGTTTTATAATTTGTTTTTAGTAGAGCAGAAAAGTTGCTTCTTTGTATATTGTGCTAGTTTAAAAAAAACATAATGAAAAATTCATTTCATTCATTTTTTATTGTTTTACATTAAGATTCCCCATGTGGATTTGCATTTTTGTTTCCAAACAGATTAGCAGAATAAGAATAATGACAAAAAGTATGCCTCGTTTCCAACTGTCCTTAAATACTGTGTATTTCCACTTTATACATTTGTTACAGTGGAAGGAAATCACGGCATGACGTGCTTTATACTTTGTGGTTAAAGCAGCAACATTTTAACGGTGGGGTAGAGAAATCCCTCCAAAGACATCTGTCCAGTTGTGGTATTTAAGTACTGATTCAATTAGAGCTACGTGATATTAACCAGGAGAGAAAGTGGACTTTATAAATTTAACCAAGGGGCAAGAGATGATTGATTTCTTGACTTCTCTCCCGCTTCATATTGAATGGACTCAAGTGCATTATCGAAGGAGGCAGCCCTTTGGAATTACTTTCTCTTTAGAGAAGGTATGAATTAAAAAGGTAACATTCTCTAACCATTACAGTCAAAAAAATCATGATTTTGGCTGGTCTCCTCAGCACTGGCTGGTGGTGTGGGAGGAATGAATCACAAGAGGTCACTGAAAGGCCCATTAATTTGAGGGTTGAATTTGTGAATAGCTTGCACTATTTCATTGTCCATAATATTGAAAATAAGAACACCTTTCTTTATAACTTTTTAAAGCATTTATGGAGAAATCCAAATTCGAGTATAATACTTAATAAGTGAAGTGTTTCTTATGTGGTGAGTTATATTTCTTTTTTCCTTCCCTTCCCACAAGCTTTCCCAGTTCTTTTCCATGTGAGTAAAATCACACTGTGCTATACCTTAGCCTGTATGGCTGTGCGCCCTTAAATATTGAGGATACTTTTCCATGAAAAAGAAAGCTAGAGGTTACTAGATATTAAGATGCTCAAATTGCCTTAAGTCACTATTTCTCCAAACATGAAGGAACTGTTACAAAAAGGCAAGTTTGTTCTTTTAAATTTTTGAAGGGTTGGCAGTTAGTTTTGCTCTAGTAACAGTAGCAATAATCACCAGTATTTGTGAAGTACTTAACCTATGTTAGGCCCCCTTCTAAGTGCTAGACAAATATTATCTCATTTGATCCTTACAGGAACTTCATGCAGTTGATATTATTTTATATTCATATTTTATAAGTGAGAGAATAAAACATTAAAACAATTTCCAAAGATCGTGAGACTAGTTAATGATGAATCCGGGAAATGGATTTAAATTCAGCAAATGTGATTATAGACCCTGAATTCTTAACCACTGTGTAAAGAGAGCCCTTTCCTGACTACTCCATATAAAATATTAATCACTCCCTCCACCCCGCTCCTACCAAATTGCCATTCTACTTCCTCTTATCTATTTCCTCCATTACTCTTATAATAGTTTGATTTTTTTCTTATTTATTTGTTTTGGTTTTTACCCAGCTGGATGAAACTAGTATGGTTCAAGGAGAGTTCAAGGCTCTAACAATGAGAAGGATTCTAGGTTAAGGTCATGTGGATGGTCAGAAGTGGGAGGAAGCCAGAGCTAACACATAACATATATGTGTTAGCTAGTGTGGCCAACCAGGACTCTACTTCCTCAGAAAACATTGCAGATGTTCTGAGAAATCCCTTTGCTTGCACGCAATCTAAAATTAATGATGCTTTTCATCCTGGGTGTTTGCAATCTGCTTGTTCAGCTCTAAGCTCAATGAATTCTTCTCCTTCTTGAAGAAGAGTTCCCTGTTAACAAAGGCTGTTCCTTCATCAACAATGACCTCATTTTTTTTTTTTATTGCTTTACATTGGAGAATTCAGAGATGTAGTCTTCAGTGTTCTCTGGTTCTTATGGAAGTTCTGCTTTGCTGGTGGAATGGATTTGGGCCACTATAATTCCTCCTTTGATGAATGATACTATTAGTTACTTTCTACAAAACAGGCTATACACAGTATCTGTGGCATCAGACCATGAGGCCACAGTCCTTGTTTGAGGCCGCAGGTTGAGAGACGGATCTCTAATCAATTAGTATGCTGTCCACAGTTCCCATTCAAGGCACTGATAGGCACTTGACGAAAGACACAGGAGAATTTCTTGGTCTCTGTCTTCAAGAATGCTGTGGTTTACATTCTAAAAGAAGATATAAGGAATGCATAAATTACTAACTTCCAAATAGAATAGAGCATAAGTAAATAGAACAGTACTGAGCAACAATCAGTATAAAAAATTGTTTTGACTCAGGCACCTTCTTCTAAGGAAGCAAATCCCCTTAATCTGAGGTAGGCCTTGAAAAATAGGTTAGTAATCAACAGGTAGAGAATGGGAAGGGAGGTATTCCAAGTAAGAGAGAGGAAGAACATAGTATGGGCATGTGGGCATTCACTGGCATTACTTTTATTAATGCCTGCTTTCCCTGTAGACTACAATTTACAGAAAGGCAGAATCCTTTTTTTTTTAATACCACCAAACTGATATTGTGTTCCCATTGTACAAATTAGGTGCTCGAGGCATAGCTGTTGAAAGAATAAATAAAAGATTGATGTTTGAGCAGTATAGGGGTATTTCATTGAATAGAACTGTTTGAATTATAATTAATGATAGTACTTTTTGTTGGGCCTTTATTATGTGTCAGGCACTGATCAAAGTGCTTTCCATTGGTTAATTCTTAACTTTCAGAACATCCCAGTGCAGTTGGTGCTTCTGTAAACTCCACTTTGCTCATGAGAAGAATGAAACAGAAAAGTGAAGTAACTTCCCCAGGGTCCCACAGCAATTATTTGGCAAAGCAGTAATTCTACCTTCTCCTGTAGATAAACTTGTAAATATGGGATTGAAACAGTTTTTATTTTTAAGGTCATTGGATACCAAGGTAAAAGGACTTAAAGGATTGTTTTCTACATATTTTTCATTTTATTTTTTTCAGCTTCATCGGACAGTTGACAAATAGAAATTGTATATACTTAGGATACACAGCTTGATGTTTTGGTGTATGTAAATATTGTGAAATAACATGAGTTGATAATTTTATTTTTGAGCTAGCACCCTGTTATGTATGGGATAGAGTAGGGAGCAACAATATAAAATTAATTTTCTTTATCTTTTCCCCCACAATAACGGTTTTGATTACTTTTGATGGCTGATAGGTTAGTATTTCAAGGAGGGCTTAAGTACAAATTTTCTAAAAGCACTTCAGTGAAGAACGGAAACATTTCCAATTTTAAGGCCAGATTTTGTGAATGTTAGTGTGTGTACGTTGTTTATTCACTGGCTTTTTCCCAGTCTACTGAATAAGACATTGTCATCTGCAAGTAATGGGTATTTTTGTGTTTAAAACTTGGAGATGAAAAGACAAACTAATTGGCAGTAAGTGGCCTGAAATATACACTTCTGATTTGTACATTGGCGCTACCACGATGATTTTTAGAGCCATGAATAATTTTCTAACTTAAATCCAGATGAACAACAACAACAAAAAGAAAAAAACTAAATATTAACAATGAATGTATGATATGAGCACCCACCTGGTCAGATTAAATTTAACATATTAGAAAAATATATCTTCTTCTAATCAGCTCTCCTGGGTGATTTATTTTTCGTCATCCCTATGCCCTTAAGACATGGTCCTGGTGCCTGATCAATTATTAGTTTGAACATGGAGCGCAGCTTTTTAGAGAGCTATCAACCCCCTTGAAGTAAATTGTATCCTGTGGCTAAAATTTGACACAGTTCCAGAAACACATACATTGTATATTCTTGAGCAGCGGGTTGCTATTTCTCAGATGCCTCAGAGGCATTTACATCCTCAGTCTTTGAGCCAAACTTTTTAGGACTTGGATTCTTTGAAAACTTTAAATGCTCTGTGGTGTTACCAGACCAGTGTTGAAGCTGATCTCAAAGTCCACTATTAAAACTCCCCTCGAGGACATTTTCATTAGAACTTTGTACATGGGCAGTTCAAAAGATCCAGCTATTGATTTTTGTTCAGAAGTCCTGTCTCCACTTTCATATTACGCAACGTTTTTGACATATTTTCAAAAACCTCAAAGTGTGGGCTGCCCGCGATTCCAGCCAGGATTTTATGCTTCTCATTTGATTTCCTCGGGCCACATTCTTCTCCTGTCCTTGTCAACACTGCAAGGAGATCTGTCTTAGAAAATTTGCTAAAAAGCAGAAGCAATTTCACAGCAATAGAAGAAAAAAAAATCTGACCTTTCAATTCACACACAAAAAAATCTCACTTAAGTAAATAACCTTTTTAGCTGTAAAATTTTGTTGTAGCATTCATTTGTCAGACACATAGATAATCGGAGTGTTTATCGCCATTTAAAATTTCGTAAAGGGAGTCAGGAACTCCTGTTGGAGAGCAGGAGGAATGGGCAGGAGGAAGGAAATGCTGGGAGAGAGATTTTGTATCTGTCTGCCAGGGCAGAGTGAAATGAGACTTGCCTCCATATTACTTCTGTCCCTTTGGGTGGCCTTTCAAAACTAGCAGTTTGTAAACAGAGAATTGAATCGTGTTTTTGGGCGTGATCCATAGTGCAAACATTTCATGGCCCACCAGTTCACACCGAAGAGAACACTTTTGGCGGTGTGTGCGGAGTACAGATGTGAAATAGCTCTGTGGAAGCAGGGAATGAGTTTGTACCGGTAGAGTCCTCACTAGTTTCAAACCTGCAGATGTCCTTCAAACATAGGTTTATGTGTCAGAATGAAAAGCAAACTTCATAGGAAACCTGATGGCATTTTTTAAAAGTATGTTTTCTAGGAACATTACTATTATTTTTTTATTAGAGCTAGCTTTGTACCGAGCGGTCACTATCGATAGATACTGTACAATTGATCTCACCTGTATTATACGTTAGTTCTCTTAACAACTCCTTAAAGTAAGTGATATTAATATTCCTATTAATGGATGCAGAAACCACAGCCTAGAAGATGTAAGAAAATTGCTCAGAATCTCTAACTAGTAAATTTGACAGTGAAACATGGTGAAAGTTCTACTCTTGCCAGAGAATATGAAAGATTCATATATTGGCACAGTAGAGAGCGTTGGAATTCCAACTCCAACATAAAATCATGATTATAATATTCTCCTCCACTAGGGGGCAACATAGACTCTGCATCTTCTTGAGCCCATTTGTTCCCCAAATTTCTAAAGGACCCATGGGAGAAAAAAAAAGATGGGTAAGAGCACATAACCCAAACACTTTATTACTTACAGCAGAAATAACACTTTGTTCAAATATAAGTTGGCCTTTATTATTGACTACAAATATTATCTTACGCATCCGTAATAAAGAGAGCTTTTTCTTATTGACAAGAATTTAATTACATGCTTCATTTTGCTTTCCCGACCCCATTTTCCCCCAAACTCAAATTGCGCTCTCCCTTACAATGACAGCCAGACAGTGAAGCACGGTCTCATTTGGGTTTTCTGGTCAACCTTTTCAAGGAGGTGGTGGGAGTACAGTAGGTTTGCCTCACACAAAGCACCGCATGCAAGGCGGATGTTAAAATGTCAGAGAGTGGGGAGTTCCACGCTGCCGCAATTCAGAATGCAAGCGGACACCGGTGAACACTCAGATGCTTCTGTCTCAAATCAAACGTGGAAAACGCACTGTTCCTATAAAAAGATGTTAGCAAGTTCGTGAACTTGACCGCACAGGGCAACAGCTTCCTATTGTAGGAACAAATGAAAGGGTAGGCTACTTGGTTTTCCTGATACTTCTCGTTTTTGATCCTTTTGAACTCATTTTCATACTCCCCCTGCTGGACTTAAAGGGGCCTAAACAAATGAGTTTGGGTGGTGGCAGCCTGTCGACCTGTGGATGACACCTTTCGTGTCAAGTTGCCCGGGAGTTCCATTCCTTTATGCCTTGTTGAGTGGAAATCAGTCCTTTGAGGCCAACAACCATGTCACCCTCTCGGTATTGTATGTGGAGCTCATAAAAGGAGGGTTAAATCCACTACTGTGTGAATGGAGCAGTTTCAGTTCTGATGAAATGTCAGGCAGAAATGAAGTTCTCCCGTAAAGCATTACAACAAGAGTCAGAGTTAAGAGATTGGTGAGACAACGAGTTCTGCTTGATGTTTGGGGGCCACAAATTTACACAGAGTATGTGAGAGAGAGAAAATAGTGCAATAATCCAAGTGAAGTGGTAGTCTATCTGCCTTGAAATAAGTGCATGTAAATATATCTTTTTTCAGTGTTCAAAATAAAAGAAACAGAAATAGAGATACCATCATTCTTGGGTTATTACAATTGCTAGCTTTTCATTGAGTAGTCTCCATGAATCAGGCTCCGAATGTTGCTCTTTGCAGAGAGATAAGTGTGAACCCAACATTCACGGGCACTCCTTTGGATCCTGGGTAATCTAAATAGAAATTTGGAAGCCATTATTGATGACACAGCTGTGTGGACATCACCTGCCCAGGATCAGGAATTGAATCACGAACAAGTTGCATGTAAATTACAGGGCATTCTTTGTCCATTGTCCATTTCCATCTCTTCCAGTTCCTCCTCCAGGCTCTTTAAGGATAACAAAAGGAGCCTTGTGAGGTGAAGAATCATCAGCTTGACGCCACTATTTTCATTCCTTACTGAGTGTGTTGTCCTGTTTAGTCTCCTGTCTTACCCCCATGAATTCGTGGTACCATGTAACATTTATACCCTCAGAAAATCGTATTTCCTGTGCTCCCAGAGTGTTCTGGAGGGTCCTCATTCAGCTTCAATGGACCAGACAGATAACAAAATCCAATAGATCAGCTAGGAAGAAGAACCAGATAAAATATTATAAGACAGAGAGGGTTCAGTGCATCCAGAATATTTTGTTTAAAAATATAGAAATAGAGTAAGATAGAGGCTTCAACGCATAGAGAGGAAGAAGGAGGAAGATGATCTTAATAGGAAAAAGCTTGGACTCCATGTCCACATTTTTATGAGTAGCATGGATTTCTTGTTTTTTATGGCTGATTAATACCCCATCATATAATACATATACAATTATATATTATATACTACCCCATTATATAATATATAATCATATGTATATTATATAATATATAAAGATATAATTGTATTTGTTATCAATTAAATAGTCAATATATAATAAATAATTATATATTGTATTATATTATATAATACATATAAAATATCACAATTTCTTATTCATTAGATGGTGGACAGTTAGGTTGTAAATATTTGTATCCAAGAGTTGGCTGTTGTAGATAACGCTACAGTGAAAATGTGGATGCAGCTACCTCTTTAACATAGTGACTACATTTCCTTCATACACAAAACAGAGGTGGAGTTGCTGGATCCATTGCATCCGTGGGTAGATTTTCTGAGGACCTGGTTCTCCGCACTATTTTCCATGGTGGCCGCACCAATTTAGACCCCCGCCAGCAATGCAGAGGGTTCCCTTTGTTCCACACCTTCACCGCGACTTCCTATCTCTTGTCGTTTTGCAAATGGCATTTTTCACAGGTGCGACGTGACATGTCACAGTGGTTTTGATTTTCATTTTCTTAATAACTATGGATATTGGGCACCTTTTCATTACCTGTTGGCCATTTGTATGTTATTTTGGGGAAGATGTCACTTTGGTTCTTCTACCTATTTTTTCAAGTTCTGCCCTTTTAATATAGGTGTCTTGAGCACGGAAGAGCACCAGGCATGTATTCAGTGCTGAATAAGTATTTTTTTAGTTCATTGTAATCCCATCACTTGGGACAACAGAAGAACAGCAGAAAAATCATTACTCACCCGTCTAGGTACTCATATTTAATCCATCTATAAGAGGAAGGGACAGCCTTGGCAGGTGTGGCTCAGTGGATTGAGTGCCAGACTGTGAAACAAAGAGTTGCTGGTTCAATTCCCAGTCAGGGCACATGCGTGGGTTGAGGGCCAGGTCTCCAGTCAGGGGCATGTGAGAGGCAACCACACATTGATGTTTCTCTCCCTCTCTTTCTCCCTCCCTTCCTCTCTCTCTAAAAATAAATACATAAAAATAAAATCATTTTTAAAAAAAAGAGAAAAGGAGAGCATCTTTGCAAAAAGAATGGGAAAGCTCATGACTTCATATGAAACACTGGCCTCTGAATCTATAACAGTTTTAATAAAGGTTTAATGAACAATCACAGTGTGCCAGAAACTGTGTGAAACACCTGTAGACATTATTTCTTTGAATATTTATAGAAATATCTCTTGTAATCAGAAGAGGAAATTGAATCTCACAAAGGTGAAGTGACTAGCAAGTAGAATTGAGTTGGTATTCCAACCTAGGTCTGTCTACAAATTTATTCTCCTTATCGCCTCTCTGTTCCCTGCAGAGTTCCCTTTCAAGTTAGAATATTTAAAGTCATGCTTATCTAGTCTCTACCACTCACATACGGCCAGTCACAAACTTCTATGTATTCTATTTCAAAAAATAGCTTACAAATCTGTCCTGCATTTTTGTATTCCTTTTAAAATCTAAATCCTCTTTAAGTCTCCTATGTATTATTTTGATAGTCCCATCTGATTCTCTTAACCTAAAACTCTCCTATCTCCTAGTTCAATGTTTTTTTATTTGTTTGCTTGCTTGTCATTATTCTGGGGTTTTTTTTGTTTTGTGTTTTGTTTGTTTGTTTGTTTGTTTTTGCTGTCATGGTGTTCCCAGAATTTGTATTTCTTCCAAATATAGTTCCAAATTACATCTTCAAACATCTCCATCCGACTGCCACATCATACATCCTCAACTCAAGACACAGAGAACTTTTCACAATTTGTCCAAATTTTTCACATGCATTATTCATCCGATGCCATGCTCTTCCCACGAACGGCCTGTGCTTAAGTGTCCTTGCACACCTTCTCTTCTTTGGAGTCCTGTCTTTTTCCAACAAGAGAATGTTCAAATACAAAGTTTCACACTGATTTTTCCACTAAATAACATCACGCTAGCCACATACGAGGTTGATGTTTATAACCGTTTTAGGAATGACTAATGACATTAAATATTTAGTCATATATTAGCACCCAATCCTTTAGAGAAAACAAAAACTATGTTAGTGGCAGAAGCTTTTTGTCAAGAAACAATTTATAGTTAAATTTCAATATTTTTAAAAAACAGATGAAAAGATACTAGGATGAATAAATGGCCCAGCTCTCTTGGACTTTCTCTTGCATCCTAGCAAGGCCTGCAAATAACCCTGCAAATCTATGCAACTTCATATAGGAACCATGGACGCGTGATGCCAAGGCCCTTGCATGAATTTTCATTCTTTGTTGTTATGTTGACAGCTCACATTTGAAAGCCAGTTCATTTAAATAAATTCTCCTGTTCTCTCTAAAACGCCTGCCTGTGATATTCTTCTTAATTTGAATTTCTCCAAAGTTTCTTTTTCGTTACTGACTTCTATAGCAAGCATGTTGACAATCTTTAGATTTCCATGCAACCTACCTGAGAAAATACCGAAACAAAGTTGAAAAGGTCTTTCTAAAATACACCTGGATCTGTGTAGAAAATCCAAAAGCAATTTGATAAAGGTTCTATGAAAGAAAGAAATCACCTTTGGTGAGTTAAAGGAAAAAAAGTGGGTGTCTCTGTTTTAGTAACTTACTGGTTTGAATGCATAGAGCCCTTTATATGGAGGCTGTAGCTATTTTTTATTAAATCTTTCGGCGTTTTACTTAAGTCTTAAATAGCAGCTGTTGGAAGTAACGTACTTCAGGCAAGTAATTTTGATTATGTAGAACCCCTGTCTCTTATCACTGTAGACATTCTTGTACCTTCTTGTTAATCCTATTCTCACATTGAAATGAACAACTTGTTAAATACTTACTAGGCACCAGAAATCCACTGTTGCAGGTACTAGGATGAGCTCCGGTCTTCATAATTCTTAGACTCTATTACAGAGGGCTAATATCAAACATGTAACTGGGAAGTGCTGTGGTAACACATGATTGTGGGAACCACCTAGAGTGTGGGGAGGCTCAGGGATGGACTCCCTAAGGGGGTGGGATTTTAGGTTGAGACTTAGAGAGAAATGCAAGTTAGGCTAAGGAGGGGAGTTTGGAGTGCAAGAAGATGAACTAGCGGGTAACAATTAGTGACTACATGGATTTGTAACTACTTTACATTTATGCAGAATTTCATCAGCTCTAAAATGCTATGTCACGTTTAATAAATGAACAAGTGGCATAAGCCTGCTTCTGGAGCCATCTTCTGAATAGTAAACAGTTGAAAACCATCCATATGCCCAACAGTATGAAGTGGGCTGGAAATTCTGGGTACTTCCTCTCATTGGTCAGACCGTGTCAACATCTAAAATAATTGCATCAAGGACTGTGAAGCAACATGGACAATACTTATTGCATGGTGTTATGTGGAAATATAAGGCATTCCAAGTCCCTTGTGATTATAAGTATGCAAAATGGTATAAAAACTTTGGAAAATATATTAAAATTATCTCCGTGTTTGTATTAAAAAAGCAGATTTGTGTGCCAAAAAATTATTTTCCCACTTTCCACAATGTGGTACATGTAACTTTTTAAAAACTAATTTAAAAAAAAAAAGAAAAACATTGGATCAAAGACATTCTTTCAGCTTTAAAACTAATTACAACCAAGCAAAGTAAATCCCACTTTGAAATGAAAAGTATGGAGACATTTTTCAGAAACCAAGAGTGTCAGTTTCAGTAGAAAGAGTAAAGAGCAGTTTATCACGGTCTTTTCCACGAAGCCGAA
Source organism: Desmodus rotundus (assembly GCF_022682495.2). NCBI lineage: Eukaryota > Metazoa > Chordata > Mammalia > Chiroptera > Phyllostomidae > Desmodus > Desmodus rotundus. The sequence goes on from NC_071392.1 coordinate 149,974,763, forward strand.
TGATGGCATGCAGTCTGTTTCCTTGATTGAACTGAACGTCCCACACGGTGGTAGAGCTGGAAGGCTGCTTTACGCTGATCTCACTCTTGGTGGACGAGGAAGCTGAGAAGGCTCATTTGAGCAGGCATGTTGGGGTATGTATGGTCCAGACACAAAAGGATATGAAGCTATAAACTCATCCTCTTGTCCTCTTTAGTTTACAATGTATAACAAGAGAGATGATAAATGCTCCTAGTCACTCGTTTCCTAGACTCCTTTCACTTTTATTTCCATCGCAGTTACAAAAATGCACAAGGGTTTTAGAACGCCAGCGACAAATTTCCTATTTATCTCCCTACCATTTCCTCCTGTCATAGGACAAACTGACAATCTGTGCAGAGTGTTCCAGATTCCTCGCTGCCACAATAACAAATGGCTCTAAAAATGCCATACAAGTCTTCTTCCTGCTCCCCTTGTTGGGAACAAAACTGATACAGAAGGTTTGGGCTGTGAGTCAAGAAAGTAGATAAACAAACTGAACCAACAGTTGTGAGTAGGATTAGAGAAAATGTTCTCCTGAGATTTCTATTGTTAGAAGAATGGGTAAGACTGCTAACGATGAAGGGAAATAAAGCAGATCGCCCACACAAAAAGACAAACTGAAGATGTTGCCAGCAGATAGGGCAAGAAACAAAACTGAGTTCACTGGAAAGGACAGTTGTTGTTTTTTTTATTGCCCTTGTATTTTTTTCTTTTTATTTTCCCCTTTTAAAATTATATGTTAATTTGGTGTGCAGAGTAATTATTTATTCATGGCTTCCTCTAGACATCTAGTTGTTTATGGAGCTACATATTGTTCAGACACGATTTTTTGCTACTTTTGGCCCATTTTGTGGCAGGTTAAATGAAGTGGGAAGATGTCATTTACTGGTGAGGCTGATAAATCTGGAAGCCAAAAACGGTAATTTGAGCTCAAATGAACAATTTCTGCAAGATGTCTTTTACAGGATGGAATAATTGTTGAAATGGTTGTGTTTTCTCAATTCATTTGAATATTGACTACCAATTAGTTCATATAAGTAGTCAAATATAGAAAAATCAGTCAAGTAAGATATTTGAAATCTTATAAATATCAATTCCCAGCTACTGATAAATTAACCTGAAAACCATGCTTTGCAAAGACGAGGTTCTGACTCACTGAAGGCCTTTGTTTCCCATTCTCTAAAATACAGAATTGGATTAGACTATCTATAGGGTCTTTTCCACCCCCTAGATTTTATATAACTTCTTAATCAAAACATATTTTTGACTATTACTAGGTAAAAAAATTATTTGAACAGCTAAACTGAATTTTTCACACCAGAATTTGACATCTGGCGTGAGGGTTGGCTTTATCCACAGGGCCGTACTGCTAAACATATAATTGATGATGTTATATTTCAGACTTTAAAACACTTTATTTTAATTTAATCTTGTAATTCACATAATTTTAAATTAACATTTGCATATAAATATTCATAAGATATCTATATCATTTCCCCCTAAAAAAGAGCAATTCAACCAAATACCAGTTAAAATATAATTTTAAACAATTGGGAAGGCTTTCATTATTCTGATTCTTCAGTGAAATGCTCTATAGACCCGTGAATTTATATCAAAATGCTTAATATTTTAACCAAATGTCAAATTTTATTCTAAATATCAGAATAACACATTGCTATACCACAGTCAACGAGAGATGAGAGATCTACACCCTCACTTATACCCTGGGTCCCTGGATCCCTGGGTCCCTGGTTCTACAAAACTGCAAACCACTAAAGACCAAGTGGAACATTGTCCCGAGGGGTTTACCTGCCACCTTGTAAAGCCCAGACAACATCGTTGTCTTCCATGTTTTTTCATTCTCCAGAATGAAAAAGAAGTTTTCCAGATGTAAACGAATGGAAGGACACCAATACAAGTAAAGTAGTTGGCAGTGTTAAATCTAAGCAGGAAGCTGAATGTTTACCTTTGTCTCTGGGAGATTTTGTTACAGGGCTGACTGGAGTAAATGAAGCGTTTGGCTCTGAGGAGGGAATCTTTGTTTTTATAGAGACAGCTAGAAAGCCCGCTTGCTGGTAGGAAAATATATGACATAATTTAGTACCTGAAATGGGTTATTGTGGACCAAGTGTGTGTTTATGTGGCTGTTCTTCTCGTGATCATGTGGCATCTTGTGCTTTTGAACTGAAAAGGAATCCCAAGTTCTTAATACCTGATAGACTGTTTTAATTCTGAAAATGATGAGAGGTAAGAGGAGAGTGAAGGTTTAAACTGTGCCCATTTTGGGCTTTGGGGGATTTTATCCAGATCCCTTACCTTTCAACAGTGTAGCTTTCAAAATGGGAATATACTTAACACTTCTCCAAAATAGATTCCCTGCTGTTGCCTAAATTATCACCCATTTCCCACTTAAGTCTTAGACGTGATTCCTCCCTCTCCTAATTGTTTTATCCTTCATCCTGTTTTACTTCACATCAAGGAGAAAGTGGGTTCATTTTATAGACTACCCCTTGCTTTCTCAGAGTGAAATCTTATCAGCATTTCTTGATGTCTTTTCCTTTGCAGAATTGTCCAGCTTAACCATGTCCTTTTTATTATGTAGCTCTGTTACCTGTTTTAACACAATAAAAATGTACCTCTCTCTCACATTTAAAAATATTATTTATTTAGACAAGTAACTCACACTTTTTTTTTTAAATCCGCCAATATGAGTGACACCTACATTAATTCTAACAGGTTAAGAGTCCTTTTAAAAATTAACATCTACTTCATAGCAAAAGTAAGGTAATATGTTTCCTAATAAATCCTTGAACAATCCAACACTGCTAGAAGTAGAACTTTGTGATACTATTTTGATATCTAGTCTTCTAATGCGATCTTTTTTATTTGCTACCATTTGTTTGTTTGTAAACTGGGAAGTTTTAAAGAGTTTTTCTTTGTTCCCCTTCTGGTGATACTTCCTGACAACTCGCTTTGGCATATGTCTTTATTGATTCAATCTGGAAATGTGTATCCTTCAGTACTGACAATTTATATTATTATTTTATTTTATTTACTCTCATTTTATAGGAATTCCTTTTATATTTATTTATTTTTTATTTATGGATTTTTAGAGAGCAGGAGGGAGAGAAAGAGAGAATATTGATTTGTTGTTCCACCCCTGTATGAATTCATTGGTTGATTCTCGTATGTGCCCTCAAGAAGGATCAAACTGGAAAGCTTGGTGCATCAGGATGATGCTCTAAATGAGCATCATCCCAGCCAGGGCAGGAATTCCTTCTAATTGGACGTTGGCTCTCCTATGGTTTCTAGTGGAGGTATTGCTCTCTTATTTTTGATCTCTTTGTCTTTGTTTAATTTAGGGTACTTCTTTCATTATTTATTTTATCTAAGCTTCTATCCAATTTTTATTATATTTATGCTATTAGTTTCATTTATATGAATTCTTCCTTGTCCTCAGAATTTAAAAAAATATTTATTTGGTTTTTGTTGTTATTGGTGTGTGTTTTTCTAGGTAAATGATATAATTTTGAAGTAGTTTTTTCCGCATTGTTTGTTTCCTCCAAGTAATTAGTTTGTATTTCCTGGGGGGGGTTGTTTACTTTTTACTTTATTTTATTATTTTAAATTATTTTATTATTGTTCAATTACAGTTGTCTGCATTTTCTCCCCACCCCTCTCCCTGACCCCAGCCAAACCCACCTCCCTCCCTTGCTTCCACCCTCCCCCTTGGTTTTGTCCATGTGTCCTTTATAGTAGTTCCTGAAAACCCTTCTCCCCACTGTTGCCTCCCCCCTCCCCTGTATTTTCTGGGTTTTTTTCAATTAGGAGGTTTTCAGTTTTGGTTATTGACTGCTTATTCACATTAAGGAATGACGCATTAATAGAATCGGTTAATTGTTCTGTGTGTAAGAGTAAGCCTTGTATACTGGTGGGAAGGGCATGACGACTTTGTTGGAAATCCTTCAAGCCATGAAAATGTTTTACATGGGACTCTTCAGCTTCCACGGAAAGAGATCGTATGACATTTTTCCTTGGGTGTAGGGAAGATGTGAGTGCCAGTGTTCTGGGCGGGACCTGAGCTTTAGAGTCCTTCAGCAAATGTCCCCTCTCATGCCTTGGACTTACTGGGGCCTGAAGTGCCATTTGGAAGGTTGGGGTGTGGGAAGATTTCTGGTCCTGGACCTTGGACCTGTTCTTTATTATTGCTTTCCTTACCCCACTCATGTAAGTTCAATGAGATATCCTGTGGAAGTTTAACACTCAAGCTTATAGTGCCACCCCAGAGCCCCATGGCTGACCTCAATTCCAGAAGAGGAGCATAGCAGAGGAATCACTCCCACCAGCCAGCAAGATACTTCTTTTATACAACCATGGGAGTCTGGGCCACTGGAATGGTTCTGACATACCGAGGTGGGCTGACTCTCACTCAAGTCAGACACAGGATGAGATCCAATCTTGTTATCAATGGCTTATCACTGACCTCTGCACTCAAGCCTGTGTGGGGGCCGTGTATTGCTTGTTGCCTGTTGTCTCTGTTCCCAGCACAGTGCCACCTCTGTTCTACGCCCCCAGTGGAGTGGCAGATGCTCTTCACTTTATTCACACTTCACCAGTGTCATCGACACCCCTGCAGCACCTCAGCACATGTCAGGTAGTCTTTGCTTTGCGGTCCCTTCCAGTCAATGTTTTCCCTTGCCCCTGTCGGTATGGGCTGGTTGGACTCTCCTAGTTTTGGCCAAAAACTGGGCATGTCTCATGGTTGCAATGGCTCTTCTCCCTCTATGTATGGGCCACTTCCCTATCCTCCCTGACAGTGGTGCTGTGGGAAGGCAGATGTGTTTGCAAAACTCTAAAAAAGCAGTGCTTATACGCAAAAGAGTCCAAGAGGAGACACAGCTGAAAAATAATATTGAATTATCTTTATACCAAAACTCTCAAATGGCAAATCTAATACCAATGTCTTCTCAAACTCATTGTTCTAAATATTCATTGATAAATCAATATGTCTCCAATGAGCTCATACATTTCATAATGTTTTTAAATAAAATGTTTTTAATAGATGCTGCAGCTCCATTAAAAAATATTTGCTCAGGACTGCCACTCACTTTAGTGGTAGTCCCTACAGCCAATGAATGACTCAGTAGGGCACTAAACCCCGACCTCCATCCCTGAAGGGGCGGGGACTCTGTGTTGCCAGTCCCACTCTAAAGCTCAGATCAGGCCGAGTTCAGACTGCAGCTAAAACTATACCCTGCTCTGTCCTGCTTTTCTTATTTCCTAATATATTTCTCCTGAGGACGCTCGTCAATCAATCACTTGTGGAAGAATCCTCATCTTGGGCGATTTTTCTCAGAATCTATCCCTACCTAAGACAAGGTCTAATTTCTCCTTTATTCAGGCATTCAACCAACTCTTCTATTTTTACCTCTACTCCATATGTTTGCCTTAAGATACAGTGTCTTGAATTTCTGAGGCTGACTGCAGCTCCATAGCACATTTAGGCCAATTCTTGTTAGCTCTTCCCACCCTCTCTATCACTTGCAGGAAGTTGGGTTTCGCTTTCTTCACTCGAAGTCAGATATCAGTCTATTTTGCATTTTTCAAAATTGGCTTAACTTCCATCATCTCATTTTGTCTCTTCTCACATTGTCTTGGGTCTGCATGATTTTTTAAAATTAATCAACTGTAATTATAGTTCTATTTTGAAGGGAGATAAGAAAACACATTTGTTCAGTCTACCCATTTAAAAAGAAACAACTCCTTGAAGTATTACAGATCACAGATCCACTTCAGGCAAAGAGCTGAGTTTACTGCCTTGTTTTTTACATTAGTAACTAAAAGAGGCCTAGGTTGAGAAGATGGGGCTCAGTGTCACCATAAGAGACTTGGGGAGGGAAGAAAGGTAGGGGGTACAACACCCTGGGAACAGGATAATAAGGATGAAAAGGGAGTTTTAAAAAATTTTATCTGGATGTTTATTCACCAAAATCTGGCACTAAAGTTGAAATTAACACAAATGCATCAAGTAAGATAAACCACCAACCAAATGACCAAATTTTAAGCCACCAATATTTTTATCAGTATGAGTTCTAACCACATAGTAACTATATTTGGAGTGTTTGTTTGAGAGCCTAACATACAGCAGGGACTTGACAAATACAAATGGGAAATAAACAAGTCTCCCTAAAAGACTGAAAGCCAATTCTGATCTAGTTAAAACCCAGACAAGACAGATGTCATCTGCCCCTACCAAGTGATACACCATAAAATATTTAACACAAAGGAAGTAATAAAGAAACTAAAAAACATAAGAAATATGAGAATATGAAAGAAATAGTAAAATGACAAACATAACTATCTTATCAATAATCACATTAACTATATATAAACATTTAAAGTTAATGAATTTAATTTACATTAATATATGAATTAAAAATTTAAATTAATTAAAGCTCATTCAAATAAATTCTAAAAATTAACTTGAATAAATTAAATAATTACTACACAAAAATATAACACTTTATTTTCTCACCAAACAAAATAAAACAGAACAAACAAAAAAAGGTAAATATTTGAGATATGGATGTGTTAATTAACTTGACAGGGAAAACCCTTTCACTCTGCATATGTAAATCAAATCCTCATGCTGTATGCTTTAAATATCTTATTAATTTTGTCCAAAATACCTCAGCACAGCTGGACAACAAGCAAGCAAACAAAAGAAGGAGAAGGTGTGTGAGGCCAAATACAGCCTGCATTTCTAATATCCTGTTGTTTAGATTCTAAGATCCTATGTGTTACTTTTTTCAGCCTCAGAGTTCTTAAAATACTCATGGTTCCTAGATTCTTATCTGCAGTATGTTCTCTTAATTCCCCCAGCGGACATTCACATTTAGAAATTAAAAGGAAGGGGAAAAAAGAGAAGGTCTTAGCCAGAGTTAAACGTTCCACGATCCCACTATATACTGTCTACAGGAAACACACTTTCGATTCAAAGGAACAAGTTGGTTGATACTAAAATGTATAGCATGCAAACAGAAAACAAAAGATAGCTGGAGTGGCTGTAAGGATATCAAAGAAGATTGATTTTAACACAGAATTTGTTATTAGAGAAAAATGACATTTATGATAAAGGATCAACTCAACAAGAAGATATATTAATTATAAACATATATGCACCTGACAACAGAGACCAATAATACATAAAGCAGAAATATGAAGACTTGAAAGATGAGGTAGGCAATTCAACAGTAACAGTTTGAAACCAAAAAAACTCCACATTTAATAATACATAAAACAATTAAATAGAGTATTGGCAAGGACATAATAGACCTTAAACAACACTATAAACCACCTAGATTTATAGATTACTTTTCCCAACAATTAAATACATAATTGTTCTCAAGTACACATGGGACATTCTTGAGGATTGATCATATGCTAGGCCAAAAAAGCAAGTTTTGGTAAATTAAAAAAGGATCAAAATCATACAAGGTATGTTCTCTGACCACAGTGGAATGAAATTAGAAATTAATAACAGAAGAAAACTTGGAAATTAACAAATATGTGGAAATTAAATAACACATTCCTAAATAAACCAATGTGTCAAGAAAAAAAAACAACAAGGAGAATTAGAAAATATTTTGGGTGAATGAAAACAAAAATTCCAGTATCTGAACCACCTGTGCATCTGCTTCTGTTTTCTCCAGTTTTCTTTTGTTTATCAAACATTTTCTTGCTGCTTTGAATACTGTTAATTATGTGTCAGAGTTTCTATATTAAACAAACAAACAAAATAGTATAGACTTCTGTGTCAGAGTTTCTATATTAAACAAACAAAATGGTATAGACTTCTGTGTCAGAGATACCTTCTGGCTAGCAGGTCTCTTTTGCAGGCTGTATGGGGAAGCAGGAGATTTATTCTGCATAGCCCTAACTTAGCAAATGCCCCTTAGAGGAGTCTGACCTTGCATTTAAGATCACTGAACTTTTCTTTTAAAGATTTTATTTATTTATTTTTAGAGAGAGGGGAAGGGAGGGAGAAAGAGAGAGAGAGACATCAGTGTGTGGTTGCCTCTCATGCGCCCCCTACTGGGGATCTGTTCTGCAACCCAGGCATGTGTCATAACCAAAAATTGAACTGGCAAACCTGTGGTTCACAGGCCTGCACTCAATCCACTGAGCTACACCAGCCTGGGCTGAAATTTTTGATTTTTTATTCCAGCATCATGTACCCATGAAAGTTTATTGGTTTCTTAGCTCCCACCAAAGGTCCTCTGCCTGTGGTCAATCTGATCTTTAGTCCATGTCCATGATCAGCAAATGTCCCGAAGAAGAAAACTGTGTCCTCTCTGAAGGATTTTAGTTCATCTAGTCCTATTTTTTTCCCATGAGTCCCTGGTTCTAATGTTTTTTAATATATAATTTTTATTTTCCCTAGGTTTCTTTTTCTAGTTGTTTTAGCAGGAATACTGTTCCACCCACAACCTATTGGGAAGTGAAAGTCATACTTATTGGATGTTCTTAGAGCAATTGCTTTCCACCGTAAAGCAAATAACCCGTAAAGAGGGCTCAGCTCACTCAAGGACTGGTGAAGGAGACCTTACTGAGAGAGTAACATTCAGTAGAGTTGAAAAATGAGAGAATTAACCTGTTGCTACCAGGATTAAGGAGACTTCCAGATAGAAGGAACAGCAAGATTCTTGAGGTGGGAGTGATTCTAGAATTTGGAAGAATGGTCAGAGGAAACGATAACTTGAGCAGAGTGAGAAAAGGTAGGACATAGTAAGATATGTATGGTCAGATACCGTTGCAACGATAATGAAGTTGGTATTGGATAACAGAAGTAGCCTCATAGATCTCAGAAATGCTAGAGTCTAAGCTTTTTGAAATAAGCTGGATCCAACCTGCCCATTTTATAGGTGGTGAATATAGAAATGGAGAGGAAATTTACCCATCATACAATATTTCCTTTAGGATATCTTTACCTACGATTTTTTTGGGACATGACTTACACCTCTTCCACATGCAATTTCCAACAAATTCACCTACCCTATTAAGTTTTTTTTTTCAGTGACATTTTTTTATTTCTTTTTCTTTTTTTCTTTTTATTTTTTTAAATTAATTTATTTTTATTCAGTTACAATTGTCTGCATTTTCTCCCCTTCCCTCCACCCCACCCCAGCCAGTCCCACCTCCCTCCCCCACCTCTACCCTCCCCCTTGATTTTGTCCTTGTGTCCTTTATAGTAGCTCCTATAGACCCCTCTCCCCACTATCCCCTCCCCACTCCCCTGTGGCTATTGTTACAATGTTCTTAATTTCAATGTCTCTGGTTATATTTTGTTTGCTTTTTTCTTTTGTTGATTATGTTCCAGTTAAAGGTGAGATCATATGGTATTTGTCCCTATTAAGTTTTTAAGGGACCTCCTTTGCCTATTCAGACAAATTTATCTGGCAATCTAGCCACAAAACATACTTGCTTTTTGTATTTTAATTTTTAGTATAATGACTATTTTCAGCAAGAGCAAAGCCATATAATACACACAGTCTAATGAGCACTGATAAATATTACATTCCCTTACAGTGAAGAAATTCTTGCCCCCTGCTGTTCCCCTAATAGCTTACATTAGCAGGCCATGATTGCTTAAGTTGCATTGCTCTTTGTCAGAGAAATGGCTGTGATAGTCTTTTTCCCACACTCTGCACCCATTCATCACAGAGACTCTGAGCTGTAAATATAAACCATTTCTATTACTAATGGCACAGTCTGTCTCATATTAACTCCCTTCCATGTTAGTGACGCATCTCAAAGTCTTTTTGTACTCAGATCATTGGTTACGTACTAGATTGGCCCCTACGACATACCCATTACATGCTTTAATTCATCATGTGATTCTCACAACTGATCTGTGGGCTGTACATTCTCACAGTAATTTTGTAGATGAGGAATGTAAGGTCTTAGAGGCTTTGTTTGCCTGAAAAATGGCAAAACAAAGATTTTAACCTAATTCTGTCTCCAAAGTCCATAGTCTTTTCACTTCTTCATATTGCCTTCTTCCTGTTTAGTTCTTAAGATGTTCTTCTCTTTATGGTATTGGAAATTCTATAGCATAGAAACAGGTAAGTTCTAGAATGTATATCCACAAGAGTATATATATCCTCTTGCATGCCTCTTGTAATTTTGAAGCATGTAATTACTCTATGGAAAATTGTGGAATTCTAGCTTGTGCCACGAGCCCAAAAGCTAGAGGGAAAGGGGATTTATATTTAGAAAGGACTAATATTGGTACAACATTTTTAAAATGACTATACTATATCAATCAAAATTTTTTCAAACTTTTTTTTGGAAAAATTTTGATTTTACAAGAAATTTTAAAGAATGGGATAATAAATAACTATACACCTACCAGCTAGACAAATCAGTTAATTTACCATATTTGTTTTATGTATCTATCTATCTATAATTTATATGTACATTTCCTTTTTGTAAACCACTAAAATTAAAGCATAATCATAATAGACCTTCCCTGATAAATACTCTAGCATGGACTGCAAACCTGACCCACAAAAAGCATATGACAGTTTTGCAAAATGTTAACTTTTAAACAGTGTGGTAATATTTTCCAAACCTAAAATGGTGTTTGGATAATATTTTGACAATATTATAGGGTATTTAAGAAATTCTTGATCTTGTTCATATAATTTCCCTCTTCTATGTATTTATTTTTTAGATTTAAATTTTTTTTTAATTTTTATTTTAAAGAAGGGAAGGGAGAGAGAAAGAGACAGAGAGAAACATCAATGTGTGGTTGCCTCTTGCATGCCCCTTACTGGGGACCTGGCCTGCAACCCAGGCATGTGCCCTAGACTAGGAATCGAACTGGTGACCCTTTGGTTAGTAGGCCGGCACTCAACCACTGAGCCACACCAGCCAGGGCCTTCTTCTATTTATTTATTGTGTTCTAGTTTTGTGAATATTTTACTGCTACCACTGAAAGCAGAAACGTAATCCAAAAAGTCTCTGTCGTTAGAGATGCTTCTATATGACACATAGTGGCATGCCATTGTCATTTAGTCATTTGCTTATATGTCAGGACTTCTTTTTGGACATATTTCTGATGCCATCATGATGCTCTTGAGTTATTCATTAAAGTCTCATAATGGCTAATTAATTCTCTTAAAAAACCTTAGAACATTGCTTCCCACAGTTTAAACATCAGCAATACCAGAAGATCTATAGACCTACTAGTTTTCCAGAAAATGTGATTTCCATTTCGAAGGATAACAAGGAAATATAGATGCTAAGTAAAATAACTATTCAATTGATTAAAAGCCAGCCTCCATTCCAAAGTCCTTTTTTCCTTATTATGTGGTACATGATATTAGAATAACTCAAATTGCCATCAAAGAGGGGAGAAAATCAGACATCGTTGGTAAAAAAAAATAGCTTTGGAATTTACATTGTGAAACGTTTTTAACAATTTTCTAAGAATGCATGTACGTGTGGATGTCTGTGAGAATTTACAATATTCCTCCTTGGAATGTATAAAAAAACAGTCCTCCGCGTGGTCAGTCCCTAACTTATCCTCGAAGCCTCTTCCGCCTGTGTAAGAGCAGCCATGTAGCATGCCCAGTTACTGTGTCTCTAATGATAATTTCTGACTATTGTAATTGTTCTCTAAATTCCCATTTGGTGACAACCTTTTTGAGATAATTACACATCATCATTGTTCTAATGAACTACGAGACACTTAACGCCTGGACACGAGGCAGAGTAGCTAAGAAACACGTGTCACGGGCAGTTTCTCAGGAACTAACTTACAAAAATGTAGGCTTCATTAACAGTGTTCAAAAAAGACAGATGATTCTCTACCCTGCCTAGCCCAGTGGTTAATTTATTGACTGACTTTAACAGTGACGTCCCTTTGGAGAATTTTTAATAGTTTCTGAGTTGCTTGCTGAGGTTTTAATAGACATTTGCCTCCCTGAGCTCAATAAATACAGAGCGCAGTTTGAAATCTTGAAACCTAAAATGTAAGCAACTGACGGAATGAGGTTAGAAAGGATTTATATTTCCTCTAAATATACTTCTGAGCTGAAATTCAAGTGAAGAAGATTTCCAAAATATCTACATACTTTTTTTTTTAAACTTTCTCCTATTTTATGATAAGACCTTTTGTGCTATAAAACAGAGAGAAAAATGTGTCAGGGATGGAAAAAAAAATGACTAAGCAATTCATTTTTGTTAGCTGCAGAGTAGGTTTTGGAAAGCGGTGTAGGAATTCAAGGCTTAAAGTGTAACCATTCAGGTTAAGTCAGGGGAAGTAGCAAATATTTCATTTCCTGGGTTCCAATTACTTGGAACCACAAGCCTGATGATCTAGCTATAAGGACGCTGCATTATTCATGCAATGCTGCGGCTTACCTGTCTGGCCATTTGTAGAGTGTTTGGGGCTACAGTGTTTAAAAATAACATGAGAATAGTAATAGTTAACGTGTGTTGAGAGCTCGATTTGCTAAGTAAATTCTAGTGTTTTCACGATCGCGAGCTCACTGATTCCTCACGAGAGTCCTACAAGGCAGGTAAAATTTTAATGTTATGTTTATTGAAACTAGTTTAGGTCCATTTTCCAAGATGATGCAACTAATAAATTTCAAACTTTGGAATTGAACCGACATAGTTTATCTTGAGGACCAAAACTCTAAAACATCAAATTACTATAAAAAGCACAGTTACTTTTTCCAAGTTTTATTTTTACTGAATACAATCAATATTGCTTAAAGTTATTGGGCAACATTTAAAAAATAAAGTCAATTTTCCCATATAAATGAACATGAGGACTGTAAACCAGAAATGAAATTAAAGTTTTCATTGACTTATGATTTTAATGTTATATTTTTAAAATATTCATTTTGATCATGTTTATTTTTATTTTATGGCTATAATACATACAATCAAGGCTTCAGCAAATTAAAATAATCAGCTTTAATAAATATCTTGAAAATACTATATTCTCAATTTTTATTTTTAATTTTCAGAAATACATAGACAGGCATTGAGATATTATTTCACCTAGGCATTTCATGTTAAAATTCTTAAAAACACATCATTGTAGGATTTTATTATTGTATTCTGGAGAAAGAAACTGCTAGTTACTATTTTTAAACAACCCAAAACAATGCATGTCAATGAAAGGGTTAATTTTGCAGTGACTGGGCTGCTGTTTTCTGAAAGTAGAAGAAAAATGTGATTACCCTGAAATTGTTGTGCTACAATTGATATTCTCTAGGCTGAAAATTATACAACAGGCCAGTATTAAAATAGCAACATCTGTGAATCAGAGTATGAAATTATAATTTTGATATTCAGGGTTATATCTGCCCTTTGAAATGTACTGCTGTTGAGTGGAAAGCATCAGAAGAAAGGCTTTGGCTTGGAATATATGTATACACACCTTGGAATTTCAGGTTATGAATGTATTACCAATATGAAGTATCGCATTTTAGGAAAACGCTTTGGATATCTTTTTGGTGCCATTGTGTCCAATTTCATTTCCTTATGGGCTTTTCCTGGGCGATGTCTTCATGGAGTAGTGGAGAGCTCAGGAACACACACAGTGACTGGAGACTTCGCAGCCCTTTTCTCCAGAGGTTTCTCTGAAGTGCTGTCCATGTGTCTACTGGGCAAACCACCTAATCTGATAGGACCATTGTGAAGAGTCAGTGACTGAATCCATGGAGATGATCTCAGCTCCTGGCATATGCTGAATACTCACTATTAGGTATCATGATAGAGTATGAAGGATGTTGCTTTTCTATTCTTTATTCCTTACTTTGCCTACCAAGCATTCCCTAGTCTCCCAAATCCTAAAAGCTGTCTCCTCCTCAAACTTACTTAAGTAATATTTCTTACAAATAACAAACATTGTCACATATTAATGATGGAAGGGGCTAAAAGATGATTGCCACTATCAAACTAATTAAGAAACATCCCTTGCCCTTACTCTGAGTCTTTCCCTGAGACTCTGTCTACAAAGATTCAGAACTGGTGGTTGTGTCCTAATTCTGAGGTTCTGGAAGTATAGACAGGGTTTTTTTCTTCTTTATTTCTCCAGAGAATCTAGCACATGTTAAAATAGGATGGGGGAAAAACACGGGGGTTTAATCTTTCTCTGTTTTGTTAAATATTTTCCCATACATTACCCTCTATATTCTTTATAACAACCCTGAAGATAAGTATCATTACCCCCTTTTGCATGAGTGGCTGCACAAAGAAAAACTGTTCAGAAAAAGGAGATACCGTATTCGAAGTCACACAGCTGAAATAAAGTTTGGGGCATAGAAGTTACTCTTTAAGTGGTCATTGAACTAAACTTCACATCTAATGAAACTATAATTATGCTATTATGACATACCTAGACAAATGCATATCTAGGTTTGCAAAAATTCTGTGAAAATGAGAAAATAATATAGTAACACTAGTTGTGAAGTCCCTTCTTGAGTCCTTACATGGTTCGCAAAGTCATAAAACAGCAATGAGGTTACCGACATGGTCAATAATAGGAGCCTGTCCGTCTAGTCGGTACCTCAGTTTTCAAAGCCAACAATTTGTGGCACTATTAACAAAACGATTTGCGGGCAGAACTTGCATGGCGTTTGAAGTTTGCTAGGCAATGAAACTGTATTTCTGAGTTGTTATCCGAGATCCTTTCCTTGTGTGGCATGTGGTGATGGTATCACTAAGCAGGCTCTCCACACTATGCAATCCTTGCATAATTTGTCACTTTCTTCAAAATGCTAATATGCATACGCCCACAGCTAACACAAATCCTCTATATATCTCTCTCATTATATATCTCGTATTGTCTACTCGTGCAACCGTGATTAATGTCCATGCCATGTTTTATGATGTCCTGTATAATTTTAGCAAAGAAGATGCATTGGACAAAGTTTCTTGCTTTCTAATATAGAATTTTTGGGTGCTCCCTAATACTTAACCCTGTAGATGAAAGTAATAACAACAATCATCACAAATGTACCGTATTGCAAATTGCATGAGTTCATGTTTTCCAAAATGAAAGTAGGGGATTTCACCTTGACCTCAGCCTCTAAAGGTCTCTTGAAAGTTGTAGCTGCAGCATGAGCTAGCGGCCACATTCAACAGTAACATGAAAACACTCCTTTTTCCTTACCAAATGGTACACATAACCGGCTTTCCAAAGAACAATTATCTTTCATACTAATTGGCAACTTGTATTTAACCTTTAATTAGCTGTGAATTTAGAATGGCTCTAAATGCCTTTTCTTTTCTTGTAGAAGGTCATAGAGGCATTGTCTGTTCTCTCTCTCTGCTCTCTCGCCCTCCATCTCCCAAGATATTATAATAACAGTTTAAATGGAAAATAGAAGCTCTGCAGCCTTAGGTTGCTGTCCTTGTGCATGCTTCAAGCTGACACATGCATGACAAACTTAAATTGTTGAAAGGCAGGGATCCCTCGTTACCAGTGGCTTCAAAGAGAAATGTACAGTTTGATGCAATCATTTTTTTTTCACTTGAAAGGTGTAAGACTGATTAGCATAGAGACTGTGTCTTCTTTGAGGGTCATTCTGTTCTTGGCTTGGCAAAGATTGTTCTGCTTGAAAGACACAGGACAGCATTTCCACCTTCTGTGATAAACACTTCAAATACTGTGTAGGGTGTGCTACTTTCTTTTGGGGTGAAGAGTTTATCCTTTGATGTCCTGGGTCATATAAAAAAAGGAACCGTGTGGTGATGAGTGCACTATTTTTTCCTTGATAAAATGTTTATGAGTTGGAAAACATTTCAGCTCTTGGGGAAAAAAAAAACACCAAATTTTTTTAAAGAAGGGAGATATTTTTTCAACCTGCTTGCCATAGTGACCTTGCCACATATTACTTTTTATTGTATGTTGGAAGACTTTTTTGTCTTCTCTGGATTGACTTTTTTATACTGGTTAAACCACTGTGTGATTGAATAATGGAATGTTATGAAAAATGGAAGGAATTAGAAAACATAGCTTAAAAATTATAAGTCAAATCAACATAAAAAACTCAATGATAAAGAGAAATGACTGAGTTAACACTTTTCACTAGAGAGGGTCAGCACTAACCTCAGAATATAGCGAAAGCATTGCTATTTACACACACAAGTCATCCTTCTAGTAGAATTTATAAATAGTTCCAAGACAGCCCTCCAATTTTAATCTTCCTTTATTTTTATTTTTTGGTCTGCCCATTCAGCTCCAAGTACTTCTGCTAAAAATAGGTTTCCTCTTTCCCATAAAGCCATCAGCTCTGAGCTGTGGTTTTGTACAAAGAACTCTGTAGCAAGCATGGGTGGTATGTCTCCATATCCCCAACCCTTAGCACTTAAGAGTGTACTGACCAAATTTCTCACTGCCAGCAACTAAATTTCCTTGCTAAAGGAATTTCTCTTGCTACTGGAAGCTACTCTCTTCCCCACAGAGAAAGCCAAAAATTTCAGGGAACCAAGTCTACCATGAGTAGCCCTCAGACAATGACATGTGAGGAATTGGGATTTAAATAGCCTAGATCCTCACCCTTTGGGTAGGAGAACTCCTAGGTCTGAGGTTTACATTGGCTCCCAGATTATCCCAATAAGACAGAGAGAGCATTCTTTGTTTACTGTGACATCTGACTTGATAACACATTTCTCAGTTGTCTTCTTATTCTTGTTTTACCTCGTCATTCAATTAGCTATAGTTTCGCCATTTTGCAAATAAACTACTGGAATTAGAATTTCTTCTCAGGGTTTCATATTCATCTTCATAATTATTTTTCTATTAGGGTAGAGAGGAAGAATTATGAACTATTTATGTAAGACTTAAAAATGTGGGACAAAATTAATTTGAATACTAACAGAGCTGGGGTACCTTGGACAAGCTACATATTCCTTCTGGATCTTGGTTTCTCTTATGTAAAGTGATTATCACCTAATCATAGGTCCATTTATATATTAGTGGGATAATATATAAATGTCTAGAATATACATATTGAGAAATGTCAAAGAAAAGTAAGCTGGTAAGTGTGTAACCTGAGAGCAAGGAAGGGGTACAACAGGCTACCTGCCCTTGACCACTCACCTAGGTACTTAGCACCTCCCATGGAGGTGAGGGGCATTTGCTCACCATTTCTCTGTGCCCTACTCAAAAGTATACAAAACATGTTTGTGGAAGAAAGATTTCTAAGCTTTATGCCTTTTGCTGTTGTGGCTTTTAAGAACAACTAAGAGGATCCACTTTCTTGTTCCTTCTTGTCCAAATGAGTACATTGTTAGAAAATGCAGAGACAGAGAACTGCACATTTTAAAGAATGTATCATGAGCTTCGAGGATGCTAGCAAGCACTTTAGGTTCCAGTTCTAGATGGTGACAGAGGAAGCTCCTGAACTCACCTCTTTCCATGGACACAGCAAATCTGCAGCTGCTTATGGAACAATTCTCTGAAGGAAATCCAGAAATTAGCTGAGTGAATCCTATGCATTGGGGACACTAGAAAATACCCACACGGAAATGCGTAGGAGAGGCCAAGACATAATCTCTCCATAATCCCCGCCCCCCAGCATAGCGGCACAGGATCTGGAGCAGAGAACACTCAACTCCCAGCTTCTCCCTGAGAGCAAAGAGTTCGGATCCAACATTCAGCATGCTGACTTCACAGACTTCCACCTGGGAGATGGCTCACCCAAACACCTAGCCCTTAAAGCCAATAGGGCTGGTGTCTAGGAGATCCACAGGACTATAGCAAATAAGAAACAGTTTTTAACGAGTTCCCACAAACTGTGACTAACTCCCCGAGGGCCAGTATGGAGGAAGCTGAATGAAATGCCCATCTGTCAGTCTTTCTCAGAAAGAGGTCTGTTTGCTTATCTGGAGAGTTTCAGCCAGAGAGTCAGGCTCCTCATTTAACATAAATCCAGAGACCAATCGCAATCCTCACCAGAGACTGGGACTCCAATTTGCTGTCATCTCCCTGAAAGGAGCCTGTGCACACATCAGGTACCCTGGCTCATGCAGCTGCCACCCAGAGGACATATCCCTCTACTGCCTGGCTCTGGTGGCCAATAGCACTTGAACTTGCAAGTCTACCAAGACTGTAGCAAGTGAAAAAAAAAAAAAGAAGAAAAAGAAAACATTTCTTAACCAGCTATCCTCCTAGGGCCCACAGCAGAAAAGCGGACAGACAGTATTTCTTTGAAAGAGGTCTATTTGCATACTTCAAAAGCTGCCACCTAAGGGGCAGGCTTCCAAGCAGCCTGCATCTAGGTGGTGACAGAGATCCTCCCCTTTGGGACACTGACAGGTCCAGGCATACCCTAAACCACAGGGACACACTGTTATGGACAAAAAGGGTTTGTTTGCCCCAGTGCATCAAAGCCCAATAAGATGCAAATAGGCGTTGCAGAAAAAAAAAAAAAGTAAGGTTTGCTTAAGGAAATGGCACCATGCCCAAAATCATAGGTGAGCTAGCACTATAAAACCTGGCTCCCCAACAGCCAGCATAGGGACAGGTCATTTTAAAGGAAAGTTATTAATTATGTGAATGAAGGCAGCTGGGGTCGTGGGCTCTACGGGTTGGCTGGGCCAGGGTAGAGAGTAGTGGATCGCAGTACCAGGTCCTGGTGTCCACCATGGCGCAGTTCTAATTTCATGAGGGTATGAGGGTGTGATTGCTGGGGTCTGTGACTGAAAGGCAGCTGAGGTCAAAATGTTATCTTTAGTTTGACTGGAACTCTTTCCTTAGGCTTTTTCTTAAGACACTGTAAAGGAGGGAGGTGGGGGTGGCTGGGGTGGGGTGAGGGGAGTAGTGGGGGGGGGTAAATGCAGACAACTACAGTTGAACAACAATAAAATAATTTTTTTTTAAAAAGGCACTGTGATGCTGACCAGAAACTAATGTTCCAAGAGCTTCAAAGGCGGAAGGAAAAGAAAGGAGGAAAGGTGGCAAGTGGGTCATGGTGCCATTGGTCTGAAGAAGGTGGGTTTGAATCAAGAAGACAGAACGGAGAACGGGTAGTGTGAAGGAAATGGAGTTTCCATGCAGTTAGAGCGCAGAGAACAAAGAAAGCAGTTCGGCCAATCACAGAGGTTAGAGAGACCACCGACAGCAAGGGCCAGGCTGAACGATACGTTTCGTATGTCGTGCAAAACCACTCCTCAAAGGCTGAGAGAGGTGTCTGTTTCACCTAACATCCAAAAACCATCCAACATAGAGTCAAGAAAAATTTAAAAACAAAGACCTATGTTCCAAACAAAAGAATGGAAGAAAAAAAAAATAATGGATCTTAAAGAAACCGAACTAAGGGATTTTTCTGATAAAGAGTTGAAAATAATAATGAACAGTCTCCATGTGATCAGAACAATGCATGAACAAAGTGACGTGTACGTGGGGAAAACCATCTAAAGATACTGAAAGGAGACGGCAATCTACATGCCGAGAGAGAGGGGAGGCCTTGGAATGGGCTAATCCTGCCAACACCTTCAGAATTTTGAGACAGAAAATGTCGGCCAGTCTACAGTATTTTCATATAGAATCCCATCAAACTATGGCAGTGATCTTTCGGGATGGATATCTAAGCAAACGAGAACATTTATAAGGGTTCTGAATGGAAACACCTCTAGATTAACTGAAGTGTTAAGGGAATTTATATGACTGATCAAATGTAGTTAAATAACGGCAATTTTCAGCATCATGTATAAAGCTACAGAGATACTTTAGCCATGGTCTATAATTTATAGCTTTGAACCAATTTTCTGAAACCTGGGGATGACTGAGAAAATGAAGTAAGCCATTTGACAATAGAAATTAAAAATTAGTTCTTTAAATGTCTTGTAATTCCTTTCCGATAATCTATAGTTACTCTGGCTCTGCACTAGTTAAATCAGAATTTAGGGATCTGGAGCTCTGTATTTCTAAAGGACCCTATGTTTATTATATGTGTCTGTGTAAGTGGGTTAACCAACAGAATAAGGTTAAGGCTTCAGCTCAATTTTTTCCCACTAAGCTCATTTTTAACCTTTGTTTTATTTAAGGAAAATAAGCGTTCATCATAATCATTTTCTTATACTTTGTCACAATAAAGATAATGTAATCTAGAGATTTGATAGATTTTTATTCTCTCTACCCCATGCAAATTTTTAAATTCAGAGTCATTATGTTTTTCCTGTTGCATTTTCCATGTATTTTTTATGATGCTTCAGTTTAATGTGGATTTATCTTTTGAGGACTGGTATTATGCAACTTCCTATAATTGTAAGCATAGTGTATTCAAAATTATAATTTTAATAATATGAATGTGTTTAGATTGTGCAGTTTATTAAAAATTTAAAGTTATTTATAATTCATAAAATAAATATAACAAATTTGCAGAAAAATTAAGAAGGAAAGAACTCTGTAACAAAGTACTCTCAAAAAAGTATATTTAAATATTGCCAAATATCTGAGATAACTAACAGGAACCTTAGGGGGCAAAAATCAATGTTCCTTGCCCCGATATTCAGTAACATTCTTTATATTAATATGTTTAGGGAATTAACCAAAAGATACAACTTTCCCTCAAGATATATAACAAGCCAATTAAGAACTCTTTATAAATAAACTCCTTCTAATACAAGTGACAGGGAAAAATACATTGATTAATTTAGAACTATTTAGAAACAAAGCATTGAGTAAACAAAAGTGTCAGAGAGCAGAATAGTAAGTTTTATTCAACACCAGGCATTCATTAAATGTCTGCAGAGTGTAGAAGGTTTGGAGTAGATTCAGGAGATATGTATCCGGCATGAGTCTATCATTTGAGGAGTTTCTGGTCCAGTAGAGGCAATGAGACATGTATAGTTACACACACACACACACTTTCCAATTAAGCAGTATGATAAAGAGAGAACCGCATTTAGAGGTGTGGTTATGGATGTTGCCAAAAGAATGGTATTTCATCTTCATAGCATTCCTAGTTGGGTTTCCTGATTTTGAACTACTTTT
The DNA here is from genome assembly GCF_022682495.2 of Desmodus rotundus. NCBI lineage: Eukaryota > Metazoa > Chordata > Mammalia > Chiroptera > Phyllostomidae > Desmodus > Desmodus rotundus. Next base: position 149,995,809 of record NC_071392.1, read on the forward strand.
GTTTTTTAGAAAAGGGAGGAGGAGCAGGTCACCGTGGTAGAAGCCATGATCTAGTCATTTGTGACAATAAAGCGTGCACTTTGGGTGAACATTTCAAGTGTGTGCTCCTGAACCAGTGTGTCTGTGTGTGTCTGCGTGTACGTGGTGTGGTGAGGGAAGTCGGGGCGTTCTCCGTTTCTGCTCCAACCAATGAAATAATTCAAACAAATAACCATCATTAGTCAAGGGATGAAAAATAATATGGATCATATCTTATTATTAATGCCAACTGTAGTAAAAAATAAAACACTTTCCAATGACTGATACAGTGTAACTAATGGTTGTCTTTCTCGAGTTGCGGGCTTTTTACTCAATGCAGGAAAACATCTTATTATGGAAATTGAATGCAGCCAAAAATGGATATCTGTTTTGATGTTTGATCAAGAATCTCTTGAAAACAATGTTCCTGATATCACCATTATTAGTTTCCCTGTAATGGAATTCTTATCTAATGTAATAAGAAAAGTAAGAATTCAAGAAGCATACTGGGGTAGCTTCCAAGACAAGAAAAGGCTAAAGAAGTTCATCACCACCAAACCAGTATTACATGGAATGTTAAAGGGTCTTCTTTGAGAAGGAGGAAAAAAGGAAGTTAAAAAATATAAACAATAAAATGGCAATAAATATATCTATCAATAATTTAATCTAAAAAACAATACATGAGCAAGCAAAACAGAAACAGACTCACAGATAAAAAGAACATTTTGATGGTTGTCACATGAGAGGAGTTTTGGGGAAATGGATGAAAAAGGTGAAGGGATTAAGGAGTGCAAATTTGTTGTTACAAAATAATCATGTGGATGTGAAGTACAGCATAGGAAATATTCTAATAACTATGTAGAGTGTCAGATGGGTACAAGATTCATCAGGGTGATCATGTAGTAAGTTACATAATGTCTAATCCCTGGGATTGCCTGAAACTGATATGATATTGTATGTCAACAGTAACTGAAAAATTTTAAAAATGATTTGAAAAATAAACAATGATTTCTGGGAATAAAAGAAAAAGAAAAGTAAATTGGTGTACACGAAAGAAGATCAAAACTGTCATTCTCTATACAAGTTAGATGAAATTATTAGATTAAATATTATTGTTCTGTGTGATGGCTGGACACAAAATTAATAATTTAATAAAACACTAGAAAACATAAAGGGGGACTATACATGCCTCACAGAAAGAAAACTCCAAGTATTATTTAAAGTCTAAGGGAAGATGTGAATAAATAAAAAGACTCATGGTTAATTGATAGCCATACTCAATATTCCAAAGACATTCTTCTTCCTAAATTAGTATTTAATTATAAAGAAATTATCAGTATTATTCTTCTGAATGTGATTGCCTAATTCAAAAGTGTATCTCCAGTATAAATGTTTGAGAAGAGTCCAATTTTTTAATTAAAAGAGTAAAGAAAGGAGACTGCATTAACCAATATTTTAAAAAAATATGATAAAGTAGCTCCACAATTAATAGAATAAAATTCTCAAGAAACATATAATCTCATATAAGAAGTTATTTCATGATTTTAATTTCTTGATGGAAAATGTGCATTTAAGAACATTGAAAAATTGTGTAGTATTTATTTGTCAGGGAGGAAAACTAGATATTTTTCCTCTTTTATTATATTAATTTGATGGGGCTGCCATGCAATTACCATAGATTCGGGGATTAAGCAACAGGAATTTGCTTCTTTACAGTCCTAGAGGCTAGAGGTCCAGACTGAAAGTGTCAGAAAGGTGAGTTTCTTCTGAGGCCTCTCTGCTTGGCTTGGCTGTTTTCTCTTCCCTTGCCTTCACGAGGCCTTCTTATAAGGTCACCAATCATGTTGGATTAGGACCCATCCATACGATGTCATTTTAACTGAATTACCTTCTTTATATTCTACCTCCAAATACAGTCACATTCTGAGATACCATGGGGTGTAAGGGCCTCAACATAAGCATTGGTGGGGGGTGGGGCACTGTGCAGCTAACAACATACTGGGTTTTTCAACAAGTTTGTGTAGTTTTTTTCCGTAAAATAAAAGACACAGTTTTTTACTTTCTCCAATAACTACTGATGTGGATATTTTGAGTATGTCGGCTATCTCCTGCATGGTATAAGGTTGATTGTTCTCAGTGAAGGCCTTGGTCTGATTACTACCAACTTCAAATGATCTACCCAACTGGAGAGCGTCGTGTGGTGAGAAATCCCCTGCAGGAAACTTCACACACCACCTTGGACACATTGGGTCAGTCACAGCTCCTTCTCCGCATACTGTGCAATTTTTTGTGTGTTTCAGTTGTGTTTTTACCTTTGCTGAAATAATAAAGCATAATATGCTAAAGATATTCTGTATTTTCTTCCATCTTTAATATTAAAATGGCTGCAGAAAAGTTCACCAATTTTGATAAGTTTTTTTTAAATTCATAGTCATATGACAGCTGTCACAATAAAATCTAACAAAATTGTTTCAAATGAAGTTGAAGACAACTTAGTGCTACTGGAGCTGTCTCAGGGGAAGAAAAAAGCCAAAACAACCTTTTGGCCAATGCAATATACCGGAAACGAAAAAAGTAGGTGAAAAAAATTGAGCTAAGGAGTGAAATATTAAAAATCAATATTAAACTATCAAAGGACCAGGAATTAAATAACAGCAAATATCAATCTAAACTTGAAGTGTTAAAAAACCTTTATCAATATAAATTCAAAGGCAAGAAACAAATAAAAGATGCAAATATGTAATACATAAAATTTGAACTTTTGAATACCACAATACCATAGCAAAGCAAAACTGGTGAAAATACATGTGTCATATTTTATTATTTTTACCTACAAATGGCTCCTAAGAAGATTTGAGAAAAAGATCATAACTTAAGAAGAAATAATTGAACAAAACTGTATAAAAAGACAATTTATGAGAACAACCAAAGACAAACACATACGGCTAAATGGCTTAACTTCACTAAGAAGAAAAGAAATAAAATTTGAAACAACTCAGGGAAAATGTATTTTAGTTATTAATTTGAAAAAGATTTTAATTCTGGAACATTTAAATACAGAAACATCTTGATACGCTTTTCTAGTGATGGTCAGTATGTGAGGATATAGGCATTCTCATACATTGGTGATAACGTATGAATTTATATCATATTGCGAGGTCAATTTATCAATCAATTGCAAACGTTTTAGGATTTTTCAAATGTTTCTACCTAGCATTTTAATTCTACATATTCATACAAAAATATTCAGATGGACACATGTATAAAAGATACAATATATAATGTGCCACCTGCTCTTCTAGAGGCCTACAAAGTCTTTATCTTAACAGTGTCCTTTAGTTGTGGAATGATACATGATTGCAATTTATTGTATGTTTTTATGTACTTTTCAAAATAACTACAGCACACTTTACAATAGGAAAATAACATCGCCTTGAACTTTGGAAATTGAGAGTAGGGCTAGATTACTCAAAACTAAACAGATTTGGAAATGTTTTATGAAGGGGGTGGCATGTGCCTTTTTGTTGAGTGGAATTTGTTGAGTGCACAAAATTTGAGCACAGTGGGGCAGCAAGACATTTGAGAAAAAACAAAACAACACAACATAGAACAGAGAGTTTTGTGGGCGCAGTTCTGAGCCTAACACGTAAGACAGAATGTAGTAGGGCCTAATCGGAAGAGCTGGGTGGGATAAGTTATAGAAGCGCTTGAAAGTATAGAACGTGCTGAGAAAAAGCAGGTTCGAGGAAGCAGGTTCTACTAACAGGCTTGTGCAGCAGTTTCACTGAGAGGCATGGAGGCAGCGGGACTGGAGAAGACTAATAGATTTGCAGAGGGTTGGGCGCAAATGGCACAGATGTGGAACAAAGAATGAAAGAGTCCAAGATAGCAAGTTTTGGGAACAGGAATCGGAAATGCAGACGTAAGGGGTAAGAATCAGTAGCGCCCACTGACCAGCTACCCCACACAGGGGCTGTGGTGCATGGCCACACACAGCACCCCAAAGGTCCTTTTTCTCCCTCTTATACTCATGCCCAGAATCACAGCCAGTAACTCGAAGAGACAGGATTCAAAGCCGTGCCTTTTCTTTTTACTCCATCATGCATAATCAACGCACTTTATGATTTAGAGATAAAATAATCTGAAATAATTTTGACTTATTTCAGTCTGAATATGTTATTTCTCTGTCTGCATTTTTATGCATGTTACTTCAAAATTATATTTTAAAATGCAGAGATTGAAGTTCAAGGGCATTACTGAAGCTTCAGATGTTTTAAGCCATCCAGTTCTTAACTGTGTCCTTGTGATGTGGATCATCTGGCCTGTTTTCGTCTGTTCCCTTCCACATGATATGTGTGGGCCAGAAGGCCAACATCCTTAGGCAAGGTCTTACTTTAAAAATGTATATTTATAGACTTGTACACCTGAAACCTATGGAATTCTATTAACAAATACCATCCCGATAAATTCAATTTAAAAATGTATATAGGAGGTTGTTTTTGATAGAAGCTTTTGACGTGGCCAAAAAATGGAACTGACAGCAGATACAATATATTCTACATGTTACATCAAACAGATGCAGCAACAGACTTGCCATTTTCTGTTTGACGTACTTTGGGCTCATGAAAGAAGTGTTGGGTACATACAGTGTTCATTACCTGTGAAAATTATCTAGACTACTTTCCAACAGAGTGTTTTTTCTTCTACAATTAGAAAACTTTAATATAAAAGCCCCTGGGCTTTGAAGACACACCCAATTGTTTTCTTTCCCTTTCATTTAAAAAAGAGGCACACAACCTAAAAATTATGTCACCCTACTGCTAATAATTACCCATTATGAAGAATTGCATAAAAGCAAAGTCCAACTGAGTAAACAATAACATAAAAGCAAAGTCCAACTTAGTAAACGAGACAGGTATTTGAAGGCTGCATTTTCACTTTTAGGTTGATTAGTATCTCATGAATGGAAGAAAAAACACATTTGCAATGCCCTATTTCTGGTGCTTTTTTCACATGATAATCTCTCCAAGTCCCTATTATTAATGCTTTACAAAGGACATAGGGCGATACAATGCTCACAATATAAAAACAATTTTAATACAATATGAACCATTTAACAATTACAATAATAACAACAACAACAATAATAATAATACTGTTTAACAAGTTACCCAGCTAGACTTTGCTTTTTTTGTGAATCATCTAGTCTATACAAATGGCTAAATATATCTCTATCAAGAAGTCAGCCAACATTCATCATAAAACAATCCTGCATCCTTCATGACATGCTTTGCACTTGGGAAAGTAACAGTGAAAATGAAACAAAGCAAAACACAACAAAAGAACTCTGGCCCTTACTTGGAATCTCTTCTTTAAAATGGAGTTTTAAGAAATTAGTTGTAATATTTTTCCATTGCAGGAATTTAAAAATTATGTAACTAAAAATTATCAGGTATTAAGACTATGGGTGATGGTTTGTGAAGTTCTTCTAGTTTCAGGCTTCCCTTTTCAAAGGTATAAACAGAATGAAGTTTAACTCAGAAGGCATTAACTTGGATGAATTTTCTAATTTAAAACTTTCCATCTTATTATTGTCTATGAAACATTTTGTGGTCTTGGAAAGACATTTGAAATCACCTTTATATGGGTTCATAACCCATTCTCTAGCAATTATTTGCTGTATAAAGCTTCCCTGTTTAGTTGATTTCTGAGCTCTAGTTTCTTTATTTGTCAATGTTACTATTAATGTCCACCTTGCAGAATTGTGGCGAGGATTTTATGAGACGCTGTATGTAAAAATCTAGCATTTGTAAGTGCTCGTTAAATGCTAGTTTTTGTTGCACCCGTTAATTTGATGGCGGTTAACGTAGAAAGCCACACTGTGGAGCAGAATTTGTGCTTCATGGGATGAATCAGTTTTCTCTTAATTTAACTTTAGCTCTGTTGCATTCTGTGACTTGCAGATTTGTGTCCCCGGTTCTGGGCTTCTCTTCTGCTTTGGGTATTTTCCTTAACTTGTCACCTGACTCATGGACTGTGGGGTCAAAATCAAGCAGTGTCAGACACTTTTACTTTGGTTTTGTTTTATACGCTTTGTGCATATGATAAGCTCCCTCTTTCCTTGAATATTTAGAATTTCCTACGGAGAGTAGAAATTCCACTGTCACTCTTACAAGCTAATCAACTCTGACACAAAAGTCCTACCTACAAAGCACCCCCACCTGGTTGACAGTTGCTGGATTTATGAATCGCAAAAGCAAATAATGGCAAAGATAAACCATCTCAAGGGTAAAATGTTGCTTTAAAAGAGTGACACTCCATGGCATCACAAGTTGTATGCTTTCTCATAATCAAAGGCAAGCCATTTGGCTTACCTTTGAGAAAATTATTTTTAATAGATTATCTTTGCAAATTATCAAATGAATGCAGCTATCAGCCTAATGGAGGTGCTGTTTCTCCTTGTATCCGTAATGTTACAATATGTTGTCCAATAGTACTTACCTCTGAAATTCCCTTCCCCCAAGGTACCTATTCAGCCAGCCAATCTTGTAGCCATTTTTCTCTCGTGCTTCCTCACTATTGTTGCTTCTCGACACTGAAAAATATTGGGCTTCCACAGGATTAGAAAATGATTCTCTTATAATGTTCTGTCCAAAAATCTTCCCCAAATCCAGTTATTGAAAGGGAATGTTAGTTAAGTTGCTTTCTATGCAAAAGCAAGAAAGATATGTGAGGATGATGATCAATATTAGTATAACCTAAACGTTTAGCAAACTTTGTATCTAATTAATATTTAATGTGTTTATATTTCCTGTAATATACAGCTCATACCTAGGGGAGTTTTTGACAAGTGTGTGTAGCCCTTCTTTGTACTCTCAATAGGCTTAACCATGTGACTCGCTCTGGCCGGTAAATGTGAGTGGAGGTGACATTTAACCATTACTGAGCAGCCACTTTCAGTGCCCTGCCTTGGATCCCCCACTTTTCCCTCTGCACACCCCCATTTCCTTAGTGAGGAATTCCCTTTAAGTCTTGGTCCCAGAATAAATAAGATGTGGGGCAAAGATACAGCCAATTGGAAAAGTACTTGTAATGAAAGTGAGAAATACATCTCTGTAACTGTAAACTACTAAGACTTTTGAACCCAATTATTCCTTAGTAGTATAACGGAGAGAGAGCTGACTGACTAATTCACGTTTGTTGTTAAAGATTCTGTATGAGACTGGCCAATAGCCAATAGCGAGTTATTTTGAGATGCTTGAACAATTAATAATATTCTACATCTGATGGATAAGAACAACCTTACTCTCTTCATCCCTTATGTGCGTATGTTGGTCATCCTTCACAGGCTACTTCAAAAGCCACCATCTCTACCAAACGTTATTGATTCTCCTGGGTAATTGGTCTTTTCTTATTTCAGTTTTTTGTAACATTTATATGTGTCCACTGTCCTTAACAGGTAGGTCTCATTGATTTTTGTTTATATCACTAACTGAATGAGCAGCTTGGGTCTCACCGTGGTGCTTAGCACAGAGCTTTCCATGAAATAATTGTTCAGTGAATAATCGTGAAAGGAGATTGACTGACTTAAACTCTTGATGAAGACATCTGAGTACATGTGTTCTATGAACTTATAATCACAAATTGCAATATAAATTTTCAGTAGTTGAAGATGTCACAATGATGCTCTATTATTTGTATCTATTACAAAAAAAAATCAAGTTGGCCAGACTATTTCCATTTTTTAAAAATAATTTGTTTATTTGGGGTTTTTTTTTGGTAAAATATTTCAGTTTTTTCTGAAGCAGTGATTTGGGAGGGTAATTGTCAAGGCAAAATTTGGGCAAAATGAATTTGGAAGAAAGGGGAGTGCAAATAGGAGCTCCGAAAATAAATTTAAAAACTGAGGTTTAATGACGTTGATTAATACTAGTTACGATGGAGAAAAGAATAGGGAGGAAAGATGAGAAGAGAGATGAAGAGAAGGGGGGAAAGGGAAGAAAACTAAGGACGAGAATTACTATATAGAGATTACTATATAGTTCTAAAGGCAAATGTAGATGGTCTATTAATATAAAAATAAAATAATTTATGTATTTACAGGATATATTAATAAAAACCTGCTGCTGGCTATGTGGGTGAAAAAGTGTATTATGGAAACATGTGTGACTGGTGGCTATAGTATTGATACACATCCAAAGGGCCCTTGCAAAGTGCCTTTCCTTTGTGCATTTGTTAGCTTTCCACAAGGATATTACCACATGGCTATATCCTGCAGAAAATGATCATTTCACAAGACTATTGTCAGCTTGATTTGAAAAATGACGATTAGTTACTGATCACCTACAGTGTGTTGAAAACACAGCTGTGAGCAATATTTTATTGAATATCCACAGTAGTCCTTTTGAGGGAGATACTGTTATTTGTTTCCATCCACAGATGAGCACACTTGGATGTGCTGATTTAAAAATATTTATTTAGCATATTTCCTGTGCCAGAAGCACTTCCGAGGGAGCCAGGCAAGGTCCCTGCCCTCAGGTAGCTAGCAGAATTGTGAGAGAGGCAGAAAATAAAGATACAGAGAAATGGTAGGCGGGATGGCCGCTCTTCAGAAAGGCCACTTCAGGTGACAGCTGAAGCACGGGAGGGAGCAGAAAGTCAGGGAAATAATGAGAAAAGTCTGAGATAAGAAAATAAAATGGTATGTTGGAAGAATTGAGAGAAAATCCGCGTGGCTAGAGCACAGTGTAAGTTGAAGGGACTGGCGTGAGATTTGTGATGGAGATAGACAGAGGCTAGCGGAGTTACAGTTTTTAAAGTACCTGGGACAGTAGAGAGGTTATTTTTTATTCGTGGTGCATTTGGAAAAATGCTAGTTATGATGAGTTACCAGATAAAATGCAGCATACCAGTTAAATTTGAATTTCAGACAATTAATGAATACTTTTTAGTATAAGTGTGTTCCCAGTATTCCATGGGTCACAATTATACTAAAATATGTATTCATTGGTTGTCTGAAGTTCCTATTTAGCTGGGTGTTCTGTATTTTTATTTGCTAAACCTGGCAACCCTACATTAAAGGTTTGAAGCAAAGGAGTAAAATAATCAGATTTATGCTTGGAAAGGTCAAGAAACCTCCCTAAACTCACACAGGTCACTGGGCTTCAGAGAATTTTCAAATGGCATGATCCTAATTAATATGTTTTACTTTTGTTTATAAACGTTTTCTAGGATGTATTGTGGTTATGGAGGTACAGCTTCCCTCAAAAGCAAAGAGGATTACTTAATATATGGTCATTTATTGAGCTGTAAACTTATGATTTTTGTACTTTTTTTGTATGTTTATTTCAATTAAAACATCTAAAAATCTCACCTTCAAAACAAGGCATATTAAACACATGCTCCCCTAATGCCCTGTTATTTTCACAAAAACAATAAAAGATGTCAAAGGGTACCCATGGAAAGAAAGGATAAATGAAAAAAATACACTTTTGAAACAGGAGCAGTGTGTGAGTAGTTTATCATTTAAGAAAGCAAAAATGGGGAGCTCAGAAGCCAGCAGATCATTAATTCAAAACACAAAAAGCCTCAGCAATGTTTATTTCCAGCGGGTTGAAAATTGCACAGCCAGCTGCTGTCTTCTCCCTGCACCCCATGGAACATTTGAAATGCTAAATCAGAGGAACACTGGAAGCTAGGCATAGGTGAGGGCGTGCATGCTGGTTTGCATGGCCAAAAAATACCATAAATACATTAAAAAACAAAAGACACATGGAGGGGGGGATGTAGTATTTGCTACTCACATCCCAAAGAAATACTTTCAATGCATTTTAAAAATTTCAACAGCCTGAGATAAAATTAAAAATAAAGAATAGAAGAGTTAATACAGTATACAGATATAGAAATATACATGGTTCTTTAAAAACTAAAATATTTTTCAGTTGTCAGATTGACAAGGTTGAAAATATTTGGTAAAACCCAGTATTGTTGTGGGTATAGAAAGCAGGCATTTATAGATTGCTGGTGGGACTATCTTCTCTATATCTTCTGAAAATGACAAGTATGTATCAAAATTACAAAGACATATGCTTACACCTGTCAATTACCCTTGAATTTATGAGAAATTAGTTATGTTTGAAAACATATTTATTGGATGGAGCTTCTTTTTTGGCAAAAATTGGAAGCAACTTAAAGGTCCACAATAAAAACCTGGTTACATAAATTATGGTGTAGCCATACATTGGAACATTATATAACCATGAAAAAGGACAAGGAGAGTTTTGTGTGATGACATGAAATAATCTGCCAGCTATAATGCTTAAAAGATAAGACCTAAAAATACCCAAAGGTATTATATACGTGCATATAATAAGCCCATCATTCACACACACACACACACACACACACACACACACATATATGACATGCACATGGCATGTATACATGTTTTAAATATATATGTATATTTACGCACATAAGTATAAAAGATTTAAAAAACTGCCAGAGTTTTCAAGTAACTGATAAAGTTAGATGCCTGGCGCAGAAAAACTGGTTGCATGGTGACAGGTTTGGAGGGAGGTTGTCATTATAATAGTCACCCCTAATCTGTAGCTTCATTCTCCTCAATTCATTACCTGTTGTCAAACACAGTCCAAAAATATTAAATGGAAAATTCCAGAAATAACACTCATGATTGCCAGCCATTCTCATTAGTGTGATGTAATCTCTCGAGTCCCGCTCCCTGCTGCCACCCCCACCTTATCTCCTGGCCCCGTGTCTCCTCGCTGCGCACACTTTCTGCCCCTTAGTCACCCAGGAACCACCTTGGTGACCAGGTGGACTCTTGCAATGTCACAGAGCTTGTGTTCCAGTAACGCTCATTCCACTTAGTAATGACCCCACAGTACAAGGGTAGTGATGCTGGCAACTCGGGTGTGCCAACGAGAACCTGTAATGTGCTTTCCTAAGTGCAAACTTCTTGACTTAATAAGGAAAGAAAAAATTGTATTCTGAAGTGAAGATGAATCTTCTACCCATGAAACTGTGAACAAGCAAAGTCTGAGTTAGTTTTGCTGTGGCGTCTGAAACTGCGCAAGGTAGGGCCGCAGTGTGTGGCAAGGGCTGAGCAAAGATGGAGACACCATTGCATCTGTGGCAGAGGACGTGATGGTGTCCTCATGGTTCCCTGATTCTCCTGAAGCTCAGCAGTAGCCTGATGCTACCTCACAGCTCAGTCATTGACCTCACCTCATCTCCTCACATGGGCTTTGCGTCTCCTCACCTCCTCACAGGGAGAAGGGTGAGTACTGGGCAATGAAATATTGGAGACACAGATACTACGTTCACATGAATTTTATTATAGTATATTGTTATAATAGTTGCTAACCTCGTGCTGTGCCTAATTTATAAACTGAACTTTCTCATAGGCAAACACGTGTAAGAAAAGACACGGTACATAAAATGTTTGGTGTTTTCAGGAGTCTACTGGGGATCTTGGAAGAACCTTACTTCTAAGATAAGGTGAACTATTGTATACACATTTATACTTTTAAAATTTGAGGCTGTGTGCCAGTATTCTCTATTCAAACAAATAAGTTTAAAAAAATACCTTGAAAATAAGTCTCAGCCTTGGCCAGGAAGCTCAGTTTGTTAGAGCATCATCCTAATTTGCCAAGGTTGTGGGCTCTATCCTTTCCTCTCTGTGCCTGGTCCAGGCACCTACAAGGAGCAACCAATGGGTACAGGACACGTGGAGCAACAGGTTGACTCCCCTCTCTCTCTCCTTTTCTCCCCTCTTTCCTCCTCCCCCCTCTCCCCCCTTTCTTCCTCTCCTCCTCCCTCTCTCCCCCCTCTCTCTCCTCCTCTCTTCCCCCTCTCTCTCTCCCCCTCCCTCTCTTTCCCTCTCTACCCCTCTCTCCCCCTCCCCCTTCTCTACCTCCTTCTCTCCCCCCTTTATCTCTCTCTCAAAGTAATAAATAAAGAAAACATTTTTTAAAGAGCCTTAGTGAAAATAATAATTTTCCATAAAGTGATTCCATAAAATAATGGAATCATTATTTTATGCCCCAATTTTCCTTTATGAATTTACATAAAAATCCTAAAGAATTTGATAATGCTGAGGAGGTGTTTCCAGCCCTTTTGATGGTCTCTTGGTCTACAGGGGAAACACGCACACACATATACTGTGACTGTAAAACCTATTTCCTAAATTACATGATTCAGAAAGATGAGAGTTTAAATTGACATAATTTGGATTCACATTTGCGGAAATAAATTAAGATCATGCCAGAGAAATGCTTATCCTTTAGAATCAGAAAATTTTGTGTTTGAATCCCAGCCTTCCTATTTACGAGCCACAAGACCTTTTGTAAGTTACTACCTCTCAGAGCTTCAATTTTCTTACCTGTTAAATAGAAATACCTCCCTTGTAGAGTGGCCGTAATAAATCATCTAGGCAAGTGCTCATAATAAGCACTTCATAAATGGAACAATTTATTTTGTACTTTCATAAAGCCTTTTTTCCCCTTTTGCTAATACGTATATCAGCGTCCACAGAGCAACCGGTAGACATGGAGTTGAGATTTTATGAGATGCAACCTGATTTTCTACAGATATTCCAAAATATTGCCAATTTTTTAGACTTTCAGGAAAAAAGTGAGCACATTCACTATGATTTACTAGTAACCAATTACGATTTAATTACAATTTTCAAAGCAAATTATTTTTCCAGCTCACTCTGGGAATATGCAGCTAAATAACTTTATCTAAAAGGGTAGAACCAGGTTGGCCTTGTTAAATTTGCAAGTAAGAAAGTCTTATCTTTTTGTATTTTCCCACCTTGATTTCTATATTCTGAAAAACCTCTACATCTCTTCAGATAGGAGGTCAAACATTTACAGGTGGCTGGTTTTGTTTTTGGGTTTCGAGTCTGAATGTTATGGACTTGGGTAGTGCTTGTTAAAGCCTCCTTTCTGCCTTTCATTGCAAAAAGTCCAAGGACAACCCTTGAAAACAAGCCTCTGGCTAAATATTATTAAAATCCAAAGGCCAGTAAGTGAAGAATCATTTGCTGGTCAAATCTATATTAATCTACCTTGTTATGTTGTCTTAACCACATTCTCAAGGGTGTTTGTTCTGCTGGTAAAAAGATTCATTTCAATAAACCAAACATACTCTCTCTACTTAATTTAGTGTGCTTATGCTGGAAAATTCCATGATTGTTCTAGAGAAAACAATTTCTCAATAGTCCATCTTGGCCAGGCTGTTGCTTATCAAACAGAGTAGCAGAGTCTGTTTAACTCTGAATATTACTTGATTGGAAAATTGTGGCCTTTCCATTCATTAATATTGACTTAGTGGCAGAGGTGACAGTGATTTAATGTGGGTCAAAACCTCATTACATAAAAATAAATTATTGTAAAATCCTCCAATTACGAGAAACTATCTAAATTTCAGTTAAATCAAGACTGTTATCGTTTGTTAAAAACCAAAATCCAATGACAGCTAAGGAGTCCTTTGGAAGCCAGTGACCTTTATTGAAAATCATGGGCTGTGATTGTGGAATGAGTGACGTGGACTCTTGGGTTGGTGAAGCGTGAGCCATCTTGTCTCCCACGTACTCCCTTCAATGCCTTCATTTCAACCTATGGAGCCTCCTTCTCATTTTTTACGGCCCAGCTTAAATCTTACCTCTCTGACTTCCAGTTCATACTTCTGAGTGCCTGTTCTTTTCATGTCCCCTTAATACCCTGAAATGTTCTCTACTGCTCACTACAGGGATAATTAAATATATCTTATGTGATTGTTTACGTCTGTCCCTCCTACTGGTTTTTATCTCTTTGAAGGAAAAACTGAGTCAGTATTTTATCCTGACTTCCTCATAAAACATTTCCATGTGAAGCTAATGAGATGTTTTTATGTTAAATTAAAAATTGTTCTTCTTGGTGTCAGCACACTGAAGGAGGGAGACATTTTCTGGGCCTGGTCTCATCTTTGTTCATCTTAGTAACTCAGTTTTCAAGGTCAAAAAGAGAAGACATCTAATAAATGACTTTCTCACCTTTTCTTACCATGATAATTTCCACTTCTGGCTTGGAAAGAGCCTATGATTTTGTTCTTTTCTTCTGGAAAACTTGACACATTGTATCCTTCTACTCAATCTCATGATCCAAAATAATCACAACTTAAAGCTGACCTTCATTAAGAACTCCTAAGAAATTTTAGATTGGGAAAGAACTATCCATTTATGAACAAATCTATTCCATTCATTCACCTATCCCTGAGTCTATCCGTGTATCCATTTGTTCATTCACTGAATGAAGATTATTAATTATATATCTAAACAATATTATAAATGAACATAATACTGATAAAAACTAGTAGATGAATAAAATACACAAAAGTAAAGTCGAGTGTTATGGTGCTATAATAGAAATGTGTACTATGTACAGCTTACTCAACAGGCATGTTTATGTCTACAGGGAAAATCAGCAAATGTTGCAGACTGAACTATGGGTGGTTTAGTGGAAGAGTAGGATGGCATTCTGGAAGAGAAAACAGTGTAAGCAACGGAGATAAGTCATTCAAGGAACCACCAGTTTAGATAGAGTGTAAATTAAGGAAGAGATTGAATAAGAAGTCGGAGAGAAGATTAGAAAAAAAGATGATGATACTAACCATAATAATCAGTATAATATAACAATAATAATCCTACAGGCAATGGATAGTCCATGGAAGGTTTTAAGTAGCTTTACAATTCGGGAATATGAATTTGAAAGATGTGTGGTGAATCCTGGGAAAACTGGGAGACTGGAAAGCAGGAAGCCAAATCAGAGACTACAGCTACAGTTAAGTTGAAAGGTAACCTGCCCGAATTAGGGATGGAGCAGAGGAGCCAGGTGCCTGACACGTGAAGTAAACAGAATTAACAGGATGTGGCGAGGTGTCCTCAGTTTCCATCTTGGTCAACACAGAGTCTGGTTGTGGCATTTATTAAGAGAACAAATCTGGAAGGATGGATTCCTTGGGGGGAACAACATATCAAGTTTAATTTTGAGCATGTTACATTTAAGATACTTCTGGAAATGTTTAATCAAAATCCCAGCCCCTGCAGGAAATTTATTTTCAGTACTCTAATAAGGTGCGCATATTCAAGATGTCTGCCACATCCTACTTGTCTCTCCTTTGGGTTTGTCTTCCTAATTAACTCTGTCCTCCATTTATCTTACCAGCTTGGCTTTGCTCATAGAAGCTCCTTTGTCATGCAGGCTTGTCTTCAAGGCATTTCTCCATCAAGCCTATAAAACATGATTAGGACCTGACACAAAAACAACACATTTTTGAACAGTTTCCTAAGTGATTTCCCCAAAGGAGACATACATTGCCAGCCTTGGAAGAGGGGAATGTCATAAAGTGATTATTTTAGAAGGATATCTTTGCCAGTGAGACTAGAATAGATTGAAGCAGCGTCTTCTGAAATCAGAAGTCGCTCGGAGTAATCTAGGAAGGAAGTAGTTGAAAGATTGAGGGTGGAGGCAACCAAGGAAAAGGAATAAACTCAGAGGTATTTAAGAAAGAAGAAACCGTGGTGCATGGCGATACAATGGATATGAGAAGAAAAACATATAACTTTTCATGACTTTAATGATTTATAACTTTTCCAAAGGACAGGATCAAATTATATGTTGTTGAAAAGTCTCCTGACCAGCAGATTGCCCATCGCACTATTGTATACGAGTGTATCTGCACTTTGTGTGTGTGTGAACATGTGTGTGTATGCTGTAGCTGCCACGTGTGTAAACTTTTGAAAAAAAGTACTGCTCATTTGCTTATTCTAAAATCTGGATGCACGAGCTCATCTGTCATTTTGCTTCTCTTTTACAATCGTCAGGGACATGTTTTTATAATAAACATTTTAACTGGGCCTCAGCATTTCTGCTGGGTGTAATTTGGAATGAATTGCCAGCTCCTCGGATTTCATATGGTCTTGATAGTTATCAAAACAGATATCACCATCTTGTTTATCGTTCCAACCTGTATTTTTTGTTCCTAGTGTATCCTCCCTGCCTTCAGCTGGCAGACAGGAACAGATTGAAGGAAACTCACTTTGGCAGCACACAGCAGTGCATTCGGTGATTTCCATGACACCCTGATAAGCAACAACTACACCAAAGCAATGATCCTAATGTGGGTAGGATCCCATTCAAAACATCTTTAAGGCCATCTTTTGGGTGAAACATAAGGGTAGTCACTTTTCACCTGAGGCAGTTTTATAGTTTAAAATATTCATTCTGTAATTGACTTATGAACCTGAAGATTTTATTTTTGTTCAGAAAACATTTATGGGAATTTATTTTTTTTATTTTTGAAAGATTTCATTTACTTAGTTTTAGAGAACGTGGAAGGGAAGGAGAAAGGGAGAGAAACATCCATGTGTGAGAGAAACATTAATCGGTTGCCTCTCACACGCCCCCCAACTAGGGACCAGGCCCAGGCCCTGACTGGGAATCGGCCTTGCAAACTTTTGCTTTGTTGGACGATGCTCAACCAACTGAGCCATGCTGGTCAGGGCAACGTTTATGAGAATTTAAATGCTAAAGTTTAGAGGCCATTATTGTATCCATCTCCAAATCTATTTCATGAAGTCCTTTTCCAAACTTTTGCTTATGTAGTAGGATTTTATTCTTCTGTTTTAGGGCAGTTATGGCTAAAAATATGTAGCCTAATGTTGTAAAGAGTCTAGAAGTCAGAGAGGAAAGAAATTTCTGAACTCTAGCAGCCCATGTCTTCCCCTTCTGTCCACCTAAATCACTGAACTGCTGCTCCTGAATGCATCGGTAGGAGAAAAAGAGCTTTGAGTCAAGTTTCGTACTGCAGTTTTAATGAAGATCATGTGACTTTCTATAAGGAAGTGTCTCAACTCAATAGACTTTCTTTTTGCTTTCAGAAACACCCAATGGCATGGGGTGAGGGGTGGAGAGGATGCACTGTTCCAAACATCACTCAGGAAACAAGGCTGTCAGAGGCTCTGCCCTCTATGACACGTGGCATCCAGTATCACTATGAACTTGCATATCAGCTGGTGTTCAGGATCTAGCATGGGTGTTCTTTAAAGGTTTTTTCTGTAAGTGAAGCATATCAATTCCATTGGTCAGAATTATCACACCTATTCACACCTATTTGCAGGGTACATTGAAATATTTATTCATGTGCCTAAAGAAACAGTAAATGAATTTCCTAAGAGATAGGTAGCCAATGCTACCAAATTGATTCTTCAGTATTAGAATAAGATCATTCTAAAAACTGAACTTGGATGAAGAGTTATAGAATTGGGAGAAAATAACAATAAGAAACCATTTTTCCAGGAATACAATTAATCTGATAAAATAAATTAGAAAGTAGTTAGTGGAAGAAATAAAATTATTACATACGTATACCCTTAAGTTGATATTCGTTTAAAAAATCAGTGTTCTCAGTTGTGTCGATATTTTCCTTCATTAGACATTTCATTCGCACAAAGATATTTGCCTGTCTTAAATAATACAAATATAGATGAAATAGTATTGAATTCTGCAGAAATAACTTCCTATTTAGTTTTTTTTATTGTCAAGTGTATCATCGGTAGAGTAAATGTATAAAACATAAGTGTAAATATCAATAAAAGAGAACACTAAAGAAATGTTTTCAGACCCCTGAGTTCTCCCTAGTAATATACACTAACTTCTTATTTAGTGCCTCTCGGGTGTTTAGTGGTCATCTTTATAAAAACACTGCGTATTTGTTGTTAGATTTTTCTACACATTGATTTTTTGATATTCTAAGGACCTATTTATTCCTATTTATTTTGAGAAAATTATAGATTCACATGTGATTATGATGAATAAATACAGAGCTCATGTACTCTTTGCCCAGGTTTCCTCAATGGTAACAATTTGCAAAACTGTAGTATCATTATCTGAGCCACAACATTGTCATTGGTACAGGCCACCCAAGTATCTTTACAGATGTCATTCCTTTTCTCTAGCAACTAACAGTTACATCGAAAAGCAACCAGTCGTCTTATTGTTGCTCCTCTGAACAGAATATGTCTCTTTTTTTTTCCATTGCTAAGATTTTACTTTGCCTTTGATTTCCAGCAGTTTGACTAAAATGTGAATAAATATGGTATCTATTTCTTTATCCTGGTTGAGGTTTGCTAAGCCTCTTGAATCTGTGGGGTACTTTATTTTATCAGCATATCAAATAATTTCTCAGCCAATATCTCCTCAAGTTCTGCTTTCCTCACATTCTTTTTCTTTGCTCTCTTTTTGTGGTTTCCATTACATGTGAGGTAACTAATTTACAATGTTATACATTTTAACAGCCTATTATTTGATTTCCAATCTGTGATTTTTCCCTGTCTATGCTTCTTTTTGTTTTTTGTCCTTGAGGTCATTTATGCTTTCTGATCTATGACTAATTATGTTTATATTTCTAGAATGCCATTTTCATTCTTGTTTTATAGATTCTGATTTCCTGTTGAAATTTTCTTTTTATCCATCCTGTTCTTTTTTGTTATTTTTTAAAAAGATAGATGGATAGATATTTTAAAGACTTCATGTGAAAATCCAGTATTTGGATTATTCCTCAGTCTTCCTGATTTTTTTTCTTTATAGTAAAAAAAGGTCACATTTTCACCCCACTTGGCATGCCACATAATTTTTATTGCAATCTGGAAGTTATGTAAAAGAACATATAATCTGAGGGTATTTTTTCGCCTTTGCAGAGGTTTTATTTTCGTCCTCTGTTAGGAAGGTCGTGCGACGATGTAATCACTCAGCACCCTCAGGTTGTATGTAAGTAGCAGTTGCGGTAAGCCTTAATTCACGTGCGGGATGTCTCTAATGCCTTGAACACGTCCCTCACAGACTGCTGATTGAGAGTCTTACCGTTAGTTCTTTGTTTCTTCAGCTCTGAAAGGTAGGAAGTAATTCAGTTCTCCTCTTTAGAGGTTTTGAATCAAGCTCCTTAGCCTCCGGCCGGATACAGCTTAGGTTGTATTTTGGCATATGTCATGAAGGAGATCTAGTCTCGGGCAGACATCCTATTTCTAGTAGGATTCTGTCTCTTAAGTACCGTGATAAAGGTGGAGATTTGCTTCTGCCTTTTCAAGTTTCTGGGAAAGCCCGCTAACTTCTCATGATGCCTCGGAACTCAACAAGTTTCAATTAGGACAAACTGACCTGGATTTGCGGGCTTTTCTAGATCCCAGTCTGTCTTGCCCTCCTAGCGGCCCATCAGCACTCAACTAGATTTTCTTTGTCTTGTTTACGGGCTGTGTCCAGCCCAAGCCCAATCTCCAGGTTATAACCAGAATTAGCCCAAGTCCACAACAATCGTCAGCCTTCCTGTCAAGGGCTAATTCTTCTCTCAAATCATCAGTCCATTGAGCCATTGCTTCTCCTTAGAAATATAACCTATTTAAAAATATGATTACACCACATACAGCTTTCTTTCTGATTCTTTTTAAAATATATTTTATTTATTTATTTTTAGAGAGAGGGTAAAGGAGGGAGAAAGAGAGGGAGAGGAACATTGATGTGTGGTTGCCTCTTGCATGCCCCCAGCTGGGGACCTGGCCCGCAACCCCGACATGTTGCAACCCTGTCTTGACTGGGAATCGAACTAGAGGTCTTTTGGTTTGCTGGCCAGTGCTCAATCCACTGAACCACACCAGACAGGGCTTCTTTCTGAGTCTTACCATGGAGATGTTAGCCTACTGCCTCCTGGCCAAAAGGACAAATCTCAGGCTGATCACTTTTTCAAAGTGCATTACTTCATTTTCTTGATCTTCAGTTGTCAATTTACCAAATCTTTCCATTTCTCTTTGAAAATTCATTCTTGACTAGATACAGTTTGGTTCCTTAACACTGTACAGAAGCGTTAGCCTTTTCCTCTTGATATTCATGGCCAGTTTCCTGTCGCATCATGTCCAGATAACACCTACTATTTTATGTCACTCATTTTATTTTCCTTTGTGAAGGTCATGCGAAGTTTTAGAGGAACAAAAGTCCATGAAAAGAGCAGAGAAAATGCCCAGTGAAAAAAAGCCTGGTGACATTGACTTTAAATGTGCAATTGTTCTGATGCCAGATTTTCTCCCAAGCGGTGCCAATTGGCAGACTGAGAAATCCTCACCTCCTCCCACTGTTAAACTCAGCAGTCAAAAACTAGATGGAGTGGGAAGTGTTGATTTAACACCAGGGAGGAAACATGGTCTGATGCTAGCTTTAGTAAACATTTAAAAGAAGGTTTTTAAGAGTGTTAACTTAAAAGGCAGACAGAAGGACAGAGAGGGAAGAGCTGGGGAGCAAAGATGAGAGGATTGTTTGAGTGTTAGGGGTATTCCTGGACTGACAGGAAGAATGAGGCCTGGAATAACCTTTAGTAGAACTCCATTTGAAGTGGTGGGTGTGCTAGATCGGGGCAAACGAGATGACCTCATCACCCATATGCATGTGTACAAAAACATACACATGTGCATACATGTTTGCTTAAGGTATTAGGTAAATACATCCATGTATACATGCAGGTAATGCATGTATGTATAAATAGGGATACTTGTGATAAAAATTTAAATGTATCTAAAACACTATTTCTCGGTCTAGAAAAGATTTGGTTGTTTTTCTTATTCTTAGAAATACAGAGGAGAAGGTCATGCTTAGTCACCTTGAAGAATGACCTCTAAGTCATAGTTGTATTTGTCTCCCCAAACAGATAATTGCAGGAGACACTTTTATGAATACAGGTTCTTTCAATGAAGTTGATGATGCAAATATTAATATGCCATAGATCTTGCCTTGAATATACTCTCAGTTTATTCAAGACCAAAAGATAAGTGAAGGTATAGTTCAAACGCAACATAAAACTAAAGTAACGGAATTAGGCTAAGTGGTAGCAAAGAGGAGGGAATTTTGAAATCGACCGAGAGAAGTATAGAAATGCTTCAAAGTGGAAAACATCCAGATTAGTGTTGAAATATAAAAAATATTTGTATGTGTCCATAGTCCATTCTTTCCTTCTTTCTGAAATAATCACTTCGAGCACATATAGTTATTACATACTTGGCCTGTAAATATATGAAAACTTATAACATGATTTACATAAGTACATTTTCTTTACCCAACATCAGAATTGAAATGAAAGCCTGTACAGGAAGTTTTATATTTGGTTATGTGAACCACATGCTTTATTTGTCTTCAAACTAGTCTGTATTAATTTGGAGTCTTCCTATACTACATTAATTTGAGGAAAATTTGATATACTCTGAGAAGTTCTGGGGAGAGTTTTAGTGAAATTGCTTGAATTTAATAGATTGAGGTGTCAAAAATGTGCATCTGCATCATTTTTAATCACACCAAACAAGAAGATGAAATATTTTCATTATCTAATTGTACATTTTTGTGACATTTATTCTCTAAGTACATTGTTGTTCAGGGGGTTCTTTATTATAAAATATTTTCTCATTGTTTGTGCCGAAGAAAGGATTGTATTGACTTTTAATCATATTGATTCTGTATTCAGAATCCTCGATGAAAACTTATTAGTAATTTCCTCTGGATGTCTATAGAAGAAATCATGAAATATTATTATCTATGAATAATGACATTTTTGTTTTCTTTGTTTCAACCCTTATACCTATTTTACTTTTCATACTTTATTCTAGAATAATGTTGAATATGAATAGAGATAGTGATATCTTTGTCTTATTAGATTTTAAGAAGGATACTTCTATCTTTTCATTATTGTGTGAGAAGCTGGCTGTGGCTTTATGGTGCCTGCCCTTTATAACTTTAATGTAGTTGCTCTATTTCTAGTTTCTATTTTCATCTAGGAGTTACGTTCATCGTAAATGATTAATATTCATCAGGATATGTTTTTTTGTTTTTTAACCTCTGTGGAACTAATTACCAGTGTTTTCCCCAGGCAGATTTTTTTTTTATCCACACATGAGTATGATGTGAAAGAATTGTATATATCTTAACTCTCATCTTTAAAGGAAGAGGAAGTGGTTATGGTGGCTTAAATCACACTACAGACAACCCAGGGTTAGCAAACACTGGACAGGAGGTGAATGCTTTACTTGACCAAAACTCACAGCATAAGTTTTAAGCTTTTAAAAATTTACTGATTAACTATGTTATATCTATTTTCTTTGCCATAAGAATGGGAAATTTCAATAGAAGCAAAAAGTTATTTTGTCAAATGTCACATAAAGTCATAGAGAGTTGAAATTTAAGTTGGTGTGTTTTGCTGTGGACTTTATTTCAGTCCGTATAGTTGAAGAACTGGTGGCTGCATGCAAATATCACTGCTCCCAGGATTAAGAGGGCTTTTTGTCCTCAGTGAAAGAGTCATTCACAAACCAAAGGACAGGACGTTTTCTTCTTTGTAGAATTTCTTTTGTAACATCTTAGTACCTCTTGTAGGGATGCCTTTTCCTTTTTGTGGATTCATATCAGGGTTCACCTGTGATCTGTCGAGAGCTTTTGTAATTTGCAATATCTCAATGAAAATAATTCTACCTAGAAATTAGGTGAAACCATCTCTATAACGTTCCTTCTACTGTTTTCATTGTTTAAATGATTGTTGCATTTCAGAAGGACTGAGGTTTTATCGAGAATCACTTGGAATGATAAAAAATATTAAATAGAAACCATCTGTATAAAACACCTTATTGAAACACCCTGCCATCTCTGAAACCCCTTAACCAAGCTTCCCTCAACCCCTTATTTTGTGACAATAAAGCAAACTTGAGTATAGAGGATAGGATAAATCAACTATTGATATCTCCAAATATTAGCTCAGATAATTGCTTGGAAAAGCAAAAGAACAGTGATGGCATCAACCAGTATATTTTCAGAAATCATTTGAAGAATTGAGTCAGTTACTTTAATAACAGTATGTTAGTCCCGGAAGCAGGCTTCTTCGGCGTGCTGACCGTATCTATCAGTGTGTATTCCTGCATTATGCTCAGAGTCAGAAACAGTGCCGGGCATGGGAGAGGGTCTCAGTAAACACTTGCTGAATACGTGAAATAATCAAGTAACGAATGTATAGTTTCTTTTCCTTTATGTTACTTATTAGATTTGAAGTTTACTTAGAGTGTGTGTGATGCTTCGTTATCTGAGAGAGTCACAGATAGGGTAAGCCTGGTTTTTGTCCAGGTTATAACCCCAATGGTGGAGTACTCTCAATGAGATAGGCTTTGCAGGTAAGCCCTTAACATACCTTATGTTTTTAAATCTTCACAGCCCTATGCTGAGAAGTACTGTTGTCTCCATTTTACAGGTAGCTGAAGCTAAGAGAACTTAAGTATTTAGCCTTAATACTGGACTGAAAAAGCAAAAGGGTCACTTGTGTGCTTGCCTCTCTGATTCTGAAAGCAGAGCTCTTTAATCTGTGCTTGGCCACCTTCCAAAATCCTGATAATCTATTTACTGTCATTCTTCAATGTCAGGGAAGAAAATTAAGCTTACGAAATTGAAAATGTGCACGATGTTTTTCATAGAGCCGCGTTTATTTTGGAACGTCGAGCGGCTTTTAAAAGCATCCATGAAAGTTTGCCAATTACACAGAAGATAACAACATCAATAGCAAAATGCGCTTCTAAGTCTGAGGAGTAAATGTTTTCTTCATTTTCACTCACAGGCAGGAACCTGGGAAAAGACATACATTTTCGCTTACAGATAATTGTTTCTAAATCCATCTCTCGTGCATCCCGATGTTTCCTCCACCGCTGGTGATACTGGAGGCCGCTTTGGAAAGTGATGAAGATGATTTTGAGATCAAAGGCATGATTCCCTGAAAGTAATGTACCAAAGGGTCAGGAATTGGGCTTAGGAGTGGCGTGACCCTTTTATTTCATTAAACCGTTTCCTGCTGGCCAAAGCTGGTGATTAATTAAGGCCTGGGCCTTTTTTTTTTTTTTTTATCCTGAGAAGATCACACGATTTGAAACTCATACTTACTTGTGGTACATAGCATGTGCTCTGCCTCTCTGCTCTTTTGGATTGCAGTTTCTTTTATGGAATTTCTGTTGAACAATCAGTGAACTCTGATATTTTTATTCTCTTTTTAAGTCCAAGTTATAATTCTGGGCAGGTGGCTGTTCTTGGCAAGGAGAGGAAGAAGGCATCCCTTAGCTGGCGCTGCGGCCTTTCTCTGAGGGTTCTAATTGACAAGGGAACTCTTTACAGGTGACTGAAGGGGTTCCCTCTACACAGGAAATCTGTGATATCTGTTGCTTTCTGCATGCAGATGACAAGCTTCTGCCAATTTTAGAGCTTCATTTTCTCCAGCTTCGGGGACTTTTGTGATTTCTATCCATTCAAATTGGTCCAAGCCAGTGAACTATTCCCATATCCAGCATTTCTTCAGCCAGACCAATATGCCCTTATCACAGCAAATGTGCCGGAAGCTTTGTGAGTTATGAGCTGTTTCTCATGTTTATTGATGGAGTGATATTTGGGAAAGGACTAAAAAATATTTTTAATGTTCAGCTCATTTCTGTGGAAACCGAATCACCCCTCCCACATTCTCCTTTCCACACGGAGCTCGGTTTCTGAGTGTGAAGCCTCTGGGGGAGGGAACTGAAGTAATTGAATCGGATTAGACAAGCCAGCAGAAGAAAATCACATTCCGTGTGGTGTTTCCAGCATTGAGTAGATGAATTGTAATTATTCAGGGATTAGTGCAAGCTGGAGATGAAGTCCATTCTGAATACTCTTCCCTGTGTATAAACAAAAGCAAGAAGTAGTAATATAGGCTGTTTAAGCTTCTTTTTATCTTTAATAGATTTCTGTAAGAGCTGTGTGAACTTGAAAAACTGCTGTTATAGTGAGCAAACGTGCTCATTGCTTTTCAATAAAAAGTTAGGCCAGACTAAGCCCTCAAGTCTAGGCAGAGAGCTTAATTAAGGCTACTTCCTTTTCTACAATTTACTAGAATAGCACATTTCCATATGCCGTGGGCCAGGGGGTCGGGCCCGTTCTTTCTGGTAAATAAACTTTTGTTTTAGAAGAGCTTCAGATTTCCATAAAAGTTGCAAAGATGGTACAGATATTTCCTGTATCCCCTGTATATAATATAACAGAAGTACATTTTTTTAATAATGGACAGATATTTATGTTACCCAAACTGTGTACATTACTCAGATTTTCATTTTTCCCTTAAGTCCCTAGTCTATTTCCAGATCCCACCCTAGAACCTACATGGAGTCAACATGTCTCCCTGGGCTCTTTTAACTGTGATAATTTTTTATACTTTTTTGTGGGTTTTTAAAAAAATTTATCTTGCCCATTTTAAATGCTTGTCACGTGTTTTATCTAATGTCCCGCAATGGGCTGATATTTTTCTCTCGGTAAGACTAGGGTTATGCGGTATTAGGATGAAGTCCAAAGAGGTAGAGTGCCGTTCTCAACACAACACACAATGCACACAATGGTGTGCACCTTATCAACATGACTTATTTCTGGCCAGTCTAATCGTGACCACCGTAGGGTGGCCTTTGCAAGGATTCTTCACAGTAAAGCATTTTTGGTTTTTCTTCTTTCCATACTGTCCTCTTGAACAGTGTAGCAAGTCACTAAGTGTAGCCCTAGTCAACTGGTGGAGGTTTATACTCCGCTTCTTGAGTGGGGAGCACACACATAGATAGTTTTGAGTTCTTCTGCACTGGAAATTTTATCTTCCCCCTAATTTATTGACTTATTCAAGGTTTTTTGGAGGGGGTTAGCAAGGATTTGTGGGTATGTCTATTTGGGGTTGTATCTACTACTATGTAAGCTATTTTGTTGCAGCTTTGCCATTGGGAGTTCTTTCATTCACCCCCGTTGGAGAACTTCCAGAGTTGTTTTTCTGTTTGTTTTGTTCTTTCATTGCTTTCTGACCCTAGTGGATGCCCCAGGTTCATGTTGTACATTCCTTGTCGCAGCTCCAGAATCAGCCATTTCTCTGAGAATCTCGGGTTTCTTTCATTGGAGAATGGTTTTCGATACAGAGATCTGAGCGCTGGGTGTGCTTGTTCTACTGAGATGTCATTGCTTCCCGGGCTTCTCTGTGGACAAAGCTAGGAAGTACGTGTTATGCGTAGTAACCCATGCATATACATATATAGCTGTAATTATTTATAAACACTTCTAGACATATGTGTGTATATATGTCAGAACACATATCAGATCATATGTGTTGAGGTAAATACATAAATAATTATAGACATGTGTACGTGTGTATATGTGTATCAGAACATATACATCAGGACACACATATTAAGGTAAATGTGAGTTCATACTGATTCTAAACAAATATCCTGTGGTTCATCTAGGTTCATTCTAGCCTCCCTCTTTCGCTTATCTGTCACCTCCCACTCCAATAGTGAGGAATCTGGCTCCCACCGGCTCCCGTCCATTTTTATACTTGTTCCATCCTGACATACAGTGATAGCATTTTCAGAGTTGTTAACCCTTATTTCCCTGAGAAAGCAACATTATCAACTAGACAGACTATAGCACTTGCGTGCAGCTTCGTTTGTCTTCAGTCTCGCTGTGTTCACTCATCTCCAAAGTTACCTAGGTCCGCACTGCTTTCCCCCAACTTCATCCAGTTAAGATCGTCATGTATTTGTGAAACAGTTCGAGTCTTTTGTCACAGTCTGCGTTCCACCTTGTGATCTCTCCTCCTCTTAGTCGATTTTTGTGTACGCTAAATGTTTTATTGTTCTATGAGTTATGACGAATGGGGTGCCACGTATCCTCCATTTTGGTCCCATTCAGAATAGTTTTGTAGTTCTCATCTGTCCCCTGTACGTCACCTTGTCGCCACTCTTCCAAAGCCCTGTTAACCAGTGGTTTCTTTCTGGCTCTATAGATTTTCCTTTTGCAGGATGCCATATAAATGGAGACATGCTCCATGGGCGTATTCCATCAAGCGCTCTCCAACTGACTTCCTTTGCTTGACAATATGCATTTCAGATTCATTCATGTTTTTAGGTGGATAATAACTGATTCCTTTACATTGCAAAAAAGTATCAACACATAGCAATTAGTTTGTCCATTCACCCATCAAAGGACTTCTTTGTTGTTTCCAGTTTTTATGATTATGAATAAAATTGCTGGCAACATTTATGGGAGGGTTTTTTTTAATAGACATACGTTTTTTTTTAATTGTTTATTGTTCAATTAATTCTTCCCTATTTTCCCCCATTGCTCTCCCCTGTCCTTCTCACCCCCTCCCACATTCAATCCTCCCCCCCATTGTCCTTGTCCATGGGTCCTTTATACATGTTCCTTGACTTCACCCTTCCCCTTCTTCCCTCCAGTCTCCCTTCCCCCATCCCCTCTGGTCATTGTCAGTTTGTTCTTTATTTCCACGAGTCTAGTTCTATTTTGCTCACTTATTTGTTTTGTTGATTAGGTTCCACCTAAAGGTGAGATCATATGGTATCTGTCTTTCACCACCTGGCTCATTTCACTTAGCATAATACTCTCCAGTTCCATCCATGCTGTTGTGAAGGGTAGGAGTTCCTTCTGCTGAGTAGTATTCCATTGTGTAAATGGACCACAGTTTTTTGATCCACTCATTTACTGATGGGAACTTAGGTTGTTTCCATCACTTGGCTATTGTAAATAACACTGCTATGAACATTGGGGTGCATAGGTTCTTTTGAATTGGTGTTTCAGGGTTCTTAGGGCAGTAGACATAAGTTTTAAATCATTTTGGTAAATACCTAGGATGGCAATTACTGGGTAGTATGTTAAGTCTATTTTTAGCTTTGCAAGAAACAGCCGAAATGTCTTCCAAAGAGGCTGTGCCATTTTTATTCCCTTCAGTAATGAATGAGAGTTCATGTTGCTCAGCATCCTTGTCAGGCCTTGGTACTACAATTTTTGTTGTTGTTGTTGTTGTTGCTGTATTTTAGCAATTTCTAATACATTTAGAGAGGTGTTCATTTTTTAAGTTGCCTTTCTTGAATGGTACTGAGTCACGCTTGCCTTTTCTATATCTTTTTGGTTCAGAGTCTGTATAGATATTTTGCCCACTTTCCATTTGGAATGTTTGTTTACTGATGAGCTTACTAGGGTGCTTTTTACTTCCAGTCCTGAGCCCAATTCCAGACCTAATGGATTGGGATCTCTTCCAAGTAGGGCTCAGAATGCTGGAGATTTCACGAGTTCCACAGTGATTCCTAAGCTCCCTAACATTAGTGAAGTACTGCTGTGTAATTTAGTGATCCGTTTCAGAACTCTAATCAGGTGTTTACGAGGCTATTCTAAATCAATGGTTTTCAAGCATAGCCTCGTTTTTAAATCATCTTTGGACATGTTTGCGATCCATATGCCTAGGCCGCTCCCCCATCTAGTGAAGGAGGCCCTCTAAGTGCAGGGTCCGTGCATCAATCTTGTTTACGTTTCTTTGAGTGATTTTACTACACAGCCACTTTGGAAAAGCACATTCTAAATTTGTATAGGCATTCAACACTTCCATTTATCTTATCATACTTATTTTTATCAAATAGGTTCCAAAACACATTTCTCACTTTACTTCTTGAGTTTTAATGATGCAGTATGAAACAGGTATTGATCATGTAACACATGATGGGCATGGCAGAACTATAACTCACACGACAAGTTAGAGAGGTATTGATTCCTCATGTTATATGACAATAAGACCTGAAGAGGTTTTACTGGAAGGTCGTACAGAGACCAAATTCACACTATTTTATTTTAAGAAGCTTAGGGAGATTCAGTGACATTCTTCAGGTGGGCTGTTCTAGTGTTTAATACTACTTGTGGAAAAGTATCTTTTCAAACAATCAAAATCTTCTGGTCTCAAACTCTTCTCTTTTCACATAGTCTTATATCTATCATTCTATTTCTCTCTCTGCTATAATATTTAGCTATTACTAAAAGGACTGCACTATTTAAGTGTTACTTAAAGGACCTGTATTAGTAATCTGTTGCTATAATACAAGTTGCCTCCAAAACTTAGTCAGCTAAGATGACAGACATTTATTACTTCGCTGTCTGGGGGGATGACAATCCCAAGGGACTTTTTTGGGTGGTTCCAGCTCAGGGTCTCTCCTGAATTTGCATATTGGGTGTCAGCAAGGCCTGCTGACACCTGAAGGTCTGAGTGGGCCCAAACAGTCACTTTCAAGATGGCTTATTTACATGGCCGCTCACAGGAGACCTCTGTTCCTTGCCACATGGGTTTCTCCACAGGCTTCCAAGTGTTCTCATGCCGTGACAGGTGGCTTCTCTCAGAGCAAGCGATCCAGGACAGCAAGCTAAGGAGAAACCCACAAGTGCTTATACAATCTAATATTGGAAGTTTCCCATTGTTATCGGCATTGTGTATTATTCTTTAGAAGCAAATCCCTAGTGAAGTCCAGCTAGCTCACACTCAAGTGAGGAGGGATTAAAAATATTTGGTACTGTCGTTTTAAGAATAGTATCAGATAATTTGTAGACATATTTAGAAAAACCTTGACAGGACCCTTTCAAACTTCACAGGAATTCTTTTTTTTTGAAACTAGGATAACTACATAAAGGTTTATTCCCTAAAAAGTAAATAACCCTTAACAAACACTAAATGTTACTTTCTTCTGTTATTTTATTTTTTTTTTAATTACAGCTGACATTTAATATCCAAATAGTACTTTTAAGAACTTTGTAAGCCTTATGCATCACTTTAACAATGCCGAGTGCCTCCTGCATGCCAGGTATCATGTGTATTTGGCGATAAGCAAGAGAGATAAACAGGGCCAGATGTTTAAATTTGGCTGGAGTCAGGTGGGGGGCAGTGATAGAGGCAGAAGATACACCTGTACTTCTGTGATATATAGTCTGTGATTGATGGATGGTACATATGAGAAACAGACACTAATACCAGAGGGTCTGATTGTGGGCTTGGTCTGCATAGGCTTCAAAGAAAATGATGGCTGATATGTCTTGAAAGATTATTTCATAATAGTCCATCAGGATTATGAGAAGAGAAGAAGGCCTTTTCAACCGAATAAAATAGCAAGTGCAAAGGCACAATGCTTTGGGAAAGTCTATATTTATTTCATTTAATCAAAGATTTTGTACCAAAGCATGGAAGGAGATGAGTCCAGAAATAAAGAAATAAAGTCAGACGCTGTGATAAAGAACGCTACTCTTTTATTTTAAGTGGTTAATAATTAGCTTTTTGTCACAATATTGCTACCATAAGCAAAAATCTCAAGGAAATCTGTAATCATTATGGCAAAGCAATAATATTCTCACCATAAGAATTACTTAGAACTAACTCCACTGATCAAAGGGTTAATGAAATGAGTACATTCTACCAAGAGTATGCTGATAATTGTAATCTGTTAGATGATTTCTACTTTTATTTTATTCATCTACATGCAGATTTTCATCCTTATCACAATTTTAAATGTATGGAAATCTGAAATATTAAAGCAAACATTATGCCAACAAGAATCTACTTTCGAATTTTCTGTAATTGTCCCCATGAGTTTGTGCACCTTTCTGGTGTTCGGAATATGGAACATACTTTTTTAAACTATTAAACCATGTATAGTTTCATTGCACATGCTTGGCTAGGTGGCTGGGAGGGCTGCGTAGGGACGAGAGGTAGAACCATCCAGCAGGCTGGCAAGGGGAAGGGTCCTGGGTGCCAGGGCTTCCGTCGTGTGGGCTGCTGCTTCTGGGATCACTCAGACTGAGCAGGAGCCAGAGAGCGAATTCAAGGGGGAAAGTTAGGGGAGCCAAACCAAGGACGTGGAAGCCAAGACAAGGAACCAGGTATACACCGGGTTTGAAGAGGACATGAAAGACAGCAGTGGAGCTGAACCAGAGGCTTCTAAAAACGCTCTCAGAATTGCACTGGTAGGTACCCACCTACCGTGTTAATAAGTGGGGGTGGTATAATGATACAGGACCATCATTTCTATAGTATCTTTAACAAATCCCTAGTAAAAATGTATCACTTCTTTTGTTTAATTCTGGGAGTCATCACGTAAGATATCTAAGGAAAAATATGTGTTTCTGTTTGTGCCCTCATTTCCATTTTTTTCAGCAACTTGAAAGAATACCATTAATTTAAGCAATAACTCAGAATAGAGAAGAAAAAGACTCATGTAAAAGAGATGATGATGAAATTAAAAAATTAAAGGTATGGGGGAACTTGTTAAGGATCAATTAGTGCCTTTTTTTTTCCTTTCCACTTATTTTCTTTAAGTGCATGGGGGTCGTTTCACTTTCCCTGCCAGAGAGTTCTTCTTTGTAATAAAAATAACCGAAACTGTGTTCCAGCACCACAAGCAGAGCATGGTTCTGATTCACTTCCAACGAAAGGGGAAGTGTGTTGCTCTCCCCAAGGCCCCTCAGAAGCTGGTTGAGCATCGGGTGCGTCTGTGTGCTCCTCCAATCCCAGATGCACCCTCTTGCTTAGCTTTGTGGAAATGTATCTCCTTCCAATATATCCTGAATTTGTGTGCATTTTAAAATAGATTTTATATTTTCTGTCCAGTGTTTAAATTAGTTCTTAGTTGGATACAGGGGAAAGAAAGAGTCTGAGCCATATTTATGAAAATGCCTGTCATTCTCCCAGGCTTCTGGGCACTGATATCTTTTATTCTCACACTGCTCCTCTCCAGGGTATGGTCTTCAACATCATAAACACCAAGTGTCTTCCAGAATCATAGTGGGAGCAGGCTCAATATTCTCATTAAATAGGATTCGGGCCAGCTCATCCAGATTTGAAATATGTGTCCACTTACCAAAAAGCTATAGACTTCAAGACCCCTGCTGGCAGATCTGCAGAGTTAGTCTGGCTAGGAAGGAAAGGCAACTGCGAAAGAAACACAGCGTTGCTGGCAGGGATTTTCGGTGTTAGATGGCTACCACTTCTTTCTTTGTTTTCACTCTAAGACTGTTATTACGGCACGCTTCTCTTTTCTCAAACTACAACTCTGCCTCCGAGTAGTTTAAACCTCATGGTGTACTTCAGTTTCTTCCATGTCATACAGGAGTTTCTGCCTGGCCCATGAAATGCATAGATTGTCGCTGCAGTTCAGTCCGTTCTCAGCAATTCTATCCTTAATAGTGATGTTAGACAGAGCTCTCTAATCTGACATCTCACTTCACAACACATTTCACTGGAAAATAAGATACATAGACCATTGACCGTCTGTTTGTTGCTTACCTTTTTGTGTATCAGAGATAAGAAAATTGTACACTTGAAACCTACATAGATGTTATGAACCAGGTTACCCTAATAATTTAATTTAAAAATATGACTGGATAGATTAAGAGTATTTTTTAAAATTTAATGTTTAACCCTCATTGTTTATATATGCCTGCTTTCCTGAATCGGAGGACTCAGGTAAAGGATTGTAGTACTAAAACAATTATATGTAACATCAAAATTTGGGGGAGAAGAAGAAAAATACTACCTATCTCCCTTTAGAATGTATCCTTTTTAAGGCATGGAAATAGATGTAACTGAGTTTCTGTTGTTCCTTCCAAACACAGAGGTTATGACTTCCTTTCTTAAAGATACTTCGCATTCTTACACCCACATCACTGGCATCGCTCACGCAGATCAAGAAAAATCACAAATGAGAGATGAGAGTCGAAAATTTTCAGGGTGGTTTTAGTTATAAAAGTCTCTAATTACACTATTGAGCCATTAATTGTTTATTTTTTAAGTGAACAAGAACCAAAGCTAACTCAGTATTTAATGTTCAAGATAATTCACAAGGCAATAATTTCAGTTTTAATGCTTTCTGTTCTGCCCATTTCACTATGGATTCATGTTTGGCATTTTCCCCTAAGTAAAATGAATTTATTGGAAGTATATATCATGGAGGCTTAGGCAGTCAGCGGGAAGCTGGAGGATAGCTTGGGTATCAGCAGAAGCCAGGAAGAAAATTGCCCGGTGGTGGTCCTGTGACTGAAGCAACGTGGTCAGGATGTTGGAAGACTTACGTACTGACCAACCCGCACACGTCGCCTCTTCTCTGCTTCCCTAGAGCGTTGGGTGTTCACCGTGTTTGAGTCACAAACTGTCCCCCTAAACCTCCCCAGGCAGGAGAAGATTACAGTGCTACCTTGGTACTCACCGTTAATTCATTCCGACAGGTGGCGAGCAGGCCACAATTGCTGAAACATTTTCTCTTGCGGGGTGGTGTCGTGACTCCTACAAGTGCTAGCAAGTGAGACCAGTGACAAGCCAGCGTCGATTGATGAAGGAAGCATTTTTTGTCATCAAGATGTGACAAGTACCGGGTTTGATGAGTTCTGAAGGTGACAAGTGCAGGGATATGACTGTAAATGATCGCTTGAGTTACATCGTTAGTCATTTTATCTTCCAATCCGGGAAGCTCCCGACAGATACAACCTTCCTCCAAATCTACACACAGAAACAGAGAGGTCCTTCCCCAAGAAGGAAACGGAAGGGACACGAACAGAGACTGACCTCGAGTGACCCTCAGATAAGACATCCTCAGAACATTATGCAATAGTTCTTCGTGGGATATGCACAGTTCTTCTGAGCTACACACACGTGTAGTTTCTTCTTTGCATCGATAGCTGAAGCACATCCTGTTAGAAAAAACTACTCAGGTAACTCTCAAACTTTTAAGCTCTCAGTTTGAGTCACATTCTGTTTCATTCTGTCCTAGCTATGTGCTCACCATACCTCCAGGATTCTAGTTTCTCCCTGACTAATGGGAGGAGGGCGAACCTCAGTGTTACCAGTTAACTATTGTCTAAGCTCATCTCCTAGTAGAAGAAGATGACTTATGGCAATAATGATTTAAAATGGACTATAAGCAGTGGTCCCTGTAGTCAACATTCAAAATCCCATTATCATCAGGTCTCCAAGGAGTCTTGTTTGATCAGTGCTGCTGAAATAACAATTTTGTCATCACTGGTAAAGTGGCATGATTCATAAGTATGAATAATGTGTGTTCAAGCACAGTTGCTCTATTTGGACTTCTGCGAAGATGGCTGTGTCAGAAAGAATATGCTCATTAATCTTTACAAACAAGTTTTAGGTTTATTTTTTAATGTCATTTTGTATAAAAAAAGAATAAGAAGTGAGCATTTTACCGTGAATGCCAATAGTTATTTTTCTTGTCTGACTCAATAGTTCATGCCCTGAATCCATAAAAACATTGACAACACAAGCAATTTTAATGTCCTAATCTTCATTTTGATGGTGCTGTGGTTGCCCCCAGAAGTAGTGCTTATTTCTTTAGAACTCTCTTGATATTATCTTACTTGTTAAACAGACGGAGTGTTCCACCTTCTGAATATATGAGCTGTGTGGTTTTCATGCACTTCCTTTCTTTCTCATCTTTCTGTTTTGTTTTTCATTAGCTCGTTTCTTTTCTCCTTTTTTGATTGAATCCAAGTCCCGTAAATCATGCAGTTGTATTTCACCTTTTATTAATTCAGAGCATTCACGTTGGTTTTTAAAAAACCCTATGATATCCGTTTGTACTAAATAACCTTTTAAAGATACGATATGTCCTTATGAATGAGGGGACTTAATAGTAGAAACTCTTTAATATGCAGTGTCTAATTCAGAATGACTGACAGAGTAAATCATATCATCCAGCCATAGTGTTGTGCTTTAAGAAATTCTCAACTCTCTGAAGAAACATAATTAATAGTTGAGAGGAATGAGACTATAATATTTAGTTTGGTTGAATCAGAAAAGCACATTTGGGAAACATTTACTGGAATTCAAAGAAGATGGATAAAAATCAATTTTGCCTTTTGTCTTCATTGCTATTTCATTCTCCAGTTGCCAGCATGCCATAAATTGGTACTAGAATTAGGATTTTGACATATCATTAATCAGAGAAATAAATATGGAACAGCTTGATGAACCCTGGTGTAAGAAACAAAAATTCAAATAAAAAGTCTTCCCATATGTGTCATTCCTTGTAGTAGCTTAATATAATTTAGTAAATCATATAATAATTTATTATCAAGGACACAAGCTCATACTCTTTTATTTTAATGGATTTTTTTTCTAAGAGAAAACATGAGTTTAATATCATAAAAGTGTTTTCACATAGTTTGGGTACCAGTTTTAATTTGGGGGTAATAATAGTTTACATCTGAATTGGAAAACTTTTTCTATATGTATGTAAAGTATTATTAGAGAATTCTTGTTAGATTGTTTAAAAAATATAACCACTCCAGTTTATGAAGCTGTATTACATACATGGAAATGTTTAATATGTCAATAAAGGATAGACTGTGTTCCTTTTGTGTGCCTATTAGTAGGCTATCATAATTTTCCTGGCAAGAGATCTTCTTATGTAGAAGCGGCACTGTTAAGATGGGTGGATTTGAAAGCTACTTAAAGGCTAAAAGCAACCACCCTGGGAATGGATTGGATGTACAGGGGACAAAAAGGAAAATGTTACGTATGACTCCCAGATTTCTTTCTCAAGAAATTGGATTGATGTTGATGCTGTCAGCGAAGACAAGAAAGAGGGGTTGACTTTCCAGGCTATTTCTTTTCTACTTTTGGTCTCTCCCTCCCTTCCATTTTCTTTACCCTGCCCTCCAACTCTACCTTTATTCTTAAAAAGGCTCTAGATGTTACTCTTTGGTGCCTCAAAGATTACACCCAGCCTTTAAACCTACCTTCTTTTCCACAATAGTTTATTTTTACTTTGTGGCTCTACCTCTTATTTTGGAGTAATTGCCTATAGGATCGCTGGCCTAGATTTTTGGAGAAATCCTCAATAGAATGCTGTTTTGGATATACCCAGATTTCATGCTTTGCAGTCTTATTCAGCTGGGTAGGAAGCCCTGGGCTCAGTTTACTAGGAAGGAAATCCAGGCCCACTTTTTCTATAATTCTTGGAGAATTTACCCCTTTCTTAAGTCAATTTATTACCCAATCCAGTCTCTCTAACCAACACAGGGTGAGAATAACTTCACCAATCATTATACTTACATTATACTTACTTTCTTTCCTACTAACTGAATACAAACAATCGTCTTTAATGTCATCACACACAGTGACATTGGTTGGACAGACATAATGCGCATGAGAGAGAATGCACTGTGCTGCACCAAGATTTGAGGTCCTCATCTCTGGAGCCTGTGAGTGATATTACATGGAAAGGAGCCTTGCAGATATGACTAAGTAAAGGGTTTTGAGATGGAGAGTTTATCCTGGATTGCCTAGTGGGCACTAAATAGAATCATGGATGTTTAATAGGAGGCAGGCAGTGGGAGGTTTCGTAGACAGAACTGGAGAACAGAATGGGACCACGCAAGCTGCTACATGAACGAGGCAGCCCCCGGCCAAGGAAAGCCGGCAGCCACCGGAAGCTACAAGAGGAAGGGGCTGTATTCTCCCCTAGGGCCTCCAAAGTGAGCAGGGCCACACTGACCCTTTGATGTCAGCTCGATAAAACTGACTTCTGATGTCCAGAATGGAGAGAATAAGTATCTGCTGCTTGTAGCCACCAGGTTTGGTTGTCACAGCAGTCACAGAAAAATAATGTATTTAACATAACGTTGGTGAACATAGGCTCTTTGGTGAAACTGTTTATGTTTGAAAACTGACTATTGTTTGTAACTCTGAAAATTGGGCAAATTACGGCTTTCTTGTAGTTCAGGGTTTTCTTTTGTAATGTGGGTATATTAATAGTACCCATCGCAGAATGTTTGAGAACTAAAAAGATTATTTATATTCAGTGGCTAGCAAATCATTCACATGTATTACTATTACTATTTACGTACTGGTGTTCTGTATTACCAAGGAAAATAAAGAAATTTCTGTTTTTTGAAAAAATTTTATTTTATTTTTAGACAGAGGGGAAGGGAAGAAGAAAGAGAGGGAGAGAAGCATCAATGTGTGGTTGCCTCTCACACGCCAGCTACCTGGGACCTGGCCCGCAACCCAGGCGAGTTCCCTGACTGGGAGGGAATTGAACCAGTGACCCTTTGGTTCATAGGCCAGCGTTCAGTCCACCGAGCCCCACCAACCTGGGGAAATTTCCATTTTTGAAAGTCTTTTAAAAGCTAGTTGATTTTTTTGTGACTAGACGTGGACCCATTCCCATTGTGAGTAGTAACAGTCTCAAAAATGTTGTAATTGTAAAAGCCAAGTGTAGTTCATAGTAGATAGATGGAATAACTCTGGTAGCTGATCCTAACCTATTCGATCAGGAGCAAACTTTCCTGGTGGCAGCAAGGGCAGGAGTAAACAATTAAAGGAGAGAGCTGGGTGATTGCTGATAACTGAAGCCAATTTACCAAAGTCACAGTAATGGTCAGTTCTAGGATTTCCTACTATGCAGGAGGTGAAATGACATGGCATTATTAAAATGTTCACTTACATACACTGATGGCAGCCACATTAGCAGACACAGGTCTGCAATACTCAGGAGGCTGGCCAGCTTAGAGGCTCTGCACAGTTCCCTTCTGTACCAAGTTACCTTCTTTCCATTATGTGAACCTCTTCAAAACTTCGTGTCAGAGATTTCTGTAAAGTGGGACCAGTTAGCTTAGATACATTATCATACCTGTTCTACATTCTATTTCATGCAGAACATTTTAAATTCTTCTATTATTGACAGGAAGAATGAGCCCAGTAACTGATGAAACTAGAAGTGTGTAGGGTAGGAAACCATCTCCCGTTCTCTGGCTGGGGTCCTGTGAGTTGTACTAATGAACATTAAGGAACATAAGCACATGCTTTTTTTTTTTTTAACATAAGCTTTATGTGACACAAGAGCCTTAATGAGGAAATGAAGACCTGAAGAAACAGTTAAAGCTGAACATTCTTATACTATGTATGGCAGAGGGTAGCAAGGCATAGACAAATGCAACAAGACGACAGGGTACGAAGTAATGCTGGTAAATGGGAAGAAACTCAGGCCTGTTTAATGCGCATTTCCCTCTGTGTCCCTTCTTCGAGCATAAAGATACTCTTTGTTTTTTTTCTTCACTTGTGGGTAGGGGCACCTCTCACATGGAGATCTTGAGTTGCTTCAGAGGAGAAGAGGGAAAGAAGTCAGAATGTCTTTCCTGCACTTGCTGGTTTTCAGATTCCTTCTGCTTAAAATATCCAATATGCCAAGGTGCCGTAGTTTGGGGTAATGTGTCCTGAATCTCCTTAAGTGTCAGATTGGCAACGTTTTATTTGAGCTCACTGCTCTGTTTGGTCCACCTACAACTCTACATGTGGATCATTAGTTCTTATGGTTGAAAGCCTGTGTACACACTCTGTGGTCTCTTCTTGTTTTTTTTTAAATATTTTATTTATTTATTTTTAGACAGAGGGGAAAGGAAGGAGAGAGGGAGAGAAACATCTATGCGTGGTCACCTCTCACACACCCCCTACTGGGGACCTGGTCCACAACCCAGGCATGTGCCCTGACTGGGAATCAAACCAGTGACCCTATGTTTCACAGGCCGGTGCTCAATCTACTGAGCCACGCCAGCCAGGGCTTTTCTTCTTGTTTTTGTCTTCCATAATAGCTTCCCAGAATTCAGTGATTTAATACATTTTACTTCTACCAAATAAATCCAATACCTAACCATTTTCTAATAGGAGAGGTATAATTTATCTCTAATGTAAGAGTGATTTATATGTGACTAACTAACATTGAGAGTATTAGAGATATTAATTTAAAAAAAGATTCCTAAGCCAAGCATCTGGTGGCACTAGGATTTCTTTAGCATAATATCTTGTTTAATTAAGGGGCTATTGCAGTTTTAACCTATATTGTTTTGACATATTACAGCAGGTCTTTGAATAACATTGTTTCACTTCCTGCTGAAACCACCGTCTCTGTGGACTTCGCATGTTCTATCCACGTCTACGTGGGTTTTCTCTGGGAACTCTGGTATCCACATTGCAAAGAAATGCACTTGAGCTACATTGGCAGTTCTGAACTGTCCCAGTCTGAGTGGCCGTGGGTGTAGTTCAGTGTCACTGGAATGGAAGGACGTTCTGTCCAGGGCTGCTTTCTGCCCTGTGCCCTGTGCCCTGGCTTGCTGGCGTAGACTCCAGCCATCCACAATGCTAAACTGGAAGGAGCAGGTTGGAAAATAATGGTCCTACTTGTTTTTAATAATCTTTCTTAAATGTATGTAGAGCTCACATTTATTTTAGTATTTAAGATTAGAAGTGTTTGGGATCTTTATTTAGAAGTTTGGTTAATCATCAGAGAAATGCAAATTAAAAGCACAATGCGATATGATCTCACACCTGTCAGACTGGCCATCATCAAAAATCAACAAACAACAAGTGCTGATGAGGATGTGGAGAAAGGGGAACTCTTTTGCACTGTTGGTGGGAATGCAGATTTGTGCAGCCACTGTGGAAAGCAGCATGAAGATACCTCAAAAAATTAAAAATGCATCTACCTTTTGACCCAGCTATCCCACTTCTGAGAACATATCTGAAGGAACCCAAAACACAAATTGAAAGAACATAAGCACCCCTATGTCCTTATTTTCACTGCAGTGTTATGTATAATCACCAAGATATGGAAGCAGCCCAAGTGTCCATCAGTAGATGAATGGATAAAACAACTATGGGACATTTATATATCGTAATACTACTCAGCCACAAAAAAGAAGAAAATTCTACCCTTTGCAACAGTATGGATGGACCTGGAGAACATTATGCTAAGTGAAATAAGCCAGTCAGAGAAAGACAAATACCATATGATCTCACTCATATGTGGAATCTAATGAGCAAACTGAACTAAGAAGCAAAACAGAGACAGACTCATAGATAGAGAACAGAGGACAGCTAGTTGGTGTAGGGGGAGGTTAAGGGGTAGAAGGATTGAGCAAAAGGGAAAAAGGACTCGTGGACATGGACAACAGTGTGGTGATTGCTGGGGGGAGGGTGGTATATGGTACCTAAATGGTAACAGAAAAAATACAATAAAGATAAATACAATACAAAAAATACAAAGTAGAAGTTTGGTGGTGTTTTATATCCAGAAATATGCCATAGAGACTTAACTCTTATTTATATCAATTAGCTTATAGTAAAATTAGTTTCATTTATATGTCATTTCACTTAAAGTAGCAGTTTCCTTGAACCCTTTGATGACATTAAGTGAAGACTCACTGTGTTGACTTATTCAAATAGTTCTATAATTGTGGTTCAGGCTGTAATCTAGATATCAACTTCTTCCTCAATTAATATGAGTATCAATCCAGTTCAGTGTTTACCAAACCATGGACCCCAGAATTAGTTCCACAGGTCGTTATTTGATGTTCCATGAAAAACACATTCCAGGATCAAACAGGCTTGGCTAATATTTGGATCAAGTTAAATGTTTGTTTTCTTCAGGACTCTCAGATGACTTTCATTTAGTGAACATATTCTGATTCTCCTGGAGTAGGTAAAATTCACCGATTCCCAAACCCATTGGAAAAGAGAAACTTTATTTGGTTTTGTTTTCCTATTTGTTAGCAATAACCTAGTCTCACTGTATGAACTACTTTTCCTAAGAAGGCAGCTTGGAACACAGCGGAGCACATTATACCTAATCTCCACTCAAACTGTAACATTCTTAGTTTTTCCTTTTAAATTGTAGAACTAGTGCATGGATTAATTTTCAAAAGTTAAGCACTGCTGACTAAGGTTACATGAATATGTTCCTTGTGTAACTTTTTCAGGTCAATCCTTATGTAAAAAATAACTGTTTGTTTATATCCATTATAACCATGTCCTATTCTTCCCTGTCACCCCTTTCCATGTTTATCACCATTTAACCTAAATTCATTTACTTTAGCAAAGCATGTGTAGGCCTTTTTTTTTTTTTAAGTTTTTGCCTTTTCTTAAAAAACTTTTTACCTTTGTAAGAATGCTCAGGGATGCCTAAGGGTAGACCTTACATCAAAAATAAATATATTCCTGACCAGGAAGAAAAGAGTGTGACTGAGCATCATTTCGTGAGTACAAAGTCATAGCAGATTATTCTTGCAATTTTTGGTGAAGAGACTTAAGGAAAATCTTCCTCAGACTTTGAAAATTTTGAAAAATGAAAATGGATAATTTTTACTTCTGAATCCCCAAGAACCCCCTAGGGCACGCTCTTCGAGAGGCAGTTGAAAATGTCATTTTTAAGGGTATGAGAATGATAGCTTTTCTTCCATAATTGATCAAACCCAAGGTAGCAATTTTATATATGTAAGTATTTTCTTAGTAGTGGTTTCAGGAGTGTATGGGTTAGGTAGAAGTCACCATGGAAAGGCAATTTTTTATTTCACAGAGAAAGAGTAAAAAGGGGAAAAAAGTGTAAGATTCTAGCGCACTCTAAATATAGCTTCTCCTAGTTAAGAAGGAGGATCATTCTGATTTTAAGACCTGGAAGTTATGGTAGAAAGAAGGAAGGAAAAGATTGAAGCAGTTTCTTGGTTACATTTAGCGTTCTGCCTCCTTTTCTGATCCTATAAAGGGGATCTTTAGCTAACACTGGGACTCATAAGGTCATGATGATTATTACCCACAAAATAGCTAAGATTAGCTGCAATACAAATTATGTATTGGAGGAGTTCCATCTTCTCAATAATGCTGCTATTAATTCGCAATCATGTATTTACAGAGAATCAATAGATTCGGCGCTCTGCTGAAGTGTACCGGGGTCCAGGAAAAATATATAAGGCGCCGTTCTTGTCAAAAAGAAAAGTCATGCGTTTGTTAGTCACTGTAAAATGCCAGCTCTTGGGTCCTTCCGCACCTTTGAAGCCCCCTTGGCCTCCTAGATACGGCCTTTTGTGACACCCTTCTCACCCACCTCTAATCTGCACCTGTCGCTAGCTGTAGGAGGGCTTCTTCTTGTGAGGCCTCTAGTGTTTTCTGGTCCTCCTTCAAGTCCAGGCAAACAGGGGAGGGGGTAGAGGAAAATCAGCTATTTTAACTTTTTTAATGGTCTTTGTTAACTTCGAGGCCAGTTCTATTAGTTGCATCTTTCATACACAGCCTGCCTAGGTGGTAGAGAAGTGGGCAGAAGAGCATCAGGTTGTACCTTCTACCTGCTTTAAAATGTCATCATTCACCCTGTCCAGGTGGTTCAGGTGGTTGGAGCATCGGCCTGTACACCGAAAGGTGGTTGGTTTGAATCACGTCAGGTCACATACTTGGGGTGTGGGTTCATTCCCCAGTTGGGGTGTGAATGGTGGGCAACTGATCAATGTTTCTCTCTCACATCAATATCTGTCTCTCTCTCCCCCTGCTCCTTACTCTCTCTAAAATCAAAAAATTATATCCTTGGGTAAGGATTAAACAATGATCATGAAAATAAGATATAATCTTTGAAATGTTCTCCTTATTTTTCAAAAATAGTAAAATGGACACTCATCTATTTTACCAGAAATTCATGCTACTGTTAAAGCAATAAATGTTTATTTGGCAACAGGCTATATATATATGTATATATGTGTTTATGTGTGTATATATATTCATATGTATGTATATATATAAGCTGCTGTATATATGTACACACACACATATGCACATGTGGCCTGTCCAGAATGTATCCAGCCATGTACTATGAAAAATAGAGATATTTATTGAAGAAGATACAAGAAACATTGTACACAGGACAATGATGCCTCAGTCCCCTTCAAAGTAGGCACCTTTGGACCTCACACAGTTCTTCCAATCACCATCAGCTGCTGCATCATATTTTCCTGAATCTTATCAGTGGTCTGAAATCTCTTCCCTTTCAAAGGTGATTTTAGTTTTGGGAAAAGCCAGATGTTGCAGGGCACCAAATATGGGCTGTAGTGGGGCTGAGTCACCTGTGTGGTTTGATGTTTTGCCAAAAAACTCTGCACGAGATGTGATGCATGAGTGGACATGTGGTTGTGATGAAGCTGTCAATCACCATTTGCTCATACTGAAGCCTTCTGAATTATTCGAACAGTTTACACAGAGGAATGTTCAAGCTTAATGCAGAATTTGATGCAAATTCATTGCTCTACTCACTCAGTCATTTTGAATGTGATGGCCACACAGTACACATGCTCACTCAATGGTGTCTACTGCCCTTACTGACTAGTACAGTGAAGTCATCCTTGTTCACGCACACACATTCCAGTCCATTCTTCTTAGCTGCCAGGTTACATTGATGTCGTGCAAACCATTCCCGTTATAGAAACAATGGCTTGACCTTTTCTGGAGGCATATATATATATTATATATATATATTATATATATATATATGGTGGTTTACTTTTTGTCACATGAGAAATCTTTCAAAATTTAATTTTATGATTGCTTTGGGAGTATCTCTTAATATAACATAATAAAATTAATAATCAAGTCTTCATATATTTTGTAATATAAAATATTAATTTTTATATATCAAATAATGCATACAAAGACCTGAGGAATAGTGTTTGGCAAATAGTAAGCACCCAAAGATAATAGGCATGTTGTTATAATATGGTTATTATTATTACTGTTCTGTAATTGAAGCATCTACAGCACCTCCCTTAAGGGATGGATTAATAATATTATTACATACATGTGAGAGATTAGAACATAGTCATTATTAAAAGGTTTTATAAAGATTAATTTGTTAAGGGGAGATATTACAGAAATATAGTTAAAACATTACTATATAGCTTTCATAATCTATGTTAAGAAATGTTTTTTAGGCATAACAAGAATAATTATGAGGAAATCCTTATAAAAAGATATCAGTTCATATGTTTGGAGGATGAGACCAAGAATAATATTTATTTTCTTTAAGTCTATTTTTGTTTACTAAAGTTGTAAAAAATAAATGTGTCACATAAAGTAGAAAAATATAAAAATAGACACTGTAAGATAATATAAGAATCTTATATTATTAGAGAAAAATCCATGCACAATTTGCCCTCATATCTTCATCACGTATTTTGCATCAATTGTGCAAAAGTGTACCGACCCCTTCCCTGGAGTTTAAAATGCATCTGGAGTTTAGTGTTCCAGATTTCAATTTGTAGCAGTAACCTTTGCAATTCTTACAACCTTTGTACTTGGCACATCATTTAACATTTTTTTTCAAGTAAGTGACAGATTTTGAAATCTTGATTTTCTCCCATAAATTAAGCCAATTAGACATTTCAATGAAGACCAAGCATAAGCAGCACACAAGGCCACATCTCACTGTGTGAGAGAAAGGGACCTTGCTACTCCCCAAGCTCCCCTTTCATGGGTGCTGGCATTGGTTCACTTCTGAGAAGAGAGACGTGCTCCCTGGCTCCTTCTCTTTGTTGGGCTGTTCAGTTTCTAGTTGATTGGTTTTTGCCTAGAGTCTTGAGGAAGCCTGGGGACGTTAACTCACCATTCCCTGGAATGCTTTAATTCAGACAAACCCTAGGCAAGAAGGCATCTGGTGAGGGACTCTGTTGGAACCCTTAAGGTATAATGAAACATGTTAACATCTACATTACTCTAAAGCAGTGTTTTGCAAAATGTGGTCCCTGGAACACCTGCAACAAAGTAATGTGGGGAGGCTTTGAAAAATGCAAGTGTCTTGGCTCTACCCAAAACAATTAAATAAAAATATTTAAGGGTGGAGATCGAGTGAAATAGTTTTTACAAATTCACCAGGGGCTTTTGCACATTCAGGTTTTAGAACCAGTGATGTTGGTTTTCGTTGTCTCTAAGCCAGAGCCAGTGAGACCTTCTGTAGGCAGCTTGAGCACTCCCAGTTAGGTTATCCCTGACTCCTACATATTCCTCTTATTCTGTGGTTAGCTGACTTAAACCCAAAGT
Organism: Desmodus rotundus; assembly: GCF_022682495.2. Classification (NCBI taxonomy): domain Eukaryota; kingdom Metazoa; phylum Chordata; class Mammalia; order Chiroptera; family Phyllostomidae; genus Desmodus; species Desmodus rotundus. The sequence goes on from NC_071392.1 coordinate 150,040,629, forward strand.
TTAGTTCTTTGGTGGAAGCTTTGATCAGATTAACACTTTTCTTTCTTGGCTTCTAGGGAAATAAATAGGAATAGAGCTATAATCCTAATAATCTTCCATTAAGATGAATCACCAATATATATTTAAATGCATCAACCTTCCTCTTTCTTTGTCTTGCCAACTCTCCCAAATCACCCACCCTCCAAGAAAGTAAAACAAATACCAAGTTTTCATCAGTGTTACACAATTTGATGCCATCGGCCAAACAACTGTACTTAGTATGGAGTCTATGAAGAACCTTTCCATTGCAAGTGAAAAAAAAAATCCGCTCTGATTGGCTTAAGCACTCGATGAACTGACTGCAAAGTACAGCGTTAGGAACAATTCCTCCAGAAGATGCTCAGTCCAGTGAGACACTAAAATCTCCAAGGCAACCTGATGATAGGCATTCTTCTAGACATAGCATTAGCTCTCTTCCTGGTAGAAGACAGCACTCAGTGGATTCCGATGCCTATATTCTTCCTTGCTCCCATCCAGAAGGAAGAGGATGTCAATCTATTTAGAAAACTATGAGAAAAAATTTTCCCCATAAGCTCTAAGCAATATCTTCTTGCATCTGATTTGCCCCATGGTTGAGCCAACTACTGGTCTGTGAGCCCATCATTGGGTCCTGCACTGAGGAGGCTTGTATGAGGCCAATCAGCTTCTCACCTGGAGTTGCAGGTACCCATGGCCTCTCCTGAGTCATATGGCGAGGGGAATGCCAGAATGGAAGCTGAATGAAAATCAGTTTCTTGCATACCAAAGGAAAAGGTAGACCACAAGCCAACAACTATTTTCTATGGTTGTAAAACTCAGCAACAAGTATGATTCTGTGTTCTTTGGCCATCAAAGCTTACAGGGAGACCTAACCCATCACTTACATGTTGTTCCTCACGGGGTGAACAAAGATTTTTCTTGGCTTTAAAGAAAAATTTTCTTACTCTGCTTTATAGCTAGGACACTACAGTAGAATGAGGAAGAGCAACAGTGTTTAGATGGTAAATTCAATTATAGGCTTATGACGCTTTCATGTTAGGGTCTCTCAACGTCAATGGAGTTTGTAATGCTGAATGGTGGAGCGTGCAAGGAAGCCCAAAAAGTGGGGTCCTTCCATTCAGTTTTCTCATTCTCAGACATGAAATGGCCCCAAATGTAAGGTTATGTCCCTTCCCAACAAAAGTGTCATACTCATCTTTGAAATCTTTTGTAAGGCATAACTTGAACTTCTGCTTCTATAAGTGGTTGTAAAAAGGAAATCCCATATTTCATACAATGTATATATGGATGTATAGATATGAATAAAATATATAATTTTACAGAATATAATTACACACAAGTATGTACATATATTCTATAAAATATGTATACAGATATTTATGAAAATTGGGTTTTTAGAACCATGCATATACTTACAAAGATATATAAATATATTCTATAAAAAGAGAGAGAGGATGCATACATATTTTAAGATATATGAAATTGTGATCTTTCTGCCGGTATGTGGTATATTAGATTTGATTAAATATGACACTTCTATTCTTTAGCAAAATGGCCTTAACCCTAAGATCCTATATAGCTTAAATATTTATGTTTTGATTTGCAGTTTTCATACAGGAGGCAATTAATTGCTCCTTGGAGGTTTAAATTTGAGAAGAATTTCTGTGAATAAATTAATCTCCTGTACCCTTTACTCCTACAGTGGAAGGGGTGTCTGAGACGAGGACAAACTCTGACATTGTATATGATTGCTTCTTTCAACAAAATGATTAGAAAGATTAACATGCAAATAACAGACTAAGCCAGCTCTTATAAGGAAAGAAAAAATAGGTCCCAATACATTCTGAAAATCACTGGGACCAAAATTGATTTCTCCAAACGTCACTTAGTTTTATGATAATCAGAATACATTGTTTGGAGAAAAAATATTAATTTAAGTAGGTCTGAAGACTTGTCACCCAGTTAATTAATCCCATCTGCTATTTTCACTGTCAGAGCCACAGCAATCTGTTTGCCAGGAGTTCAAAACCAGAAAAAAAGGTCCCAGGAGTCCCACTAACAATCTTCGTCAACAACGTCTTTCACCTAATATACATGAATTCAAATTTGAAAAGGTGACAAAGGAAAAAAATTATCAGGATAATGTGCTTTCTTTCATTTGCATTCATGGAAATTTAGAAATTAACTTTAAATATCATGACATTCAAACAAACAAACAAACAAACTGAAATTGCAGGGGTAAAAAGGAGGGAGGGTATAGGACTATGATGAAAAAGTTTTACCTTTATTCCTGTGATTTTGCTTACAATTAGAAAGGGTTCTTTATTTCATATAATATCGTTGGTTTCTTGTGACAAAATGGTTCATGGCTCTTCATTCTGTTATGTTAACTTTGAAGTAGAACTTGAAGTTGACCTTATTCCTTCTTAGTCTGACTTTCTTCATTCTTTAAATAATCTGTATAATGGGAGGACTAGTATTTGACTCGATGTTGCAAAATAACTCATATGTGACAATGTAATGTGAGTAATTACCTGCATTATAAATTTCCCAAGGAGACATATGGTGTCTTCTTTTCCCCAGAGAGTGTATCACTCAGGTCCTTAGACAAGTGCATTAGCTCTTTCAAGACACCTATTCCCTATGCTTTTAGATTATGCCAGAACAGAGAACATAAATTAACTGAAGTATTTATCAGTAGAGAGAATGAGGCGAGCCAGTAATGGACCTGCGTGGTCACTGAGCCCACACATCAGATTTATCATTAGAAACATCAACCTTCCTTTCACAGTTCATCTAATGAGAGGCTGCTGTGAAGTTCCTCAGAAGTGACCAAACACGAAAACTTAGGTGCTATTTTTTATTGCTTGATTTGAGAGAAGGGGGTGGGGGAGAGGCAGAAGGAGAGAGGGAGAGAGAGAGAGTTTTTATTCTGACCTATGCATCTGTATTTTATTTCCTCTCCAAGTCTGATACCATTAATCACTTCTTCCCCTTTAAACCTGATTATAACCCCACTGTTATGATTAGATTCCTTTCATAAACATCTCCTCCAACCCTTGTAATTTTTTTGTTTGTTTGTTTTGCTTTATGTGTTCTTCTAGAGTGATCTTACTCACACCCACGGGCTGAACTGTCAACTAGCGTTGCGTGTCTAAGGTTAAAATTGTGTTTTCACCTGTTAGATTCCTCTACTTAGATCCATTTTCAACCCAGTCAAAACCGATCACATTTTACTTTCCCTCAGACTTGATCTTCTCACCTATATTGTCATTATTAGTAAGCTAATAGTGTCCTTACTTACTGAGTCCGTCTTTCTCCTTTACCCAGTGTTCCTTGTGTACGTAGCCGTGATGCCTGCCTGCCCTGACCTGTCAGGGGGTGGAAACCAATAAGGCTCACATTGTTTGCCCAGCATTAGCTCAGTTATGAATTTATATCAGGTATACAACAAATGTTTATTGATGTGCATACAATGCCAAAGAATTATTAAACGTAATCCAAATTATTTGATTGCATTGGAATTTTGTTGTTAGAATTTTGCTTTGCATTGTTGGGTCATAGAAGGTTTTTAAATTATTTTTTCCTGAACCTGATTTTATGGTCCTTTTTATCAGAATGGGATTTTCTCTTCTCCCAATTGCCCACTCCGTATGTAATAAATACCTGTAACCTCAAGGAACATCTGCTGTTTTTGTACTTCCATTTAAGAAAAAGATACGTTATATCCTGATTAAATCTTTAATGCATCTGATTCCAGCCCCTTCTCTTAACATTCATGGTTCTACCAATTCTTTGATGGTATACATCTCCTTACTTGAGTCATAAATGCAATTATATGATTTTTAAAAAGATTTATTCATTCAACACATATCTCTTTAGTATGTACCATATGTGAAAAACTATCCGAGACACTTGGTACATCAATACACAAAACAGACAATGACCCTTGCCCTCAAGAAACTTAAATTCTAGTGGGAAAAAACCAGATAATAAGCAATAACCAGAATAAGATATATATGAGATGTGTAAATTATATCATCTATATCATGTACATGGAAAAGGTAACTGCTAAATTGCAAAACAAAAGGAGAACAAACTTAGGTGGATGGTGAATCTGTAAGGAGAATGTTAAAGTTTTAAAGAAAAAGGGAGAGAACAAATGAAAAATTTTGACCTTCCTCCAGAAATGGTGACTGAGGAAGATAGATTAGTCCTTTTCTCCTTTCACAGTTGGGGGTTGTATTTTTTTTTCTTCTGTGCCCAATCAACTCCCCACCTAAATAGTGTGATGGAAAATCTAATGTACCAAAGAAACAAGCTCTGAAATAGCCAATGAAAGAAGCCATTCCTAAAGAGTGAGAAGTTAATGAAGAATTTTTAACAGTGTATCGACTCAGTGTCCCTCTGTTACCATTTAAATGGCCTCAAATGGAATGTGAAGCCTAACGTATCACGGAATAGCACGTAGTTTCTGGTGGCTGCAAACATTCTTTCATTAATCCTAGGTGCTGGATACATCAGCTTTACCAAGGAGTTTGGAAAGAGTCTATGGCTTCACCTCAAATTTCTTTCTTTTGTTTTAAAGAACTAAACAAAAAGTGAAATTATAAAAAAAGAAATTTTGCTTATCATTATTAGCATTAAATGCATTTGTTTTTAAATGAAATTAGTTAATGTCCTGCTAATATTGATGTTTATGGCTACACCCAGTATTCCAACCAAAAAATTAGAAATACATTTGTAACTCACATGTCTGTATTCTGTTGCATTACCTGCTCAGCTGATGTCTTAAATCTTCATATGTCCTCGGTTTCATATTTTTATTTTAAGTCATCTAAAGTTCCATACGTGATGTTGTGCTCACATTATTTAGGCAGTGTGATTTTTTTGTTTCTTCAGTTGTGTGTGTGTGTGTGTGTTGAAGTTTGAAAATGTATTGTTTAGGGCTGAGTGTCTTACCCCTAGAAGCTCTCCCATACCTGTGACTTCTTCACAAGATGCCAACGTGGACAGGTTTTTTCTCTTGACACAAATAGTGACAAAAATTATTTCATGTTAGTAACAGCATATACATACACATATATCATGTTTATTAATTCAAAAATGTCATTAACTAAGTCTTTCATTTCTCACCATCTTGCCTGGATGTCCCCCCCACTCTGTGATCGGGGTGGACAGACACCCCAAGCTGCCTGGGTCAGTTCCTGTTTGATCCTGGCATCTCAGCATGCTGTTAATAATTACCCCCTTCACTCAGAAAGTCCATCCCTATTTGTATGGAATATTAAATAGTGGCCATATCCATCACTGATCTGAAACTTGGCATCATCCAGGACATTGTTCTTTACTGTGACTTCCAAGATATTATCCATCGACTCATCTACCCTTTTAGAACATCCCCAGACCCTTTGAGAGCTTCAGCCACCATCTTTCCTCCTTCCATCACTGTCATGGCTGTTTCTCCTCATTTGTCCAAGGCTCTTGCAATTGGGCTTCATCTCTAGCCCACCCAGCTGTCACCCTGTTGTACTGCATGCTTTTGAACGGCCCAGCACTGTGATGTCTTGCTTCTTTTTCATGCACAGCTCATCATAGTCACTGCCATCCAATTTCATATTCATAATAATTCCCTAGACCTTGTCTGTTTTACCATTGAAATCTGATATTCACAGATTCCTTTTTCTGACCAAGCCTTCTATTTTCATATCCCGCTTCCATCCTTATTAATGACTTGCCCTAAATCTGTCCTTTAATCTCATCAATACCTCAAAGATTTAACCTCTTCACTATTTGTCATCTTTAGGCCTACTGTTAATTCCTTTGACCTTAGTTTCTTCCCATTTAGATATGCTTGGTTTTCTTTTTTCTCTATTTCCCCAAAAAACATAAATTTGGGTAGAGCAGGGATTTTTGTTTTGTTTCCTGCTGCCCTTCTGGGCCCTTAGGACGCAGCAGGCCCTCCACAGATATTAGGAGAACGAGTGTTTGAATCAGTTAGACGGCAACTTCACTGTCACCTCAGAGATACCCATGTTGATGAGCCAAACTCAAAAAGCTTCCACCTCCGCTCGATTTCACACTCTAGAAATACACCTTTCTTATCTTAGTCACAGCAAGTAGCACCTCTAGGAATGCATTTGCATGTTATTCATACATTTGTTTCACCCAAAAGTCAGGAATTCTTTCTGTCTTGTTCACTCCGTCCCGAACACCTAAAATAGTTTGTAGGATATCCTAGAACTTCAGTAATTTGTTCATTTGCGAAACTTTTCTATAAAATGTGAGTGGTAACAGCAAGGAGTTCACGGGACTGTTGTAAGGATCGATGATATTGTATACAAGGCGCTTTAGTTTATTTCCATGGGCTTTTTTCCCCCTTCTTTCTCTGGTACACCAATAATATGAATGCCTGACCTCCATTACATGTTTTCCATTTTAATCAATATTTCATCTTTTTGTACTTTTTAAGTCTCATTTTTTATTCTCTTGGGTTACATGATTTTCTTCAATGTCTTAATTGGAGGGTTCCTTGTGCACCTCACAATTACAATTTAGTTCTTAGTTGTTCTGATGAGACTTTCCTTCCATTTATGCCATTAGTTCAAATGTCATTATTTCCATTTTTCTCATTTGATTTTTCTATTTTCTCATTTACTTTTTGTACTTTTGAGCCAAAGCTTTTTTAAACTCCTAAAATGCTCAAGGGGGAATGTTTAATTCAATTTAAGGGGTTGTATTTTAACTTCTTTTTTCACATGACGGTTATTCTAGGAGGAAGTCTCTTCACCAGCAGATCTTTACGTGCGTGTTAAGCATGTTACAACAATTACATCAACTTGTCATGGAACTTTCGGTTTCCTTTGTTGGCCATTCTGCTCCCAGACCTCCATACTTTATACCTGGACTTCCAGGGCCTTACATAGAATGTTCACTCAACACTAGCACTTGTACTTCTAATAGACATCTCACACTCAGTATGTTCTAAATCGAACTCCTAATCTCCCTTCTTCTACATCTGCACACACACCGCTGCCCAAGACATCTCTATCCCACTGAATATTGCATTATTTTTATTGCTTAAGGACAAAATCTGCATCAGCATTTTGACTCTTCTGTTTCCCATAAAACTTACAGCTAATTAACTAAGAAACCCTAATGTTTTTAATTGCAAAATAATTCCAGTGTGAGCATTTCCCACCACCTGCACTCTTCACACCCTAGTGAGAGCTGCCTTCATTCCTCAGGACCACTGGCATAACCTCTTAAATGTATGTTCCCTTCACCACTTACTACTTAGCCACAGTGATTCTCTTTAAAATTAAAGTTTCTTTGCTCAAAACTCTCCAGCGGCTCTCCATTCCCCTCAGTGTATAAGCTAAATTCATTACTATAAAATCCTAGGAAGTCTTCCACCATCTGCCGCTCGCTGCCTCTCTGACACCATCTACTAGTCTACTATTTGATTATTCCATTCCAGTTGCCTTGGTTTCCCTGCTGTTCTGAGCGCAGCCAAGATATTCTCCTGAACTGGGATGTTGCGTTCCTCTTGCTTAGAACACTCTTCACCCAGCTCCCCACATGGCTCAGTCTCTTGCTTGTCTCAAGTATATGCCGAAATACTACCTTCTCAATGAATATTAACTCCCATTAATATTCATAATTCCATTAATATTATAATTTAGCCTACCCACCCTGTCACAGTTCAATAGAAAATAAGTACACATGCTGCTTTTCTAAAAGGTAACAACATTTTGCCTCATCAATAGATATGTCATGTAGCTGGAGGTGTTTTATTTCCTTCTTCAGTTCCGGAAGGATCGTATGTCTGGTATTCTTTGAGGAAATAACACACTGTAAAAGAAACTGTAACTGTAAAAGAAATGTCTAAGTAAGAAACACTTTGTTTCTCTAAGGCTTTTACGAATCCCAAGATTACTCTGCAGTATGCTAATATGAAACACTGTCGTGGGGGAGTCCCACATGTGTTCGGGTAACTCACGGGTAGAAGAGGTGTGGTACTTAGGGAGGACTGAACATTCACTTGGCTACTAGGAAAAGAATTAGAGCGGAGTGGGCTCGTGGAAGAATTTCCACGAATCCGTACTTCTTCTAGACTGCATTGGATCACGCCACAATTTGTGCCCGAATTTTGAAGTTTGGGGGAAGGATAAAATGTAATGTCATAGGCATGTATCTTTAAATCTCTCCTACTGTTAGCATATCTCTGAGGACACAGCCACATTAAAGTTTGATGTAAGAAATGGTTGGGAGTAAAGTTAAGCAATTTAGAGAACTATTTAATGCTTCAAAACACCCAATTATAAATCAACCAAAAGGTCTCTTGGGAACTTGCTATAATTATTGGGTCACCCAAAATACTTGTGCCCAGAAGGGAAAGCAGGTTCATGTTTACTAGGTAAATGCCTTTGGAAAAGTTAATTAAGAAATCAAAGTTCCAACTGTCCTTTTTGTAACATAGAAACAATAATGTCAACTTTGTAAGGCTAAGGTGAGGACTAAATGACAAAAATGTTTGTAAAGTGCTGTATTAGTTTTCTATGGCAGCTGCAACAAATCACCCCAAATTTAGTGGCTTAAAACAGCATTTCTTGCCATACATTTCTATAGAGCCTAAGAGTCAGATGTGGCTTTTACTTGTTAAGGTCAAGGTTTTGGCAAGCTGCTTTCCTTTCTGGAGCTCCTAGAGGAAAAGTCCTTTCCTTACCTTTCCTTGGCTCCTACGCCCTTTCTCCACCTTCAAAGCCAAGGATATAAGATTAAGTTTTAGTGCCTAGTTCTATTTTTACAATTCCTTCTCCCATGTTTGAAGACCCCTATCATTACCTAGCAGCCTACCTGGGTAATCTTGGATAATCCAGCTATTTTAAGATCAACTGATTAGCAACCTTAATTCTATCTCCAATTTTAATTTTCCTTTGCTGTGTTAACTAACATGTTGACGTGTTCAGGGGAACAGGATATATGCATCTTGAGAGGACCATTATTTTGCCTACCACAAGTGCCCATCATTGGCAGACCCTTCGGGTCCTCGGCCATAACAACAATATCAGCGTCCTAGTGTATTTGTGGTGATTGAAGGAGGTAGGAGAAATGAAGGACCAAGGACAGCTTTTAGTAAATATTAGCCATAACTAAATCCTTGTAGTCTAGTTCTATTTTTCTCTTGTACCTGTAAAATAAAAACTAGTGTATTAGGACATTTCCTGTTATTGTGAAAATCAGAGCTAACGCATGTAGTGTTGCTGACACTTAAGGGTTGTATAAAACAGTCGAGTTACTTAATATCCCTAATTCTTCTGTTTCTTGTCTGTAAATTGGGGTCAATAATTGTACATACCTCAGAGGATTCTAGCAAAGAGCGAAATAGAATATATACATTAAGCCTTGAGCACAGTACCTGACACCTAATGAAGGTTCCACAGCAAGTCAGTCATTATTATCATTTGCGATAATACAAATTATTACTAGATTCCACATGTTCTCTGATCCATGACTCTTTCTACAAAGAACTCCCTCCTGAAAGGTTTCTCAGTTTTCTTGGAATAATCAATGCTATGTGAGAAAACTGGGAATGTGTTCATCATGGACAGATGGATTCAACCTCTTCAAGCCAAAGCCGTTACTCCCCACCTGCAGAATCCCTCCCTTTTCCAGAGACCTATTGAGGTTTAGTGAAAAGCAAAGATAAATGGGCATTCTCAGGCTGACCATAAGCCAAAAGTGAAGGACGTATCCTTGCCAAATCCACATGTACTAGATGCACAGCCGGATTGTGGAAACCGTAGGAGTCCCAACAATCTGAATAAGGTCCTAAGAAGCAGCTGGCATTTGGAGACCTCTGAGGCCATTTTTATTCATTAGCTTCCATTGCTGGCCTGAGGCTATTACCTGAGACTCACATTTGGGGCATTGTCCTTAGCAATGAGTGTAGTTTTATCTCTATGTCCACAAGTGACCTATTAAAAATAACGTAATGTAAGTCTAAGCTTTTTTTTAAAAAGATCGAATCAGACCATTTTCCCTCTCTTAACTTTTTCATGTTGGCTGACATTTTGTGTTCAAAGGCCAGAAAATGTTGTGCTCTTTTTGTTGTTGGTATAAAATACATATTACCTTCTTAGGCCTCTTTGTTTTTCTACCTTCTGTTCCTTTTACAAACAATGCTCTTAGCCTTCTTATTTACCTGGAAAACTGTTGTTGACCATTAAAAACCTGTCTCCCTCTCTAGATCTCTTCCCCAAATGTCAGTTTGTCCATTTGCTAAGTGACTCAAGGTCTCGCGGTGATCTTTTCATCGCACTTGCAGCATTGAGTTATAATTTGTTGCTGTACTATTTGTCTTGCCAACTACCCTCTGTTCTTCCAGGGGATGGAAAATGTGTCTTTTCTATCTCCACTTCTCAGACAGCATCATGGCGCCTAGAAGATTGCTAAAACATTGGCAAATTTTTGACAAAGGAAGCACCAGACTTAGGAATATTTGAGTTCTGAGAAGCAGACACTTATTCAAATGAACGTAAGCAAAAATAAAAATGTGTGTAAAGCATACGGGAGCATTTAATAAAACCAAGGATTAGAAAGTACTGAGCTGTTGTTGGTACTATGGATGGCTCAGTCTCTCACCACTGAAAGTTCTTCGATCTCTTTTCTTTGTCACTCTGAAAATATCTTTATTCTTTCTCTCTTCACACCAAATTTCCTGCATTCCAAGTAAAAGAGGAAGGAAGGTAGATACCTCAATATGACCCCCCCCCCCATGAAGTATCTTTTCCATTCAATCAGGCTGCAAAGAACTAGGTTTTCTGAATCCTAGAGTTTTGCCAGAGAGAGAACTTGGCCCTCTTAAGTCTATGACATTCTTACACTAATTAACAATGGTCAAGAATTTGGGGACTTGAGACAGAATTACTTCTAAGGTGACACCATGGGGCTGATGATAGTCCTAGATAAGGAAAGAACTGTGTGATTGATTAGAGCAACACCTGTCCACCACATCTAAATAGAAGTAATTGAGTTCTTAACATCTTACAGGAAATAATTTTCTATAAGGTAAGAGCCTAAGGTTATGTCATTGGCACTGACCTTCTTGGCGAAAAGACTCGCTGGACATTCAAGCCATTGGGAAAGATCATGCTCACCTCGTAGTTCTTCCAGGCTGAGTCTACTTTCCCCTAGCAACCAAAGGCTTCAGGGACTTTGTTGTTGTCTTTCACACGCTGAGCCACTCTTAGGGGCTGCTGTGTATTTATTAAACACCACCAGTACTCATTATGGATGTGTTAAAAATTCAGATCCTTAGAGAACACAGTAGATCGAAGTATTGACTCCTGTTTCACTTTCCCCATCTGTCCAGACATCAATAACAACAGTGGGGGGGGGGGGCTGGAAGCACTGGGCTAATGTACCTTCCTTCGATCATAATTCCAGAGTTCGCCTTAATTAAGATTGATTTTGGCCCCTATGTTGTACATCTCTTAACTAACAGAAAAGTCACAAGGGCACAGTTTAAGCATTAAGCATGCGAGGATTGAGGAGAGGAGAGTGGAATCAAATCCCGTGCTTATGGAGTCTAGAAATGACATGGCTAGTACACTTAAAATAAATCCTCAAGCAGATGGCTAGGGCATAGAAGGAGTCACCTAAGGGCACTGGAAAAATGAATGGCTCTTCTGACTCTCTTTCCTTCATATGCGCTGCCTGGGTGCATCATTGTTTATGGAGGAAGGAAAGGTACTTTAGATTAAGCAAGTAAAGGCCACAGCAGGCCAGAATTGTCTGCTTTTCTCCTTGGACATTTTCAGAAACACCACTAGCATCAACAAAACTGCTGAGTGCTCTCAATACCACAGGCTCCTTCCAGATCCTTGGGCTCAGCAAAGGGAACGCACAGAGTCTGCCCTCAAGCAGACTGCAGTCTAGAGTAGAAAGCAGACAGGGTGCTAAGGAAAAGGGGAAGTGCAACCACACAGTACAGGAATAACCACACTGCACAGGAGTGTTCGGTTAGTTGTGATGCTGCTCCTTCAGCCAGTGGCTGAAAGAGAGGCTTCTTTGGGGAAATAACTTTAAGGATGGTTTTCTTTTTTTTTTTTCTTTTTTTTTTTTTGTGAAGAAGAACCTACAAGGTAGATTGTTGCATAAGGAGAAATAACGAGTCTGTGCTAAGGATTGTGAATATTTTATACTAGAATTTTTAACTTCCTATTTATTAAAGCCTATTATGAGAATAAAAGGTCATGTGGATGTGTGAGTACGTGAGTGTGTATGTGTGTGTGTGTGTGTGTGAGAGAGAGAGAGAGACAGAGAGAGAGAGAACGCTGTATACAGATACTTGCATCTTTGCTTCTGTAAAAGATAGATTGTTATTGTTTTCCTCTTGCAGTAAGTTTTACCATGTCGCACAAATGGATGCAACAGATTTCAAACAATTGCTTTTAGAATATTTAAGCAAATACTGCACTGATTACATTTTTTCCCGCTTGGTTTTCTTCCATCTTTCGTTTCAAATCAGCTCTGGAAAACCTGTTGTACATCTGTGCGATTTGAATTTTGGATAGGCGTGTGGAACATCTGGGGGACCCTGATACGGATCATTTGAGGGATCAGGATTAGAAAATTCTCATGCTGGTTATGAAAGGAAAGGAAGTTATTTCAAGGATTCAGGATGCTGGGCTCCAGTTGGTAATGAATACAGGCTAATGCCTCATCAAGGTCTCTCCAAGGTCACCCAGTCTCTGGACTCTGTCCTCCCCAAACAGCTTCCTTGTTCTTCTCTGTGCAGATCAGACTGCCCAGGTCCCAAGGGTGAGCTGTGAGACAGAGAGAAAAGCAAATGTGTGTGTCAAGCTAAGCAGGCATGTTGAATGTATGTTCACTTATAAAAATCAATATAGATACATTCTTTGACTATGGCAGGTTTTAAAATAAAATACTCTAGCCATGAAAAAAAATTTTAAGAAGCATACGTGAACACCTGCTAGGTAGAATACACTGGAATTGGGAAGGGAAAGATTATATCAATATCACTTCCTTCGGGAACAGTAGCTGAAAACTTTTTTCTTGATTACATGGTGTGTTTATCTGGGTCAGTGGAGAGACTTCACCCAAGAACCCAGGCTGATAATGTCCCTTCCTCTGGTAGATACACCGTCTGGAACCCAGGATCCCCAGAATTGCTTCCTTAGCGCTGACCAGAGCCCAGGGGGGCACGTGTCAGCTCTGAATTTATTTGGATTGGAAGTAAAACACACACTTCCTCTGGAATCTCATTGAATGAAAGTAGTCATAGGGACTCTAATGAGACATGAACTCATGTGCTACAGAATCTAAAACCAAACAGGCCTATTTGCAGATACAGTACTCCAGTGCAATTCACCGTGAAAGTTCAAGTTGTGCGGCCTAGGCCGGGTTTTCTCATAGTGTGATACCTCCACCCGTGCCTCAGCATCATCTGGCTACTTGTTAGGAACGCTGAAGGTAAGCCCTGCGTCCTTCTGCAGATAGGGCTTAGCGATCTGTTTTAACAAGCTCTCCAGTGTTTCGAACACGGGCAGGAATCTGAAGCACATTGTTCTAGTCTGTGGGTGCTGTAGAGATATAAAAAGCTAGACAACACAAACTGAATTTTAACCATAAACTACTTTCTTGTGTATGTGTGATAGCTTGTTAGTTAGAGGTAATAACAACAGTAGTGAGAGCTTCTTAGGTTCGAGATGCCAGGCTCATTCTCTGACATGGAACAACTGTCACAGTAATTACATGACACGGATCTTCTTGTTATTTCCACTCTACGGAAAACTACCTAAGCATCCAGAGGACAGCTTCGTGAATTTGTGAGTAAATAAGCTGGTATGTAAACCTAAGGAAGTACAGTTGTAGAGTAGGGATTTTAATGGACTCTACCAGGTTAATTTCTTTCCTTCATTAAGCTTTCATCCAGCCTAAAATTCCAAATTATTTTTCTTGCAATGTCCCTACACGTACAGGGGTTGAGCACCTTCCTCTGTGAAGACGGAGGTCTACCCACTGGCCCTCTTCCCCAGGCTTTGTTTCATTTGCCCCTTCTGATCTTCCACAATTTGCATATGGTGTGGACTGTATCTACATTCTTCTGTTGCAGCTGCCATAAGTGTCTCTTTCTGGTGCTTCCAGGGCCAACCTCTCTAGCTGCACTCGGTCAGAATTCCTTGCCCTGCTGATTCTCTACGTCTCATCACTAAGAAGATACAGCACAAGGGGCTGATGGTACGTGCCCTAGAAACCCCATCCTTAGGGACTTCCAAAGATGCTTCTGGGAAGACAGAACTGACCTCAATCTTTGGCAATTAAAATAGATCATCTCTGCTGTGATTCCTCCTCTTTTATTTCTAAATCCCCTCTTGATGTCTTGCTACAACTCCACATCAGTAATGTGAGCTTCCTAAATTCACCCTCCTAGAAGCAGAAAAACTGAACATGTTAGTTTCCTATAGCTGTTGTAACAAAGGAATACAAGCCCAGTGGTTTAAAACAACATACATTTATTCTTTTACACTTGTGGAAGTGACGAATCCGACTACACTATCCCTGAACTAACACCAAGGGGTTTGCAAGACTTCACTCCTTTCTGGAGACTCTAGGGGAAAATCTCTTTCTGGCTCTTTCCAGCTTCTAGAAGCTGCTGGCATTCCTTGGCTCATTGCTTCTCTGTCTGCAAAGCCAGTAATAGACAATTTCTCAGATCTCATCACTTGGGTACTCATTTTTCTGCCTTCTCTTCCCCTAGGATTATATTGAATATAACACATAATGCAGGATAATCTCCTAATTTTAAAGTCAGCTCATTAGCTACCTTAATTCCATCTGTAACCTTAATCCCCTTTGCGACATCTTGTAGCACAGTCCCAGAGTCTGGAGAAGTGGGCTTCTTTGGGGGACCATTACTCTGCCTACCACACAGGCCAACTCAGAATTTCACATTGTATCCTTCTACCAACCGCCTTTGGTTTACAAAAGCAGAAACTATAAGAGTGTAGAATTACAAGTCAAATGAATTTGCCTATTGATCTCTTAATCACCCTACTTGCATAATAAACATGGCTGTTTGTTTCCAAACATCCCAAATAATGCGTTGGTCTTTGTTTTTTTTCTAGCAACCTGTGTAACTTTTCTGGCTCCAGAACTCACATCCTGCGAGATTTCTTCCACACCTCACGCCCATTCCAGTTCTCTCTATTATCAGTATCCCCTGCGGAGTGTCCAGGACTCGTTTGCATTGTTCACGGGAACTTTTAACAACGTTTTTTCATTTTTTTCTGTGATGTGGGCATTTTGCTAGTTTGTTGTGTGTTTATCCCCCTTCTTTCACCAATGCCATCAACATCCCAAAGACCAAGCACAGCCTGTGCCTCTTCGACTTCTCTGAGTTTGAGTGTTAGCGTATTTTGTTTAATATGTTTGTTTCCCAAACTCACGTCACACAGAGAGAATTGCTTAAAAAAGGAAGTCCTTCACAGTACTTTATGAATTAGTTGGGTAATATGTAATCCTTAGTCACGTACCTCTGTTCTCATCATTTTTTCCGTCTTTTTTAAGTGAAGCCTTTCATAGAAGCCATTCTTGATCAAAATATGTGATTTCTTAACAAGGCACCTGCACACTGCCAAGATTTAGCCCGGGCTCGCCATGCTGTGCCTGACACTGTCCTCAGGGCTCGCATATACTGTTGCATTATCATCAGAAATTTCCAAACTACATATTTTTCATGCTCTGTAACTTTTACTCGAGTAAAGGGAGTCACGGAGAGTTCAGGTAGCTTATTGATGATCACACAGCAAATAAGGGGTAGAACCAGCTTGATATCAGCTCTATCACAAGCTCCCAAGTCGTTAGCATGAAGCTGTCGGTCCTGACCTTCCAGGGTACTCACTGCACTTGCTCAGCCAGCTGCCTCAGGAACCATGTCAAATCCAACCTATTAGCCCGCAAACTGCTTTTCCAATTCAATTCAAGAAGTATTTATTGACTGTATGCTACAAGCCAGGTGCCATTTACCTGTGATTTGGCAATGTTTATGCCGACTCTAACTCAGAGTGTTATACACTCTCTTCAGAAGAGGATGTGTCTCAAATACAGATATTGTTAATGTCAAGGACATTCTTAAAATCGCTACCAATGCAAAAGCTTTCGGAAGACACTCTATAGATGTTGATAAAAAGAAAAATATAAACTTGATTGGAATTTAAGAAAATCAGCAGTTGTTGTTCTGTCTGTTGTTCTCAGAAAGAAAAAAAACAACAAAACAACATTCCAGGGACATTTGTGTAGCCAGGAAATAGCGCAGTGGGAGCTCCTTGGCTCCTTGGCAATGAAAGCCCAAGTAAGAAAGGGGTAGAGGGGAGAAGGGGAAGGGACTGAGGTTGACAACTATCTTGAAAGGTTGCTAGGTTTTTGCATTCCCTCCCACCCATGTGCACACACAACACTAATATGATCTGCAGATCTCATTTCTCAGAGAGAGGGCTGCCTCTTCTGTTAGAGGATCTTCGGGCATTAACTCAGGCCTCTGGCTTCTGGCCCCGCCTCTTTAGAAAGACAGCCAGACCGATGGCGAATAGGCACTAGCAAGGCCGCCTCGGGAGCACGGAGCACAGTGCTCCTGTTACAAACATGGAGGGAGGGTAGGGTTGCTTATCTAACCTTGGCCCAGGACTTGCCTTTCTGTGCAGGCTGAACGGGATCTTGGGGGGCCAGACAGACTCCGAAGGCTGAGTACATTCGTCTGTGTTCACTTTGAGGAAAATTCCAAGAATTAGTTTTCACTTTTGAGTTCTATTAATTTCATCCTCTGACTCGTCTCTCTTCATACCTAACAGCATCCTCCAGAAGCTATAAAAATCTCTAGAGGTCCTTGAAGTAATGAGAAAGCTGATGGGTTTTTTCCCCTCTCTAATAATTATACTTTGATTTTTCCATAACAGCCTTCAGTTTACTGCCAGTTGTCAGGACACTTTTTTTTTGCAGCTTTAACCTTTCTGTGCTACATCTGCCCTGCTGCCTCGGATGCTACCTCGGCAGGCCCATCTCCTTTGCAATCCCCCTCTGTGTGAATTTTTCCACTAGGTGGAGCTGTAACAATTTAGCTCACAGATCACAGTGTGAGCCATTCAATTCACTGACCATTGCTCAGTACTCTGGGGAAGCATATTGCTATGGCCCAGAATTGCAAATCACGTGCAGAGTCAGAAAACAGAACAACAAATCCCATAACAGAAACACAATTGGAGATAACAAATTCCATGGGACAAATGCACATTGATTCCACAAGTGAGCCCTGTTTTAGGCCTCCTGAATGGCTTGCCTAAGTCCTCGGCACCCAGAGTCAGGAAGCTTGGGGTCTTCACCCAGCTCTGCCACTCATTGGCAGTGGGCTTCATCTTTCTGAGCTTCCATAGTCTCATCTGTAAAACAAAGGGGTTAGAGCAGGTGACTTGGAGGGTCTCTTGAACTGTAACTCTGGATTTTACTATAAAATTGTAATCAAATTATAACAATTTTTATAAAACCAGGGGAAGGTGTGAATTTCAATGTTTGTTCTTCAGTGTCTCGCTTCGGAGTTAAAAGTCTATCTCCATACACAGTTGTAAACAAACACTGGAATGATTTTTATCACTTTTTAAAGTTTAAAAATATAAGGCAACACAGGGGATTTCCAACTTTAAATACGAGGTATTAATTTTGTAAGAATAAAGGCCAAAGAAAGGGTGACTTTTTGGAAGAAATTAACTCACCAACCACTCTCCTCCAAATAAGCGTGCCCGGCAAATTTAATTTGTTTAGTTAGGTGTCTACACTTTTATTTCTATAGGGTGTGGCTTGTCAACATCCTTTTCTCTTGCTGTGAATTAACAACATTGGATTGCAGATTGGACGTCCAGGGGTTGCTTCTCCTTGAGAAATGTGTCCATTCCTTATTTGCAGTTGATTTGGGATTTATATTTCATGTTTGTGCCTCAGTTTTACATGAAACAACTTATTTCTATTTTTAGAGAATCCAGCTTTCCTTTGGGAATGCTTTCTCTAAAACCAGAATGGATACATCTCTTGTCAGAAGATATTAGAGAGTGACACCTGCTTTCCTCTCCCCCTCGAATCTGTTTCTCTCCTCAGCCCGTGAGAGTGAACGCTGATGATCTCAATCTGTTCTTGGTAAAACATTAATTGGAGAGAAGCACAGAAAACCTAACAGGTATTTCTTATGATGGAAAGGGCATCTGAGATCATTCCGTTAAACCCTTTTTATTACACCAATGAGGAATTGAAGACCCAAAGGTTAAGTGGCTTACTCAAATCTATTCCGTGAATGAGTGAAAATATTGTTTTAGAAGGAAATTCAGATTAAACAAAGGGAAGGCTAAATCCACTCTTTATTTTTTTTCCACCTATATCATCCCAATATTTTGACCCAAGACAAATGTTTTATCTACAAGTTGGGGTTGCCTTTAAGTGGTGGACCTGTAGAAATAATACAGTGCAATTTGTGGGGTGTATCTGGCTGTGTCATCAATGGGCTGCAACCCCAGGACCGGAGTAGGGTAGAGACTTCCAAAATGTGCTCTGTGGTGACTAGCCCAATGACGTGATCCAGCAACACACCTCTGCATCAGGTAAGGTGACGCAGATTTCTTCCTTGAACAGTCTTTAGCCAGGCTTCTCTGAGCTCCGTTGTTGAATATGCCTCAGTCTTGCTCCAATGTCAACCTCCAGTCCTGTCTTTAACCTGACTAGACCAGTTGTGGCAAGAACTCTGCTAAGTTTGGTGATGATTTCCAACCCTTGGTATCTGATTGCATTGACCTTACTTCAGGAAGAATCTTGGCAAATCATTTTAGCTAGAATCCTCCATTTCTGACGTCTCTCTTAGTACTTTGTCATCCACAGACCCCCACCCTCTGCTCGGTGGCTGTAAATTCTCACCTGTCTCTCCGGTATTCTGATCGAGCCCAATCATCCTCGCTGTTGCAATGCTCACATTGCGAAAGTCTTGAATGAAATCTTTCTTAATGTTATAACAGGGTCAGGATCCTTTTGGTTTAACAAAATACAATGAAATGGTATGTATGAAATTATACTTTGTATAGATCCACTATGCATGTAGCACACTTAAGTCTCTGAAAAGTTCTACAAGAGAGGAGACCATCTACCACTGTTTAAACCATTGCTGCTAAGTCACAGGGGCTGTTTTATGAAGGAGTCTCTATTAACACACAAGTGATTTAGTTCCCATACAATTCAGTTTGCAGCTGGCAGCAGCCCTCATGCCTCTGTCATTGCCAGCAGACTTCTGAGGGAGTCCATGGAGAATATAGGTAGGAAGATGGGGGGAGGCTGGCCAGGATCTTCCCCCGTAACATGAGGAACTCCTAGGCCCCAAGCCGCTTACCTATTCATGCTGAAGCTCGCTTCATGGCAGAAAACGAACTTGTAATCAGTCTACATACATGACATTGTATCCATGTATGTAGACTGAAGAGAGAAATTTTGTCTGACTAGTGTACTGTATACATTTATATTGGTAAGTTTTGCATTCCTCCCTAACATACCTGTGTCTATTTTCACACCAAACTCTGTTTTCTTTAAAAAACTTTGGAGAAAATGTACAATTTATAGAAATAGCCCATGTAAATCTAGTGATCCCTTATATTTTGTGGCATATAGACATGCATATTTTTGAGGAAATGCAAAGCAGGCTGAGGCAAGAAAACCGATGTAGTTAGAAATCTGTGGTGTGGTTTCCTACTATGCTTCTTTTCTGGTTGTGTGATCTTGGCCCAGTGGTCTGCTATATCCATGCACACCCTCCTCCCCCACCAGCCATTGGGGACAGTCAGAGCTGCTCTGCCTGTCACATGGAGTCTCCATGACCTCAGAGGTGGTAGCACGTGGGGAAATTGAGGACAGGGCTTCACAGACATAAGGCTCTGTGATTATTATGTAGGATAGATGGCAAAACTGGGGTCTCATTCTTTTACAAATTTGCTCTCAGGAGGAGACTTTGCCTTGTGATATTTAGGCAGAATAATTATTAGTAGCTCAGTGGGGTTAGAGAAAGTGCTTCCTTGTAATTGAATCGAATAAAACAGTGGGGAGAGGATATATATCAGGCCTGATCCACTAAATCAGAGGAGCTGCTCTGAGTTGTATAAATACACTATCTACCCATCGGGTAATATCATCCTCTCATTTGTGAATGAAAAATTCTCATCAGGTTGAAAGCCATGCTAGGACAGAAATGCCTCCAGATGTGTTCTCCGAACAAGACCTTGAAAATCGCAGTAAAATATCGATACGATGAAATGTTTTCTTTCTGGTGAAGTTGGTAATACTTTCATTGGTGTTCTGTCTAGGTCTTTAGGAACAAGAATGCTCTCTATTGATTCAGAGGAAAAGCAAACCTGCTACCTAACATCCTATAGGGGTCGGGGTGGAAATGGGTGGGTGTCAGATTGTCTTAATGTAGTGTCACGGATATGTCAGGGGATGACAGCATGTCCCGGGCAAGTGCTAACGTGGGAGTCAAGATATCGGGCTGCTTGAATTCAGTCAACACATTTTTTATTGACCACTTGCTCCCTGTTTGACAAACCGCCAGATTAACAATGGACACCACAGAATGTGGAGTTTCCATCAGCTAGTAGAGCTGGGGAAGCCACGATTAACTGGGGTCAATTTAACCCAGGAAGCGGTGGGTGGGTATGATTGCTCGAGATGGGTCAGGGAGTGAAATAAGAGTGCTTTCAATAGAATTATGTAGGGCTTATCCCCAAGTGTCACACAGCATGGCTGCAGTCCGGGCAGAAAACCAAAATTCCTTCGGGGTATAAAATTCCCTGTGTTTTACTGTAGTTCCAGGGCATGCTGGGAAGTGACATTGGAAAAACACCGGAGGAAGAAACAGTCTAGACTCAGCTCTGCTCCTGATGAGGTCCTGATAAGGGCAAGTCCCTGGACATGAGTATTTTTTTATCACAGATTGAACTAGACATTTTCTAAGCTCCCATTTGTATCTTATATTCCACAATTTGATGATTCTAGTGACGGTTAGAGTTATTCCTGATATTTCACTCGCATTAAATGTTTACATCTTTCTCCATTAGAAATCATTATGAAAAAACTCTGAATATTAACGCTTATTGATTGGTGCTTAGGATTAAAATAGCTGGAGATTGGGCTTAGGGGGAGAATAAAGTTTTTATCATGCCAATGTTTAAAATAATATCTCTTCTGTCCTAAACAGGACAGCCTGCTGGTATTCCTACACAGGTTGCTTGTGTAATAGGCTGCAAGTTACAATTGATGAGCAGAGCTGAGCAGTCGCCTATGGGGCCAGGAGGTCTGCTTTGACATTGCCTTTCTCTGCCCAAGAACAATATTTGAATTGTTTTCCTCTTTATCCACACAAGTGACTCAGCTTGCTCAGGGGAAAAAAAAGGAAGAAAGAAACACACACACACCCAGTATTGTCTTAGGCTCAAATAATGAATGGCTTGTGCACTGCTTACTATAACTATTGTATTGATATTCTAAACTAAACTTGTCAAGTACCCTTAATTACAGCTGAGGCAGGGAGGTGTGGGGTTTGATCTATATAACACTGCAGATGAATGGATGCTATCTGTTGAAGAAAGCCAGCTAGTGCTGGGTGGAGGGGAGGTTTGGGGCTCCCTGGAAATGAGTAGTGTTATCGACAACTAAGACAGACAAGCTTTTAGTGTTGTTGCTCATGGGTTTGCAATGTATAATGATTACTAGGCCCTCCACCAGCCCAGTAATCTTTAATCCATAGATCCCCAAGTATCTTAAACACATTGATTTATTAAATGTGGCCTCTGCAACAGTGATGTCTTCAAAATTAAATCACTTAACCTCCCAGTTCAATATTGTTACTGTTATCTGCAGCTATATATATCTACACGACACTGGAACAAAAAGGCAAGGCAGCCAACTCATTAGAAAAATAAGCAACGTTGTTACTGCATTGTGTCAGAGTAGTTAATTGGCACTCTTTCTGTCAAGCAGTGAACTTACTGGCTGAATTATTTATTTCTTAGCTGATTGATTTGGCCTGATGTAGAATCTGCATGTGAGGGTCTCGTATTTTTTTTTTTTTTGTAAATTTTGGAACTAGGACAGATTCTTTTCCTTTTATTGTCTGTTTCTTACAATAATTCATAAAAATAGCTTTTATACATCTGAAGGTGAAGATAATTAGTGCTGAAAAAGTTGAGTTTTATAATGCATTAGTTAAAATTCTAGACCTAATTTAAGATTTCTAAAGTCTCAATGATAAAAGAGATAATGCTCCTTAAACCCACATTTCATGTTTTAATTTTACTGAGTTTTACATTTGAATGAGGGAAGGAAAAACTTTTAAACTCACATCATTGAGTTTTCAGAAGGCGCTACAACTTCTTCATATATCTAAGAAACTTATCAGGTTGTATCACTACATAAAAATTAAGAAAATACCACACTTATTTTTTAGTCACCGATATTCTTTCTAAGTATATATACACATAATTTCAAGGAATATATGAAACCTTGATAGAATCAAAAAATAATATGTGGCAACAAGCTTTGAGTAGGTGGAAGGGTACCCTTCAGGAAAATTTATTTTGAATTAGGTAAAAAATAACATATTTGGGGCTTCTGATGAGGCTGTAAGCCCCAGGATGATTTTCTCTGCATTGATTTAATATTGGTGACTTTGATATTGCCATCACCAATGACCCTAACTGAAGCTGTGAGCATATACCCATTCATCATGAGCTGCCATCCTGCAAAGGTTGATCTTGCTGAAACTTCTGAACTGAAAGGGATCTCAGGAAACATGCATTGTATACCTTCCCTTTTGGATTGGGAAACTGAGGACCACAGAAGTTGCGCTCTGGGGCGCTGGTGGTACTCTGATAGTGAACTGTTGTTTAACTCCCTCCTAAGTGCATCGGTGACATCAGGTATTTCACTGTAGTTGAAGTAAGACCAAATGTAGGAAAAAATGATCATATAATAACAGTAGTGCTGATGATAGTGATCACGTTAACAGTGATGATGATAATTATCGTTTATGGCTCATCTACTGTACATAGTACTGAGTAGTGGTTAACAGCATAAGTCCTAGAGTTAGGCTACCTTCGTTCAAATCTCACATTTCTTAGGACCTAGCTAAGCACCAACTATTTTACCTGTGAAAGGGGGCTAGGCAAAGTGCGTGCATCATTTGAACACTGAGAAGATTAAATAATGTCAAGTTTTGGCAGAGTATTTTTGATATAAACATTAACAATTATTTCATGCCAGTTCTATCAGTGACTAAACAAAGTGGTTATTATTCTTCTCGTTTTAGAGTTAAGAAAATTGAGTCTTAGAGAATTTAAATAGTTTGACCTGGAATGAATAGATACTAATTGATAATATGATATTTACCCCAAACAGTAGAAAATGGCAATTATAGAGATTCTTATAATTGTATCATCAATATCTTTAATGTAATGATCATTGCTTTGGTGAAAAGACATTTCTTGGGGTCCTTCTGGGAAACTTAGAGAGTGAGGGGTGGGGGAAGAGAATGCACACGTCACTCCAAAGTTCCTCTTCTAAACCTATGGATTATTTTCTTTACATTACGATGTAGGTCAAAATGGACTCCGTGTTTCAGTCTACCAACTAGGGAAACTGATACCCAGGGTGAGCTGTTCATGTTAGCACCTCGAATTCAGAATCTCTGGAATATGTGGGTAGTTGTTAATGGAGTCAGACAAATCCAATATTATGTTCCTTCTTCCCTAAACTAGCACTTTTGGAATCCATTTTTATATGTGTCTCTATCATTATAGATATATACCATCATATGTTTCAAAAGTTTGAAATCTATCTCATGTACACACTAGCTCTTTGCAATCTTTTCCTTAAATTATTCTGGAATTTTTTCCTAGTCAAGGATCTGGCAGCAGAGTTGAGTACTGGCATTGGATATCAAAAGAATTAACATCCTCTTGAAAGAACATTGCTGTAAATTAGGTCATTATAGGTATTTAAGCAAAGTGTCTGTGCCTTTAGATGGGAGATGCAGGAGAACCACAGCTGCCAGTGGGGGAAACTCAATAAGATTTAGAGAGTCAGGTACTTACATTCATCTGCATCTACCCAAATATTTCCATTCTAATCCTCAAGGCCCTACTGTTTTCCAAACGGTGACCTAGTTTTCCCTAGTTTTCTTAGTTCTTAAGATTTTATCTATTCATTTTTAGAGAGAGGGGAAGGGAGGGAGAAAGAGAGGGAGAGAAACACCAGTGCCGAAGAGAAACACTAATCGACTGTCTCTCGCACGTACCCCAGCGAGGAACCGGACCTGCAATCCAGGCATGTGCCCCGATTGGGAATCAACCCAGCAACCCCTCCGTTTGCCAGATGACACCCAGCAATTGAACCGCACTCGTCGGGCATGACCTTGTTTCCATGTGAGACAGGTTTACGGATTCAGTAGGTTCTCCAACATGCAGAATCAAACGTCGACTCTCTTGTTCAGATAGATCAGGCCTACGGCTATAAAAGGGAAGACCTTTTTCAGGGCAATCATAGAAGTTTTATGGTTTTCTGACCATATCTTGAGGTGAAAGTGCAAGGGCTGGTCTTCACATCTCTTCCCAAACGCTCTCCGGTACCATCAGAACCAGCCACACTTCTTCACAGTCCTTGAGGGCCCCACAACCTGCAGAATACGGCTGTACAGAAGCTACTCGATCTGCCTTATTTGAGGCTTATAAGCTAATAATTTAAGGAGCTGTTTGATTCTGAGTGGTTTGAAACGTCACTTTCCTATTTTCTGCCCTGCGATATGGTGGGCGCTTCCTTCAACACTAACCATTAAAGATTCACTTTCTTACACTACCATGTTCATGTCTCTTTTCTGGAATTATTTTTGGTAACAAATACTGTATTTGAGATTTATCAGAACAAAACCATAAACTGCTCTAGGTGTTTCTGGAGGGATGAGTGGATATAATCCAGGAAATTAGGTGCTTCTAGAACCATTGGCAAGGCTGGATAATCTAAGGTCAGAGACAGGGTCAGCATCTCCTATTTGCTACTAAGTTTCATTTTCATTTATTTCAGAGCCTCAAGAAATTGCAGAAACTAAAGGAATGATCACTCTAGCTGGCAGCCTAGAATCAGATGATTAACTGTGGGATTCCTACAAATTTTCATAACATTTGATTTTATCCACCTGCTTGTTGTTGCTAGAATAGTAATAATGTTACTTGTGTCTGCCTTGTACCTTTCAATCTTATTTGTATGACTTTCATTGGTAGAAGATGAGCTAGACCCCTGCTGGCAAAATAGTCCTATATGGGTTGTAAGTGGGGAGGGCGTTACATATTGCTTGTAGTCTTTAATTCTTAATACACTACCTATCGCTGATAAAAATGCTTACTAATTACGAGCTGCTGCTAGTGTAAGTCTTCATTAGCAATATCACAGATAATTAACTCTCTCTCTAACTGTTGTAAGTACATGTAACTACTAGAGTAAAAAGATTCTTAAAGTGTACAAGAAACAGATTGGTTAATTAGAGTACCCTCCTTTTTTAGTAACAGAGTCCTAATGCCCCTCAGGCTAAAATTCTCATTGCCTGATTTATTATTCTAATGGAATGCGGTGCCCCTCTTTAATTTCTGGAGACATAGGAGGGAAGAGACCTTTCAAACTGGTTTTCTGTTTTCTTGTTTTTTGTTATCGGATACTCAAGTTAAGCCTATTTCTGCTTTATACGTGATTTTCATGTTTGCATGTGTTTTATATTTTTATATTACATTTTTTAGATGTTGATTTTTAATTATAAATAATCTACCTCCAACACTTCCTTTGAATGCATTAGTACAAGTTCTTCTGGCCTTCATTCTCATTAAGAAGTGTTGTTTTTAATATTTCTTTATTAAACTCTAAGAATACATGCATATGCAAGATTATGGAAATTGATTTGCATTTATGACAAACCACCCCAAGCATGGTGGCAAAATTTTCATTATAATTAATACTTATAAAAAGACTGGTTTTCTAAAGATACGATCATAGTATAACTGCTACTTTATGCATAAAATTGCATTTAAGTCCTGACAACAAGTCTACGAGGCAGACACTTCAAGGCCCTCTGCTTGAACAGTAGGTACGCTGTGGACCACTTGAATTGAGTAGCGGGTTCAGATTTACAGTACAACTGCAGAGTCCGAGCTCTCGGCTGCGACCTGGCTCCACCTCTCAGAACACAGATAGAGTTAGGTCTCCAGACCCCTACTGTTGAATCTTGTTTCCCATCAGAACCTAGAATGACTCTGTCTCCTCTGTGTGCATCTCTTCCCCACCGCTATCCCTCTATCTCTGTATCCCCATCGCTGTTCCTCTCTATCTCTATCTTTCTCCTAAAGAATCCTGTCCTCGTCCCATCCTAAAGACTTCCCACCTCCCGTCTTGGAATTCAAATGGTTTTCTTTCTGTCAGCCAGTTTTCAGCTTTTATTAGATTCCTTGGGCATTCCTCTCTTGGCCAAACAGGATGGTCACAATACTATCACTTTTCTATTTCCATTGTCCTCAAACACAACAAAATAGCAGCACTTGACACTAATAATTGAGAATTCTTTAGGAGAAAATACTCTTTTACAGAGCTTTTTTGCACATTATAAAGAAAGAGCTGAGAGTTGCCAAGTCTGTCATATCTATTCAACAAAACAGAATCTGAACTTGAAAGTCTTAAAATGTAATGTTTAAACTGTATTTTATAACTCAGGTTTGTCCATTAATTTAGACAGACTTTTCCCCCAATTAATATAAATTAATCAAGTCATACTTAACTCTCCCCATAGATATGCACACACACACATTAACGGATTTCTTGCAAATTTAATTGCAGTAGTTTTCCATGGTTTAATGCTTCTTCTGGCAACATCACTCCATGTATCACTTTAAAATGTAACAAACTTGTAACAACAGCTCCTTCAACTATGCAACGTTGATTGTGTTCGGTGAATTAACTGGAGAAAGTTACCAACGATAGACAAAATGGTGCCCGGTCACTTACTGAAGTAATTGCTCAAAAGCCCATGTATTTTTTTCTTCTCTGGCTATTCCTGAAAGTCTTCCCCAGAGAACGTAGCTCAAATTAGTCAGTGCCAAAGGGTTAACACAGGCACCATCAAGCCGCTCCTTTACCTGACAGATTATATCACTCTTCAGCTATGTCATTTGCACAACTTTTCAACTCCTCCTTTACTAAGGTAATAGGCCCAGAAGCTGGATGCCGCTGCATTTCGGCACCTGTCATTTTGACATTTCATGCTTTCTTTAGAAAAGAGAAGTGGGTAGAATGTGAGAAAAGTGGGACTTTGACAGTTTGTCAGAATATCTTGCCGCACAAACCAACCTGCCAGCCTGTGTGTTTTCTGGTATATTTCAAAGTCTCCCAGCAAATGAACTGTGGTTACTCACTGAAGAACTTCTTAAGTAGGAAGATGCCTTACTTTTTACAAGATTGAAATTAAATAATTTTCACCTGGAATTGGTGTAGATTTTAGGGGGCTTACTGACAGTGGCATATCAAATGAAATATAACTTGGATAAGCCAACACTGATAAAATTTTCTTAACTGTTTCTTTATTTGAATGTAATAGGCTTGATAGAGGAGGGGCATCTGTAGGTCCAAGAGGGTTCATGCAGTGACCTTGAGTTTGCAGCCACTACGCAGTTAGTGAATTGTTCAAAATTGAAAGATGCTGGCATGCAGGCACCAGCAAGGAAAAATAGGTCAGGAGCTATGACTTTAAGAATACTACCAACACATCAAATGAGAATGGAGGTCGGCTGTGATAAGCTACGGGAAATGGTCATGTGGATAAATGGTCTGTAACATATATGTTGGTGACCACCAGGTTTCTTACCAGTTCCTCGTCAATTGTGAGAGTTTCCAGCTGCACAGCCTGCCCCCAAAGAAGAAGTGAAATCCTACAACACGGTGGAGTACAATACTACAGTAAAGTGGGTGGCGAAATTGTTTTATTTATTTTATCTGAGCCTGATGCCACCAGTAGTACAAAGGAGAGACAATGTTATTTATATAACTTTCCTAGATTTCTGGTGTCAATTTTTTAAAGATAAATTTGACTCTCCTAACATCATTTTTTTTCAAATTCCCTTCCCCACTTCCCCATAACAAAGTAGTAGCTACTCTAGTATGATTTGTCTTTCTATGTACACCTTTGAAACTACTTCTAAAAAGAAAAAGTATTTGGTTTTTATTTAATGGAACTTTTACAGCATCTAGAGAATAAATGCCAACAGTTAATGTTCATTTAACTTCCGCACCAAGCCTATAATCTGAGACTCTTTTTAATAACGCCTTGTTAAGATCATTAGATTATATTTCATATAGTCTGCATCTATGACCCAGTGTACTCCCCTCGATGTTGTATCCCCTTTCTATATGTGACACAAGATTTAAGGGATGTAATAGCCTGCCCCCCGTATACTGACTCCTAAGGGGATCTTCCTGAAACATACTGTTACCGTCCAAACAACTGTTCTGTACTGTGTGACTCCCCCAACGCATTGTTTATCAGAAGGGATGATCACTAGCAAAAGCTAGGCCAAGTCCTCCTTGATGCTAAATAAATAAATAAATAAATATAAATAAAAAATAAAAAATAAAATAAAAACATAATCTATTAGAATGCCTTGAATTTGACTTGGGGCAAGTGGGCAAACAAGTCCTAAGTGATAAAGGTGCCTTTCTTATGTTAATAAGGTGACTTTCA
The DNA here is from genome assembly GCF_022682495.2 of Desmodus rotundus. Lineage (NCBI taxonomy): Eukaryota > Metazoa > Chordata > Mammalia > Chiroptera > Phyllostomidae > Desmodus > Desmodus rotundus. The sequence continues at coordinate 150,069,514 of NC_071392.1, forward strand.
GAAAATACCTAAAGATGGGGGCTGGTTGCCAGTGGAGCCCACCCATTAAAAAGTTGGAACTTTTAGTCCCACCCCTGACCTCCAGGGAGGGGAGAGGGGCCAGAGGTTGAATCAATCGCCAATAACCAATGATTTAATCAATCCTGTCTGTGCCATGAAGACTCCATAAAATTAAAGGGACAGAGTTCTGAGAGCCACTGGGCTGGTGAATACATGGTGGTGCTGGAAGTGTGGAGAGGGCAAGAAGCTCCACCCCCCTTCCCCATGCCTTTGCCCTTATACATCTAATCCAGCTGCCTGTTCTGGAGTTATATCCTTTTATAATAAACTGACAATCTAGTAAGTAGAAATGTTTCTCATAGAGTTCTGTGAATCACTCTAGAATATTGCTGGAACTTAAGGAGAAAGTTAGGGGAATCCCTGGTTTGTAGCCATTTGTTCAAAGCATAGGAAACAACCAGGGCTTGTGGCTGGTGTCTGAATTGGGAAGGGTGGGGTATGGGGCAATTGTGTAGGACTGAACCTTTAACCTGTGAACTCTGATGCTGTCACTGGGCAGATTATATCAGAATTATGAGAGGGAACACAAAAATAACCGCAATTATCTTCTGGAGGGTGGGCCCCTTATAGCACAGGCTTCTCCCGCTAGGTGAGTGTTCCAGGAATCCATCTGTATCAGTGTACCAGCTGGTGTTGTTGTGAGAGGTTGTGTTAGGCTTCAGTGAATTTTTATTTTTGAAGATTCAGTGTGTTTGCTCATTTCAGGATGGGTAATTTAGGAGTGAACCTGCCCACACCACACTGAGTGTTCACCAGTTTTTGACCAAGAACAGCATTACCCCCATTCTCCACCCTCCCTGTTCACCCCATCTTGCCCTGAGCAACTTATTTTTGTTCTCCTGGATGAAAAAAGTGCTCAAAGGGAAACGTTTTGCCAATGTGGACGAGGTGAAACAAATGGCAGAGGCACTAAAAGGCATCAAAATCAACAAGTTCAGAAACTATTTGGAGCAGTGAAGGAAAGTTTCAATAGGTGTATTGTATCAGATGGGGAGTGCTTTGATGGTGACTGAAGTTTAGACGTGAGAATAAATACACAATCTTTTATAAATAAATTCCATTTTGGGGTTCCCCCTTATAAATTGAATTCTTGGATACCAGCAGGATGTGAGAAATCCCACACATGTTGGAAATTTTTGTCCCAGAACACCAGAAAAGAATGCTTCATGTGGTGCTTTGCCTTCACACATGACCCATAAAATTTCACTTAAATTACATTAAGAAATGTTTTCCAATTTGTTTTGTGGTCTTTAAGAAAGCATATTCTTCTTACTGAAAAACCTTTCATGCATGTTCCATCATGATACAAAGTTTTTTACTCCTCTGTTTTCCTGGGGAGGAAACAAGGGTGAGAGGTGATTTCATGCTGTTTTGTTGAGCCTCCTTCTGAAAACAGGCTCTTTTTTTTTTAATAAACAAAATTCTTGTGCAGGTGATGCTATGGTATCTGAAGAGAGACCTAGCAAATATGATTTCGTGTCAGATAACCACAGTCCTGAAATCAGTTATAACCTTCTCATAGCTCCCAGGCACTTTTACTGTATATTATGGTTCTATTTGTCTCCCTACTGAACTTTAAACTTCTCCAGAGCTAGTTCTACTTCATGTTCTTTAAAAAAATTTCTTGACAAGATGTTTGTCACCCCGGTAGGCAGCCAATAAAATCCAATAGAATGAATGAATTCTGCGTTGGCCTGAGAGGCTGATTCAGTTTCTGGGTGGCTATTCCCTGCTCACTCCGGGTGGTGCTGAGATATTTGTGGATGTCGGCCCCTCTTCTTCTAAATGTTCCATGAAGCCCTGGTTTTACTTCTTCCCTTCCCTCAGTCAGGCCTGTCAATACTACCTAGACTCCAGAGAGCAGAAAGAACTTGTTCTATCAGGATCGATATTTCTCCGAGTTTTTTGACTCACACTTCGAAAGTTAAAAAAAAAAAAAATTAAATTGACACCTCATTTCTTTGGTTTCACTTGAGTAGTTTCTTAGAGATGAACAGCTCAATAGCTGAGATAAAAGGAATAGAGTAGGGGTGGGGGTGAGCTGAAGTATATATATATATATATACACTTCATATATGTATATATACATGAAGTACATATATGTATGTATGTGTGTATACACACACACACACATACATTTCAATTATACCACGACTGAATAAATAAAATTTCTCTATAATTTTAACAATGAAAATAAAAAATATACTATGGAAAGGTTTATATGTACAAGGTCTTAAAAAGACATTCATTAGCTAATATGGCCAAAGACGTGACCAAGACTTCAGTGTCGAAACTCTGAGACCTGCTGCAGCCTGGCACTCCGCAAAAGGAAAGAGTAAAGGTACAGCCACCTCGGGACTGGGTTTGGGTTTCCTGCACTTCACTGGCTCATGGTGCCCTTTTCCACATCTGTCAGTACCCTCCGCTGGGCGATCTTCAGGGCAGAGAGTCCTCAGTGGGGGAACTTCCCCTGACTGCAGACCTCCTATAGGAAAGATCAAGCTACCTTTCACCTACAAAATGTGTTTGTTCTAGTCTGAGAGGGCTGGAGTCTCGGTGATGGGGACCTCATGAAACAGCACAGAGAAGCTGGAGTCAACCTGGGAGGGATTCATAGTACGCCAAAACAGCTTTTTGTTAATGAAGCTCATTTCATTCTGAAGGATTCCCAAGACCCAGGAACACTGCAAGGATTTAGCAACACTGAAGTACTGGTGGCTGAAATTGTTCGCACTACCACATTACTGAAGGGGGGAATTTAGGCCAAGGACACAGGGGTGGCCCCTACCTACTCCTCTATAGTGCTCTGTACTCTTTCATGTTCACACAGAATTTGCTCTTTAAGGCATTATCTGAAAGACACACACATTCTAAATCGTGCAACACTCAATTTATCTACCTTGGAAGGATGAATGGTTGAGTGAACCCTGCGGAGATCTGAGCCTCTGCGTCCTGCGATCCGAAGCGTTTGAACGAGCTGCTGAGCCCGCGGAGCCAACTCTCCAGCAGGACGGCCTCTCTGCAGAGGAGTTTAACTTTGCCAGTCGTTTCTCCTCCCAGCCACGTAATTTTCCAGAAACGAAACAGCAGTCCATAGACAAAAGTAAACAGGTTCCGTCCTCCGCCTTTCCTGTGGATCAGAGTGCTACTAAAATGTATGTGCTATTTGTGGAAACAGGACAGAGACCACAGGAGGAAGCACAAGAATAACTTAATGCCACTTACTCAATGTATAGAGGAGGGGCACAGGCTGAGATGTCCGTCTCTCAAACCCTATGCAAATCTTGTTGATTCTGCCTCAAAAGTGCACACAAATCTATCTGCTTTTGTCCATTTCAACTGCCACCAGCATAATGCAAGCCACAGGTGATGCCAACAAATGAAACTTCCTATACAAGATTGCATCAGTCCTCTTTTTAAAAAACATCATGATGTTTTGCATTCATTTAGAATAAAATCCAGATTCCTTTACATGGCCTCTGAAGCCCTGTGTATTCTCCCCCAGACTCTTTTCTCACCTAATTTACTGCTTCCCCTTCCGGTTATACCTGAGGCAACACCTCTCTCTTTTATTCCTCAGACCCACCAGACTCACGCCCACCTGGGCCCAGACACTAGCTATTCTGCCTGCCTGGAAAACTCCCATCCCAATATTAAACAGCAGGCTCTTTCTTTTCATCAACTGCAAGCTCAATTCTCATCTTTTCAAAGAATGCTTTCCTAACCATCCTACCTAATCCTCCTTGTCCCCCTCTCCTGTTATTTTTATTACACAATCTTGTCTGTGTTCCTCGTGCCATTTATGCTATCTGGATTTATTTTGTTCGCTTGTGTAACATCAGTCTCACTCAGTAAAAGGAACGTAAGTCTTAGGAACTCTCCCTCTTTTGCCTTCTAAGTCTCCCATAAGGAGGAACTCTACCTCTTTTGTTCGCTGCTGTATCCCCAGAGCACAGGCTAACCCTTGAACCTTGGAAGGTTCAAAAACTTACTGGAACGAAGGAGAAAAAAAAGGATAGAAGCAAGGAAGGAAGGACCAAGAGTTAGCCTTTGCTGTATAGTAAGTTTTGCTGCATAAAAATTATATTGATGCATTAAGTCGTTTTTCATGATAAATTGCTTAGTGAACAAAAAGTGTTAAACATAATTTATATAGAAGCAGTGCCTTGGACATTCACTTACGTGCGTGCGTGCATATGTTTGTGCTGTGTAAAAGTGTAGGAAACACACTGAAAGAAAATGTACATCAATGGTTTGACATTAATTCGAACTAATTATTTTCTGTTCCTGCATTGTCTCAACTTTCGTGACAATAAACATGTATGACTTCTGTTGTAAAAAGTTAGTTTAAATCAGTGTGCCTTCTGCTGTACCCAGGACTTTTGTCTGCAAGCACAGACGCTCAGCTCAATTTGGCTTAACCAAGTCTAGCTTTTTACTAGTGGGTGCAACTGTTTTGCCAGAAGTCCAAGGTGCCACAGGCCTTTCATCCTGGTTTGGTTTTCTGCTTTGTATTTCAACCTAACTTTGTCCAGGAGGTGAAGAGCGTGACTGCTAAAAAGCCTCCAGATTCACATTTTTGACTGGAAATTAAAATTAAAGTTGAGATGAAATTTTAAAATGAGTTGCAAAAGGAATTGTCCACCAGCTTCAACAACAAGCAAATCTATGGGAATGGCTCCCGTGGGACAGGCCTGGCTACCCATCTCTGAACAAATCATTGCACCATTGCTGCCCCTGGGAGGGATTTTATGGGGTTCATAAACAGCAACTCCCTCTCCCCCTCGAGATCCAACTCAGAAATAGGCATACAGTTCAGAGGGACAAACATCGGTATATCAACAGTACTACTGATAAGACTGGGAGGCTAATAAACTGGCAGATGTGGCTAATAGGTGAGGTCATAGGGACTTGATAATTCTCCCCTAAATTAAATATACGCACCCCCTCTATATAGACTGCAAGGACAGCCTCGTCCCTCACAAGCACTCTACCAGAGTCTGCCCCACTGAGATCTTTTACAGGTGAGAGAGCAAGCCAGAAAGTTTCATGTGCTACAACTCTCAGGACCACCCCCTATTCCCAAGCTCCTCGTCGGAAAATTCACCTCAGGTTGAGGTGCGCATGTGCAAGGCCGTTGTGAAGTCGGAAGTGTACTTTAGGGACAGTGTCCCCAAATAGAAATAGAGGCTCGTTCTGAAGGTATTTGCCTTTTTAATGCCCTCGATTTTAATTCCCAGACCAGATTCCCCTATTATCAGTATATTTCTGATTACTTTTCCCATATACAATTTTGGTATGTATTTTCTATTCCATGCTGTAGTCTTTCAAGAGCATCTACTGAATTTTGGATCAGAAACTAAAATTGAATCTCTTTGAAATGTTCAAAGCCATTTCCATCGGCACCCTTGTAGCTCCATGTAACAGATGGAACCCAGGAGCAATCATCCTATTAAGCTGATGAAATCATCGACTTCTTCTGTGTGTAATGGTCATTAAAAGCTATTTTCAACAGATATAATACCAAGTAATTCAGTGCCTTATCAAATTAACAAAGAGCCTCTTAACCCTGTGACCCTTAGTGGAAAATAAGTCATTTTGAGAAATGACTATAAGTATTTCCAAAACATGGCAGCAAAGTAATCTATACCGGTAGTCAAAACAGCATCGCTAGTTTTCTTACACGGGAAGAGTAAGAAACATTAATGCAGAAATCATAAGCTGATGAAATGCTTCCTTTGTCATTCTCTTTTATCTGTCTGATTGTAAGCTCAGAAATATGATTAGGACATCTTGCCTTGACCGAGGGTTCCAAACACTGGTTCCCAGTCCTGCCATATCAAAGATTCTTGGGGTTTTCGAGATACAGACACTTAAATCCAATCAAAGAGGAGGGCCAGTCAAATTTTAGCAAATCCTTCGTGGGATTTGGCTGGGCAGACACATCTGAATATCATTACAATAAAATGGGTTTCCGGGCAAGAGATCGTCCTGGGTTACCATTGTTCCTTTCTTCCTACATGTTTTTTTTCCATCATAGCCATAGAATGCCTGTGCAGGAAAGGTTTTTTGAGATGAGTTCTTCTTATCTCCTTACTAGTGTTCAGTAAAGTGGTGTTCAGAGAAATGAAGAGATTGAGGTGGTATGTACCCAGTTTACTTGTATCCCCTCTGCCTTCCTCTTTTTTTGTTTCTTTGTAAATACTCTGGTGAACCTGGTCTCATTAAGGCACAACTGGCTGACAAAATGTAACTTTACAGAAGTAGTATTTGTTATCCTGTCAAAATCAATGACATTCCATAAAAGAAAATACCATAAATGTGTGGCATTATAAAATGTGGAAGAGTGAGAGAAGAAGGAGAAGAGGTGAGGAATATGCTCTTAAACCTCAATTTGCACGCAGCTTGAAATCTTCTCTTCCTCAGACCAGCATTAGCTGCGGGATTTCAAGATGGACCAAAATATTATCAGATTAGAATCTTGAAAACAAAACACTGTGTTAATGGATAGCCTGTAAGCCTTTTGTCTATCCACATACTCTTTTACAAAAGTGACTTCACGATGTTTGTGCTCGTTGTGTAGCCCTGTATCACTTCATTCACAATAAATCAAGAGCATCTTTTCAGTCTTCTATTACATGATTCCAAGTTGCTGCACAATATTCCATTTTATGAGATGCCATAATAAATATATTTGATTCCCTATTGTTGAACATTTATTTTCCAATAATTTGCTAGTACAAACAGAACTATGAAATTCTTCTAGAAAATGTTATCATAAGTTTATGTGGGTTTCCTTAGAATATATTTTTAAAAATAGGAGTTACTAGATGTATGAATGTGGAGAGGGTTAAATACTGCTAAATCAAAAATTCTAAATGTTTCTTAGAGAACAATGAATTTAAGATAATTTGGTTATTTTGGAATGGGAGATAAATTGTAGAACTAATATTATATGTTGACAGTTGCATTAGAAATAAAAATGAAATTGCCAAGTGTTTACAAATGGCTATTACTTTAAAATAAAAAAAAAATCAATGGCAGCAGATTATACTTTAAACATCACAGATTTTTAATCTATTCATATATTATCTACCTATTTAATTTAATTACCTGTCTATCTTTTTCTCAAACCAATACTTTTGAAGTGAAGTCTCCAGATTAGTTGCAATCTTCGGAAAATAAACCCTCATTTTAGAAAAAGAGCCTGTATAAACGATCGCCAGGTGTACTGTCCCTCTGTTCATGAAAAAATAAATACAAATTTAGATAAAGGTCTAAAGAGCGAAAGAAAATGACTTTTTAACGGGCTCCTTTGAAAATATTTTTAAATGGAAACTTCTTTTTAAATTTGAGGGCAAAAAAAGAAACAGAAAACAAAATGGAACTGATAATAAGATAAAGGTCAGGAGAAAAAACTAAATACTTGAGTAAAATATCTTGCTAGATGGAATAAAGTATTTACCCATCGTTGGAAAGGATAGTAATTAAGAAAGTAGCCTGGATTAAATGGGGAAGAAATTGTGATTCCATATAAAGGATCCAAATAGTTTAGTGCAAATGTTTTCTCCAAAGGCCGCCTTTTGAGAAGGAGGTGGGGGAAACAGAATTGGTTAAGCACTTGGGGAGATTTGTAATTCCCTGGAGAATCTGGTGATACTGCTGAGACATTCTGCCACAATCAAAGTCGCAGTGATGTATCCTCGGACTTCATGAAGCTGGGCTTTGAAATTAAACACTGAGATGTAAGGAGTGGGGTGGAGTTGCAAGGAGATTGTATGAGGAATAAGGAGATTTCGTTTCAGTCTTGACTCTCCTGCTGTATTAGCTGAGTGACCTTGGAAAAGTCCATTAATTTTCCAGTGTGCGGAATTCTCATTTGAATGCAAATGGTTAATGAACACAATTTATAATTTAGAAATTCCTGTTAATGCTCAGCAAAGCCTGGCACACGGTGCTCAATATACCATTTTCCTGAATCAAAATGATTTTGATAAACGTTTTCATTTCATAGTATGTAAGGCAGTTTCTCTCTCATTTATTCTTGAGTTCCCACCATTTCCCTTTTAAGGCTATATTTGCTTAATAATTTATCAGTTTTGCTCAGTCAAATGCCGGGCTGGCCATGTGAAAATAAAAAGCACCTTTAACACGAGCCTGTAGGGTCTAGGAACCCCACGTATGGATCTGTATTCAGGCCGAAACCCAGACACAGACAAGACTGTGGTTGCTACAGAATACTAAGGATGAAGCTGGGAATGAGAGAATCTATACAGAGTTTGTTGGAATGCTAATAAATCATGAAATCCCTGCTTCCTGGTTCTGGAATTTGCTGCCTAAGATTGCAGTTCGAATTGCCCACAGAACTCCTTATTCTGGCTCCAAGGAAGAGTCGGGGTCAGGAAAAGAAAACTGAGGAGACTTCAGGAATGAAAGGAATGCCTTGCTCCAGAATTACTTATGTATGACTGTCCTTTTCCTACTTCATCAAGCTTTGGTGGCTGAACTGTGATAACTCGGGGACCAGGACTCCTATCCACACAGTGGGCTGCCGAGTTCATTTTCTTCTCCAAGGGGTCCCCGGGCACCTGTTTGATCCTGTTTTCTGTGCACAGCGTCCCTATTGCCTCTCGATTTAAGTCAGCCTGCCTCTCTGAATTTAATGTACTCTGACGTGGGCATGTTCAAAAGGGAAATGGTGTACTCAGACCACAGGCAACGGCGCCTTCATCATTCCTCCCCTGCTGGGAGGCTGTGGGAAACCCTCCCCAGCAAGAACTGATGAAGATGAAACGCACACAGGCCACCTGGGCTGAGGGCGAGGCGAGGCTGAATCCGGACACAGTTCTTGCCCAGCCAACATCTCCGGCTCTGCCTCCTCCCCACAAATCCTCACTGTGGCGTAAAGCTAATTTAACAAGCCATCCCCGTCTCCTCTGAGCAGTGGTGAAAACATTTCTACAGGACTTTATTAAGAGAGACCCCAAAGTACTCATCAGGCCAGTGAAGGAGAAAAGCCTGCTGCGGCCTTTCTACCCACACCACCACTGGGATGAAGGAAGAAGCCAGTATCAAAACAGACAGGTAACGTTAGAAGCACACCAGGCACCAGCCCATGTTCAAGGTCACATTGTTAAAGGGAAGGGTCGCTATTTTTCCAACGGTACAGGAAAGGAGCTAGCCGCAGGACACCCAGGTTAAATTGAAAAGGCCTCCTAAGTACTTTAGGAGGTTAGCAGCAGCATCGGAAGGCAGGTTCCTATCAGGTATGGATTCAATATTTTGTTGAAATTGGGTAAGGTCCAAGGGGATGTTTGCAAAGAGAAAGTGATTGGTCCTCTAACTTCCAGCTGTTTTGTATCCCATGCTGAGCTGATACGAAGATTTTATTTTTTCAGTGTGGATCTGGCATTTGTAGCACAATATGAGCTCCATGCCCACAGGAACCCGGATGTTACTCCCAGCACTTCTGTTTCAGTGATGCAGGGAGTGGAAAGCAGGTTGTGGAGAGGTGATACAGGAAGTTATTATTAGGAAACACAAACTATGAATCTGATTGTCCCCCTTCCCTTCAAAAGTGAAATTTTAGCAAAAATTTTAGATTCAAAAATAAGCCACGTCTAGTAAGTTAGTGTACTGAATTATTGTCTTTAAGGGTAATTACTTTCATGCTCGAACTTGGACCTTCCCATTTGAACCTCCCACCCCCATTCCTTAGCCTCCTTTGCAGTGCTCCCGATGGGGAAGCTTTGAAACTCTCATTTGTGTGTCTCAATTGTTAACCCTGGTGAGGGTTTAGGGATTTCAGACTCTTGTTGTCCTTCAACTAGGTTAGTTCTTTACAGAGAGAAACAAAAGAAAACGGGGAAGATCTCCTACAGTTTCCTCTGATCTTGGGAAGTATTATGACAAAAATTTTCTGTGTTGCTCACAGTCCAATTTCACACTTTATACAAGACTATCTTAGTGCTTTGGGGTTCAACAGATCAATTTAGACTGTGTATTTTTCTGTCTTTGTTTGCATTGTTCTTTTATCCAGCTGCAAGACAGCTTTTCTTTCAGCAAAATGTCAAACGGTGCTGAATTTGCTCAATTAGCTTTGCAAATGCGTGTTTGACTTCCTATGGCATCTTTCTCCTTTCTTTCTATTGTATATTTCTTATATTTCAAAGGGGGACATCAAATAAATTCTTCTTGTGAAATAATTAGCATTTTAATTCATAGGTGTTAGTCTGCAGTTGTGTCTGATTGTGTTTTTAATTTAAACCACGAATACACATGCATTTTCTTCCAACTGGAGTCAGTGGTGTTGAAGGTGAGGAAAATGCTTCAATGCTAGCTGCGCTGACATCGAATAACTTCATTACAAAACGTAGCTTAATCAATGGAATGTGTGTGGCCTATGAACTATCAAGCAACTCTTTTCCCATCCTGTTTGCATATGCCTTTATCATTTTAGCCACAGGATTTGAAAATATGTGAAAAGGAAAGAAATTATTTTTTAAAGTATCATAGGGATAGGAAAGGTGAATTTGTTCTCTAATCGGATAAAACAACAAAGCGATTCTCAAAATACTTAGTAGTGATTCTGGATTCTTCTCTCAGGGAGGTGGGAGAGAAATAGGCTGGCCTCAGATGGACAGAGGGGAAATAGTAAAATGTTTGATAATATGCACCCATCCCAGTGGCTATGGTCTCACTGAGGTTTTTGCTATTTGAGTAAGTTTTGCCAACCACAATAGCTCATTCTCCTCATGAATACCTTAGCCATCGTCTTACTTCTTATATCTAATGCAGGTAAAAGAAAAAAAAAACCCTATCATCTTTGTCCCATTTTTTATTTCCCCAAGAAGAAAAGAGGTGGGTGCAGCACGTGAAATACAATTGAAGGTCCTTAAAGGACCACTTGACTGTTATGCTCAGCACCTCTTATCTGTATAGGACGCAGCGTCTTTGAAGTTAACTCGGAGATTAGGTTTCATGCCTTTACAAATTCTTTAAATAAGAATGCGTCTTATTCCTTTTTCTAAAATGCTCTGGAGCATCAGGTTGAAATGGAGCTGAGCATCCCACTAATTTCCACTCCAACCGTGGGGGAGGGGGAGAATTGCAGCTTTTGAGGCTCTTTCCTCTATTGCCTATAGACAGGCCAGTAGAACCATCAAACATAGTGTTTTTGTCTCCTTGCTTTCTTTTCCCTCCCTATTAGCCTTCAGTTTTGCTCCCCTCAGTTTGAAAATATATATATATATATATATATATATATATATATATATATATATATACACTTTTTATCACAGCATGGCCCTGTGCCGTTATAATACACACCTGATGCGTGTTGCTCTCAGCGCGTGGCTAATTGACTAGAGTCTCCAGGTGTTGTAAAGTGTCTGTGAAGTGCTTGTAATAAAGGTGTTTCCCCCAGCTTCAGAAGGAAGGTGCTGGTCCCAGGTGAGGGAAGCGAGACTCACTGCTAAACTTTACTCAAGGTTGGAAGCATGTCTGGATACTTGGGTTTAGGAGAATTTCGATTTTCCTGCATAAGGCATTGCGGTCCCCAAAGTGGGGGATTGGTGTGCAGTGGAAACATATTTGCTGAGCCGCCGCGTTCAGCCCGCTGGTGTGAGCGAGTCTTTACCCGACCTCAGTCGACGTAGGGAGAGAGGCTGGATGTGCCCCAGAGAAACTGGAATAAAAGAGCCTTGTTGTTTTTCCCAAGAAAGCCCATAACCTGTTGAGAAATGTGTGCAAATCTGTAATCATCGGAGTAAGTAGGCTTGGTAAATAACACAAACGAGACCAAAATTCTGGGGGTTCATTACAAGATTTTGAGCTAACTTTTTTGTTTTAATTTCAGAGCTAGGATCTCGTAATATGTGAATTTACCTCTATTTTTTAAGAGTGATTTAAAAACAATTAACATGGGAAAACAAATACAGGCACACCTTATTTTATGGAGTTTCTCTTTATTGTGCTTCACAGGGGGGGTACTTTCGAACACTGAAGGCAAGACCCTCCACCAGCGAAATATCACGACTCACTTCATCGTGCTCCTCCGTCTGTTGCTGTGGTTTGGAACCGAACCCACGATACCTCGAGGTATGTCTGCATTTCAAATCCTCATACTTAATTCAAGTTTAATGGGTTTCTATTTTGAGCTAAATATAAGATTGAGAAAATGATGAGGCCATAATTTTTCATTGCTTGGGGCCTCTACATATCTCCAAGTCAACGTGTGTGAGATGTTATTAATTTAAAGTGGATATAATTGTAATATAGTTTGCCTCTCAAAGAGTTTCAACTTCAGTTCATTGTGTTAAATAAAATAATGGTCTGAGAATGAATAGATATCCATTTTTATCTTGAAGGGCAAACAATGCCTAAATTAATTAAAGATTATTAACTGTCAAAAGTCACGCCCAACAGTGCTTTAATTTATTAGCACAGGCCTTCTCTGCTGGTTTCTTACTGTGTATAAGAGCTATGAGAGGTAATTTTGTTTTTCTTAAACTACTTAGTAACTCCTTTAATAAAACAACTAGAGAAAGCTGTTAAGATAGCAAATATAGTGGTTCTTTCATTGTGAGTCCTCTTTTAATACCTAAGGTAATAGACTATTGACTTACAAATCTGTAGTCTTTTTTGTTTCTTAACTGCTATGTAAAAATTGAGAAATTGTACCAATAATTAAAGAGTAATATCGACCATTAAAACAAACATGTGTATTGTCAAATCTTAATATACCGTATGTTTACTTCCGTAAACACTAGTTCTTAATTTAGAAAACTCAAGTCCTCAGTAGATTACCATTGAAAAGGCAAGTCGACAAATATTTGGAAATGTATTCAAATACATTCATTGAGGTTTAACTATATGCCAGGTTCTCAGTATTGGGAATGTAACAGATTGAAAACATGGGAGAGATGTCTGCTCTTCTTCAATGTATATTATGGAAATGGGGATATAATGATAAACTATGAGTGTACTATGGAAAAAAAAATACAGAGCAGAGAAAGTGGATTTGAGAGTGCCAGTGGAGGGGGAGAAGTTGGAAGGCAAGTTAGAGTATTAAACAGGTTGGGGTGTCTTCGTGAGAAAGTAAGATCTGGGCAAAGAACAGCAGGGTCAAGGCAGTTAGCCAAGTAAATAATCTGGAAGGAGATCATTCCTGGGACAGAAGCAGGTAGAGCCAAGACCTGAAAGCGAGAGTGTGCTTGAAATGGTAAAGGAACACCAAGAGGCCAAGCAAGTAGGATCACTACACAGAGGGTGTAAATACCATAGAGGCAGATCATAGGTACCTCTGGAGACTGCTCTCTTCCTATTGGAGAGAAGTGGGGAGTCCCCAGCAAGACTGGACTGAAAGTAAAATAATTTATGTCTTAAAAGTAATAGACTGCTGGTAGGTGGATGAAGGGAAAAATGGAGGCTGGGAAGTGTTTAGACAAGAGAATATGGTGGTTCAGGGCAAAGTAGACCTCGTAACAGAGGTGGGAAGAAGTTGTCCAATGCTTCATGCATTTTGAGGTTTGAGGCAATGAGATCTTTTCTGATGGGGGGTGGATATAGGATTTGAGAGAGACAGGCAAGGGAAGGATGGCGTTTCCAGCCGCTGAGACGGGTTGCCTGCAGAGTAGCTGGTGTTGATAGACTAGTGTTTATGGGCGACAGAGTTGAAATTTGGGGTAGCCGTCTGCACTAGACCTGTAAACCTCAGCATTGGCATCTGGATGGCTTTTGTTTATTTATTATTATTTTTATTTGTTTAAAGGTTTTATTTATTTACTTTTAGAGAGAGGGGTAGGGAGGGAGAAAGAGAGAGAGAGAAACATCAATGTGTGGCTGCCTTTCAAACACCCGCCCCCTGGGGACCTGGCCTGAAATCCAGGCAGGTGCCCTGACTGGGAATCAAACCAGCAACCCTTTGATTTGCAGGCTGGCGCTCAATCCAGTGCATCACACCAGCCAGGGCTCTGGCAGGTTTTTAAAATGGATTATTATATCACTGAGAAAGTACATGTAGATACAGAGTTCCAAAGACTGAGTCCCAGAGTTCGCCAGTGTTTGGGGATGGGGGGTATGAGAGACAGTAAGAGAAAGCAGAGTATGAGGGTGCAGGTGCAAGCACTCGTGGATGAGGTCATCCTTAGAAGTCCTCTCCACGTGGCTCCTGGTTTGGTTTGTGAAATATCGGGCCAGGTCACCAGTCGAAAGAGAAGATGATGGGCGTTTAAAGGAAAAAAGGTGGAAAGTAGTCATAACTGAGAAAAGGAGAGAGGATGCGCTGAAAATTGATTTGATGTTTGCCCGGCAGCATTTAAGGACTTGAGCTGAAATTCCTGGATATGAATTTAAAGTGAAACAAACTAGTAACAATGTGAGCTTTTCTTTAGGCAGTTTCAGCTTCATGGGTGCAGAGGTGGAGAAGTGGGAGTGTTGAGTTTTATCTGGATGTGATTTTTGTCAAGCAGGACTATCAAAGTCCGAGGAGGGTAAGGAACGGAGGGCATGTGCAAAGGAGAGAGGACGTTTGCCTCTGGTGTCTTCCCTGGAAAGGTGGGAAGTGAGGAGATCTGGTGGATGAGGGACTGTGAAAAGTTGATAGAATAAATGGCCTTGGGGGCACCTGGGGTGGGAGAATCAAAGAACTTTGACAGTAGCTGAGACCAAATTTAAAATATATTGAATCAACATTTTGTGGCTGATTATATTGTATGCTGCGTGGTTTCTGGCGTATTTCACTTGATCCTCACAAATTTGTATGCAGAAGTACCGTCGCCATTCTTCATAGAAGACTGTGAAACAATGTACGTTCAACTTGCCCAAAATGTCTAGAAAATACAAAAGCTTCAGCTTAATTTAAATTCATTTCTTTAAGTTTAATCCAATTACCATCAAACTGTTTTATATATTCAAGTCAAAAAGAATGTCTCTCTTTACATACTGTTTTGTAATTTATGATGATTTTCACTGATTTTTAATGACTCGAACTTGAGGGATTACTATTTCTGTTGTTTTATCATACACAAAAATTTTGGGTTTTTTTATTTGCCCTCATCAGGAACTTAAGAATATAAAGTTCATTAAAAATAATGTTTATTTAGAAAACTTTATTCACAGTGAGCCTGATTTGAAATCATATGTAAAGTCATATAAAGTCATACCATAATAAAAATAGTTTCATTTCTTTGGAAACTAAAAAATCCATTTGAACAAACTACCTGGAAAAAGACATGCTAAGAAATTTGGAGACAGTTCAAAACATATCGATATTAGATTTTAGTTGTGATCTTTTTTTTTTTTTTTTGGTTAATTTTGTTGAGTGTGGAAATATGGCTTGGCTCACTTTTTAAGGTTTGTGGAGAGACACAAAGTCATTACAGATGAAACAATAAGATGCTGGAGATGTGCTCTCAGGTACTCTGGCAAGAAGCAAACAAGGTTTGCCTGGGTGTGAGTGTGTGTGTGTTGGAGGTGAAGGGAGGGATACGTGAGGAGCATAAATTGATGGAGACTGACATTGGGTGACGTGTACATAGGGATTCTTCTAACTATTCTCTTCATAAGCATGTTGGAAATTTTTCATTGTCCAAAGTTTATAGAAGTAATTCTTAAAGTACCTCATGCGTACATGTTTATGTTCACTCACTGATCATCCTCAGGGCCGCCCTGATTTTAAGGATGGCTTGCCATAGAGCAGATGATGCCAGTGGCCAAATGTGGTCAGAAAATGGGTCAAGTACAGTGGAAGGATTAGCCACCCCAATCTGACTGTGAAAGGATCAGTATTTGCTACAAATAAATTTAACAATGTCAAAGGCTACAACTTCACAAGTGCATTTTCTTCCTTGTTTGGTATCCTTTGAAATATTTGGAGAATATCTCTTAGGGTCCCTCATTCTGTCTGTGATTGTGTCTCTTCACTGCTAAGATTTTTAAAAAGTATCAATTTGGGGGTGTGGGGGAGCAGAAGAAATGTATTTCAAGATGAATGCCATCATTTGGACTGTGATTGATTTTTTAAAAAAAGTAACAGTCATCATTTTTGGTGCTCCTTTAATTTGATGGGGGATTAATATTTTTTGACCTGATGATAGTAGCCATCAATCTACCGTGGTTCTATGACGGAAATGCTTTCTTACCTGCAGCAGTTTCGATCAATACTAGGCCTACGTAGACGGATCCAGGTTAGTAAGTGAAACAGGATTTTCAATTAAAAATATATCATTTGACTTGAAAAAAGAGAGGAAAATAGACCCATAAATAAGCCTTATAGGTCCTTCAAAGTCTGAATTCTACAAGCTTAATAGCTAATCATTGGACTTAGGCTGAGAAAGAAGTTTATTGATTTGGAAATTAAAAAGTCTGCCAATAATTTTAATATGTTACAAAATGATGAAAATATGTTTGGGTCCCTTAATGTGAAACCACCCTACAAGTGCATGCTGTATAAATTTTAGTCTACTCATATATATGATCAGTTCTGCAAGACATAGTCCATTTTATCGAGCGATCGATCGATCTATCTATCTCCATAATCTTTACGAGCACCTGTATCTCTACTTCTTCTGAACATCTTTTGAAGGTGAGTGACTATGACCTAGAAAAGTGTGCATGTTATAAATGGGTAGAATCCATAACTTATATCATAACTTGCTGGAATATCAGTGCCTTTTATAAATCACTACAATGCTTATATTTAACTCTCTGTGACCCACTGAAGTTTAGTACGCGTTTATCTTTGCACCTAGTGGCAGGGTGATCAGGGACAGATGCTTCCCGTGGCTGGGAGAGGTACAGTCTACAGTGTGAAGACACCTACTCGAAGGACATGGCTGGTGCAATGAGAGTTTTGAACTTGGCATTTGTGACCATCTATTACACCTTCATTTTAGGTGATGCACATAAAAACACTTACAGAGTTCACTGGGAATCCAAGAAAGTTCTCAGTCACACAGTCTCAAAGTCCTGAGAATCTATACCCATGGAGAAAATCACTGTGGGGTGCATTATGTTTTTTCCACTCACCTCTTAAAATTAGCTTTTTTACCTCCAATAAATAGTTTTTGACATCTCCTCTAGCCACTCTGGGTATAGCAAAAAGGAAATCAAAGCAAGATTTCAAATGTGAAAACAGGTTAAGTAGGGAAAAAGAAATCAATAAATATAAAATGTTATGAAGGAAACACAAAAGTCATTATTCAAATATAGGAAAACAAGAATTCTGAAGCTGCTTTGGTGAAGAAGAGAGCAGAAAAGGAAAATCACTGATTATTTTAGAATTCTCTCGTATATATTTTTCTTCCTTTTTCCCCCTCCTTTCCTCTTTCCCTTTTTCATCCCCTTCTTTTCTCTTTTCCCTCTTACCCCCCTCCAGAAGCTTTGTTGATTTATAATAGCTTTTAAATCTATTGGTTGCTCATCAAATGGATTTTAATCCTTACCACCATCAGCGAATTAGGACAAGCTCAGTAACCTCTCAGTAACTTAGTAGCTTTAAACAACCTATGTGGAGTGCTAATAATCAATGAGATAATAGATGAAAGGTGTCCTACCCAGAACATTTACCTTAGAAATACATATGTTGTTTGAGTTATTCCTCATAAAGAATGTGTGCTTGAAACTGTTCAAGATCTTTGAAACAAAGGCAGTAACCGTCCCTGCACCAAGGTATGCATCAGTCGGTGGGTCTGTAGGGGAGCTGCGGAATTAGCATTTGCTACCCTTTGACATTCTTTATCCCAGAGATACCATGATCGGCCTTTTATAATGGGAAATAGCAACACTTAATGGCAGATAGCTACTTAAGGACATCTGAGAGGGAAATCTGAGCAACCGATCCTTGTTGTCCTGGGCACAGGTCATACGTAATGTGCCCAGACCCCCATATTCTGAGCAAATTGTATGCACGGCCTTTACCTTTATAATCTGGGGTGGGAGGTATGAATTAAATGTGCTGAGGGCCGACCTGCTCGTGGGCAAGTTTTGGGGTTGTCTTGAGCAGGCATAAGGTCTCATTTTTCTCACGAGAAAACGGCAGGGTTTTGTGGATTGTTTCATAATGGCTTAAAAGTTGAAGCAGATCTGGTTATCAATTAGATTTGCTCCTTAATCATTATATGACCTCAGCACCCTTTTTCCCCTTGTCTTCAAAGTGATTATAATGATTATATGATAATGATTATAGCCATTCGCTAAGTTAGTGAGAGAATGAAGTGAGACAAAGCCTGTATAGCACAAAAATGTCTGGCTTGTGGAAATGTGGAAAAAATATAAGTAGTTTTTTTTAACTCGAGGAATATGAAGATTTCCCACCTTCTAGGGTCACTGTTAATTTTTATGTCCCTGTAAAGGCATGGAAGTCATCATACCACGTGACTCCTAGAAATCTGTTCTCTTGACTCCTTAGAGGGCCTGGCATGGTCCCCATACCTTACTTCAGCAGTTTCTGGAAGCTGCTTCAATATTTCTAGCTGCTCCAACTCCCTGCCCTCCTTAGCCCTAAAATGTGTTCTTAGCTTCTGCTCTTTTTCCTCCCAGCCTAAAACCAAGCTGACCCTAATTTGTACTGATTTGCAAACTGTATTCGAGATCTGAGGAGGCAGGCAAGAATATCACAGAGGCAAATGTGAATTGGATAGTAGACCCTTTCGCTTTGGAGTCTGCTGCTCAGAACTGGACACAGGAGGTTCCAGCTGATGCTTCCACCACCCCCGGGTTGGCACACAGATGAGAACTGCGTCATTGGGCAGAAAGGGGCATCCTCTTCCCCCACGTCCCTGTTCCCCCACGTCCCTGTTCCTGCCTCAGATAACAAACACAACTATATTATCAGCAGCGATTTAGCCCAAACCCTTGATTGATCACTCTGGAATATTTGCTATTAGAATGCATCAAAGTCCCGGCTATTTCTGAAAATGATAGTATTTGGGAAAATAAAGGGTTATTTGGGCGATCTTCTTAAATTAAGAGCATGACTTCTGGTAGGACATAGATGAGTGTGTGTGTGTGTGTGTGTGTGTGTGTATCTTTGTAAACATGTTTCTCTCTCTTCCTTGCTATCGTGGTCTTGAAAGTGAGGGAATATGGCTTATCTAGTGTTGCATTTTATAAGAATGTAGGCTATGCAATCTACAACAATAAATTGCTACAACTCACTTGTGACTTCCTATTATCTTCACTGCAAACTGCTGGCAATTGAAATATTTTTCTCCTGTAAATATTTCTGCCTCACTGGGGATTCCACTATTGTTTTATTAGAATTAAAAGTGGTCATTGTAGTAAGAATTTTATTTTATGTTTTATAAAGTAACCTTTCATGCTGAGCAGTTCGTCAAGTATTTGTAACAAACTATAGAAATGATCCCTGAAAGTATAGTCTTAGTTCGTCAAGTACTTGTAACAGAGAGACCACTCTGGAAAACAGTACCTCTTATCACTGTGCAAATGTCAGGAAAAGCTCATGCCAGCACTTAGTTACCCACCCCCCGCCCTTCACCAGCCCCACATCAAGGCCGAAGTGGGGAAAATAACTTAGTGATCTGGAAGAAGCGGTGACTTTGGAGTAGCATGTCAGTATCAGTTACATACACCTGAGTCCTCACCCAAAGATGATGTGTTTATTGATTTGAGTGAGAGAGAGAGAGAGAGAGAGAGAGGGAGAGAGGGAGAGAGGGGAAGGGAGGGGGGCAGTTGTCTCCATTTCCGAAAGAGCAGAAGGCAGGCCTCCAGCGATTCTGGCTTGCCCTGGGCACAACGCCACCTCCTCAAAATTGGAAACTCTCCCACCACAGCTGCCTGAGTTTCTCTGTTTATTTCTGTTTCGGATAACTAGACCCTTTTTTTTGAAGAGATAATATTTACGGGATATCCGCCATCATAACTGAGTTGTGAATTAAAGAAAACATAGTCAGATCACCTGCCTCAGCAGATGAAGACTTGCGCTGGGTTGGAGAGGCGGACCACTTGGATTGTTTGGGGGGGGCGTGAACGTGCTTGGGCAGCAGAGAAGGGAGGGCAGTGATTTCTTCTTCTTCCCACGCTGCAGGCTTGGCCTCTGGCAAAATTGCAAGGTGGATGAGAGGTAGTGTATGGGCACCTCCTCGCCAGTCAACCTTTAGCGCCCTCCTTTGCCACATAACCTTCCTCCAATACCTCCTCTTTCTCATTCTCTTTACATCTTGACTGTCTAGAATCTGAACAATTTGCCATCCTTAATACAGCCCTTTCCGGGAAATAAATGTCTCATTTCTATGGTCTTGCAGACTTCTGCACTAGCACCAGTGTCTGAGTTGAAGGCAGTTTATACGTTTCCAATGACCCCTCACTTTTTAAATACGATGCCAAATAAAATTTATTTATGTTTAGTAGTCCCCCCCTCAATGGATAAGTAATCAGAAGTCGGACTGACCACAGGCACTCAGGTGCCTTTCTTTCTGTTCTCATTGCATAGTTCTTTCTTTGTCCCTGTATGAATCTCGGATAGGTGGGCCGGAAATAGGACCACTTTAATTTTAGTACCTTGCAAGTCTCTTCTTTCAGATATAAATTTGCATGATAAAAATTACCACAAGGGGTTTCTTAAAACAAAATTGTAAATCTTTCAAAATAGACATGCTGACTCCTTTAGAACAGCAAAGCACACGCTGGACATATTCAATATAATTAAAACAAGTAAAAATCTATAGCACCAGGATCTAAGCCAGTCCCCTTGACAAGTAACTAACTTTCATTTAAAGCCTTACAATTTTAATGTCATTCTTTTAAGAAAGAAATAAAAGCTGTATTAGTGAGAAATGTTTTTAAAAAACCACAATCAAGGGCAAAAGCACGGACATGATTGAAGATGCACTTTTCAATCTGTAGGGTTTACTGGGATTACTTAGGCTAGACAAAAATCCGTGAAGGTCATAATGACACTTCTATCATTTCAGACTGATGTATGCCATTTTTTATATTGTCTTTGCAATACACATTAAAATTTTAATGAGCGAGCTGTTACATTAAAAAGCAATGATTTAAAAATTTATCAGCTCCACCCCTCTGTAATTTAACAAGGATTTTTACCTCCATCGTTTTAAAACCCACCAAGAATTTATTATTTTTTTTAATTGCAAATGCAGGGCCTTCCACAGGTGATAAGTAGCTGGTTTGGGTGAATTTATTTTTAGTTTCTAAGAATCTATTGTTAACTAGCAATAAACGAGGAAGTATTAAGCTTATGTAACCTATATGCACCATAACAGGGAAGTGTTGCCTGTTTTTCAGAAGCTACAAAGTGTTTGCCTGGGAAATTTCTTGATCAACCATATGGACAATAATAGTAAAATAAAGGACCTTTATGAAGTGCTTATTATGTGCCCAGCACTGAAACCATGCTTCATACATCTCATTTAAACTGCACTCCAAGCCTGCTCGCCAGTTCACACTCAACAGGATAGTTTTGGCAGGAAGAGAGGGAAGAAGGCAGGCAAGCAGGGGGGTCAGGGGGATCTCAAGAAAACACTCAAAGAAGAAATTATTCTCATTTTACAAATTCAAGAAGCAGCTTGTAGAAGTCAAGAAATCTGCCCAAAGTGGCAAAACTGGTAAGTGATAGAGATGGGATTTATCTGCAAATCTGTTTGTGATCGGAATTTATGTTCTTTTTACCAGATATCCGGGCCACCCACATGACATGTATGTCATCAGATCCTTGGAAAATAAGCAGCTGCATGCGGGATTCAGGCACGAACATATTATTTCCAGTACATTAAACTTCATATGTTAAAACAGTAATACCGACCCCTATGTTAAGAGGACATATAGTTTAAGTGACACTGGGGTTATGAAATACATTAAAATAGACATCACTAGTAAGCGTGGTCAGTGAAGAGGCCATTTGGGACTCATCACTGATTGTGCTTAAGTATACACTGGCTGTGTGTCATTAAAATCAGGGATACACACCGTAAAGCATAGCCACCTCAGAGGTAGGAAATGTTTTTCTTTTCTGATTTCCCCTGTCTTTCAACCTCAATCTGTGTCAAAAAATCAGTGCAGAGCCACATTCAAGAAAAATGTTGCCCTCTCCGTACTTTAATTTTGAAAAATGTAAGGGCAAATTCATCTTTTTATTTTTCCCTAGCAAGGAATATGCACATGTTCTTTTTAATAAGGCGTTTTTAGCTAGTAGGTGTTACTGACAGGGAGGAGAAGGTAGGAGACGGAGAAATCTGAGTTGGGTGGTGGAGATAATAAGACCGAAGGTGAGAGTGAGGAGAAGCCAGAGGAGAGGATTTCCAAGAGGAGAGGGCAGGCGTGGAGAGGATGTGCTCAGCCTGAGCCTGTGTCTCGGGTGTCCTGGGTCACTGCTGTGGTCCTCAGGCTGCACTGTGACCGGTGTGTATCTCCTGGAGGTCCCCAGGGGACAGGTCCTGCTCCATCAGGCCCTCACGCTCTAGGAAAACAGCTTACCTCCCCCTGAATTTCACTAACCCTCTCTTTCACCCTCTGCCTTCATCACTTGGTTATTCTAAACCCATCCCACTGTCTGCAATATCCTGGCTTTCGTAACTTCTAACCCAAAGCCTCAACATCCTGCTCAAGATTTCCCCTGCTGTCCCTCATCCCACCCAAGCCATAGCCAATGGCCTCTTCCCTGTTCTCACCGAGTCCCCTCTCTCGCTCCTCCAGGCACTGGCCCTAATGTTTTGTAATTGCTTATATGCTTGTCTGTCTCCGTTAGTAATTCTAAGCCCCAGGCAGGGCACAGAGGTTGTCTGCTTTGTTTTTTTTTCCCCCTCCTCTCAAGCATCATCCTCATCACACAACTGGGGCTCAGGAAATATCTATAGAATATAAAAGAAGTAAGAATTGGGCCCATGCCAGGGGAGGGGAAGAAAAGAGAGAGGATGGCTTTGACGACCATATAAAACTGTTCTTTCCCATAGATACTGCTTTTCATCAAGTGTAACCTTTTACCAATTTCCAGAACAGTCCTTAGAGCATTTTCAAATGCTGTTACGTTGGTTTAGAAAACCACTCCCAAATAGCACATGGTTAGAGCCTCTAATATCTGTTAAATATTCCCTTCTCATATAACTTCTTAGTGTGCGCGGCCTCTAAGGGGTGCTATTCTCTCTTGAAGAAAGATCGTCATTACCTTAATAGTGCCCCGCAATTCATTCTTAGGTATTTATGTACTTATTTATATTCTGCCTTTATACATAAGATCTTAAGTTTGTTTGTGATGGGGACTATTTTCTTTTTGTGGACTGTGGTGTATATACCCTATGTCTAGCTCACAGTTGATGCTTATGGTAAAATATCTTTAATGAATGTACAACTGTGTGCACTTTATAAACACAGGAAGTTGTGCATCCTGTAGAAATGCCCATATTTTCTTCAAAGCAAATTATTGGAAAAACATAGAACTTATGTCATTAATGAGTAAGTAGTACTATATTCTGAATCCTGTGTTTATTCAGAAGAGTATAAGCCTCCTATTTCCTTGTCAACAACAAGATGATTCTCTTTGACACCCATGGGCTGTAGTGAGTGGCAGCGATGGGCCGAGCAGACAGAGGAGAGGATGAAGAGAGGGGCACAACTGGTGTTCCACAGAGAACGAAAGCTCATTCTCTCTTATTGTGGTCCTTGTGCAGCCTGTGTCTTCCCGTTTGAGAGTCAGCATTGTATTTCCACCTCTCTATCCAGTGAGCAGGCTCTAGACCCATTGACATGAAAATCATCCATAGAGCTGTGGAAGAAATGTGTTGAAATTGCATTAGAATAGCTGAGCCTCTCTCTGACTAATAGAAAAGAAGTAGTCTGGAGGCTGTCATGGATCCCTGAAATGCTGCTTGTAGTGGGAGTGTCGAACTCCTACAAGTGCAAGTGGAAATCCAAGCAAGTAGAACTCAGGATTTTTCTGTTGAATGGGATGTTTGGACCTCGTTGAAATGCAGACTTTCTATTATGTAGATGAAAGCATGACCCTAACTATAGTCACTTGTTCATTAATTTCCATCTTATAAATATTATGAAATTAGGGGTCTTATTCCACTTCCATGAATCTCTTTAATGATAATGGTCCCATGAGAAAAAGAATGTAAAAAATTACTTTTACTTTTTAACATAAGCTTACTTGTAATGTAGTCAGCTCAATCCTTATACTTCAGCAAACAATAAAATCGTTTCTTCTTTACCAAGTGCTTTCGAGTCTGTTGTCTCCACAGATGTGCCTAAAGGTCTGTGACGTAGAGTGGGAAGATTTAAATTAGCTCCATAGGATTTTCAGTTTTAAATTGGTATTGTAGCATAGGTATTATAAGTGAAATGTGTGATGAAACTGAAGGGAACAAAGGATTTGACTAAGTTCACACAAATACATTAAATAAATATAGGAAATTAAAATGTAGGCAGAACTCTGTTAGAAGAGATTTCAGAAAAGTGTATGTACTCATAGACACAGACACATGTGTTGAAGACTTCTGAGAAACTGTCTTTTAAGACATGAAAATATTTATATTTAGAAATGCACAGAAGCATGGATTTCTAGGATTAAATGGTAGCATCTAGGGCAATATATTCAATAAAGCAACCATTTTGTATTTTTAATCACAACAATTCAATATGTCTATGGCTTTAAATGGCCCCATAATTTGATTTCTATTTTCTTGATGTTGACAGTTTTATTGTTTACCTTTGGAAGCAATTAAGCTTTCTCTTTATGCTTCTATAAGGTGCAATATCATAGCCTGATCTAGCAATGTGGTTTAAACTTTAATGAGTCATTCTGAAGCACATGTCTTTAAGGGTGGGAAAACCATTCTTGAGAATTTTTTTTGAGACATTTACCCAGTGTAGTATTTATTTGACTTTGTTTATTTCTTTATAAAAACTTTTATTGAATTTATTGGGGTGACAGTTACTAAAATTATGTAGATTTCAGGTGTACAATTCCACAGTACATCATCAGTATATTATCTTGTGTGTTCACCACCCAAAGTTGAGTCTTCCTTCCATAATCATTTACCCCCCCTTATATTGTCTATTACCTCCCCCACCCCTTTTCCCTCAGTATGGTAAGTAATCACCATGTAATCACCGTACTGTTGCCTGTGTCTATGAGTGTTATGCCAAGTGAAATAAGCCAGTCAGAGGAAGACTGGCAAAGGAGCAGGTTGGTCATCTCAGGTACTGTTCTTTAGGGGACATCAGGGTCTGTCAGATAGGTCCCCTACTAGCACCGATAAGGCAATTCTTGACCGGCGCGAGATTTCATTTCTGGCAGAGCTGAAAATGTAACTAAATCTCCACTTGGTGACATAGGGCTCAGCATAAGTTGCTTTATTTGGGGCTCATTGTCTTGTTTTTAACAGCTGTATAATATTAATGGATTTTGTAATTTTGGGTCAATTTTGTACTGGTTAGTATAATATTGGATCTGTTTACTGTTTCATTTACTGTTTTTGCATTGATATTTTAAGGTAATATTTATAGCTTTCTTTATTTGGGCTGTCTTTATAAGATTGTGGTATTGATGTTTTATTAGCTTCATACAAAGAATTAAAGAATTAGTAAGGTTATTTTTTATTTTCACTTTTAATGTTCTGGGACAACAAGGCATTGAAACTCTCTAGTATATGGACAGTTGGTAGAAGTCTTCTTAGAAAAAAGATTGCTTTGCTGACAAAGTTGTTCCTTAATGACGCTATGTTTTTACATGGAAATTGATCTGATTAAGCTTTCTATCTCTAATGGGATCATTTTTTATCATCATTTTTTATCTAGAAAATTCTGCATTTCACCTAGGTTTTTTACTTTTTTTCTTTCTTCCTTCTCTCTCTCTTTTTAATCTGCAAATTATTCTAGTGATTTTTAAATATATCTTTTAGTGATTATTTTCTTTTTCATTTCTTAATTTATGTATTTAAGATTTCCCCCCATTGCTCTTAGATCAAGTTTGCTACATTTTGTATTTATAATTTAAATTATTTTTTTGATTTTTCATTATTATTTTTTGATTTTTGTCTCATTAACTTTGGCTATTTTTCTTCTTGTACTCTCCTTTGACTTTATTGTAGTTTTTAAAATATTTTTAAGCTGGGTATGTAATTCATTATGTTTTAAATTTATCCTGAAAAAAACTGATTAGTACTATGAATTTTCCTCTCATCACTGCTTTAAACAGATTATTGTAGTATGTAGTGTTTTATTTTAAATTTTTTACAAAATCTGTAATTTTAGTTTGTATTTTCCTTTTACTCCAGTCTTTTAACAGAGGCTTTGTTTTTTGTTAATTTTTAATTAAAATATATATTTTAATATTTTCTAGTTAAAATTAAAGTGCACGATGATCTGAGAGTTGTCCGCATTATTTCTCCATGGTAGGATTATATATTCAGTGTGATACTAATGCATGACCAATTACTGTGAAAGTTTCAGTATGCTGAAGAAGAAGGTATATTCTCTGTTTTGAGGGTATATTTCAAAATGTATTTATTAGATCTTCATGATTATATTATTTAGATTTTTTTGTCTGTTTAATTTTGTTGTTATCACCTTGTTTTTTCCTACATTGATGTGCTTTGTGCTGAGAGTAGCTTATACTTCAATTTTTTAAAGATTTTATTTTTATTTATTTATTTATTTATTTATTTAAGAAAGAGGGGTAGGGAAGGAGAAAGAGAGGGAGAGAAACATCAATGTGTGGTTGCCTCTCGCAGGCCCCCTACTGGGGACCTGGCCCACAGCCCAGGCATGTACCCTGACTGGGAATGGAACTGGTGACCCTTTGGTTCACAGCCCACACTCAATCCACTGAGCTACACCAGCCAGGGCCTCATACTTCTGTTAATGGTGCATTTCTACTACATCTCTTTCAAGTTCCTGTATATTTTACTTAATGGCTGAGTTTCATAATTATTATATCTTTATCGGGTATTGTGGCTTATTAATGTCTAGTTCTGTTTTGTCTCATATCAGAA
The DNA here is from genome assembly GCF_022682495.2 of Desmodus rotundus. NCBI lineage: Eukaryota > Metazoa > Chordata > Mammalia > Chiroptera > Phyllostomidae > Desmodus > Desmodus rotundus. Next base: position 150,096,546 of record NC_071392.1, read on the forward strand.
TCAGCTTCTCTTTTTTATGGTTTAACAAACCCTTATTGAATGCTTATTTTGTTACAAAGAGGGATATACATACATACATACATATGTACATGGATGTGGGGCAAAAGTAGGTTTACAGTTGTGTGTGCAAAACAGTTTATTCTTACAGGTATTATTATTCATTAATTAATATATTATTTTCCATACAAACAGCTGTAAACCTACTTTTGCCAACCCCTGGGCCTATAGATATATATCCCTCTCTGTAACAGAATAAGCATTTAGTGTATATGTATATACATTGACTATATATGTATATGTGTACATATACACACACACACGTGTGCGTATATATATATATCACAAAGATTTTGCCTTCCATGAACTCCCAGTCTCCACCTATACTTGGAAATAGATAGATTCCTACCTAGTTATGTAATAAAACAGGATCAAAGTGTATTATAAAAACCAAGCCACGACTATCACAACAATGGCAAAGGCTCCCAGCTGTTATCATATACGGGAAAAGAACATGAAGCAACTTCCCTAATAGCAGACTAATACTTTTTCATTATTCATAGGAGAAAGTGTTGACTCCCTCCGTACTGAGCCTCCCACCCCTCAGAAAAGCAAACCCTTGCAGTACAGACTGGCAGCTGAAAAAAACCTAAGAGTAAGTTATGAAATCGACTTACAATGGATCTGAACAGTGATGAGGAAATCATTAATTAGGACAGAAATAAGCCAGTCATGAATTAGAGTAGAGGAATCAAAGATATCTTAAAGAGAATCACTATTGAATACATTTGACTGGTTGTACTTTTCAAATATATAAAGAAATATTTTTTATCGTGAAGTAGAGGTAGTATTGAAGGGAGAATTGAAAAGAAAATATATGGAAAAGTTTATAATATGTGTATCTTAAGATTTGTATACATATATTTAATATGTATTTTAAAATTTACATATTTTTATGTAATCTACATTTAAATATATATTTACATAATCATACACAATATGTAGATTTGCATATGCAATACAGATTTACATATGTAATATAGCTTTAAATATGTAACACACATATTTGCATAGGTATTTTTATGTGGCTCCATGCATGTACTATGTAGTCGTCATAAAGTTAATGTTGACTGGTAGAGAAACAAAAACAGACCCAGTTATGGAACATAAGATACTTTTAATGGTAAAGATTCATAAACTGTTATAGCAGAAGAGAAGCATGCATGCCCCAATATGGAGTTATAGATTTCCAAGTTCAAGGATGAGCAAGAATGACAACTGGCCTTGTCATTTATAAGGCTCTCTGGCTCCTCAAGTGCTCACTGTTCTGAGAAGCTATTATATATTTTTATATAGCCATCATGTAGTCAGCTGGCTACATGAAAACTCCTCCTTTGTTGCAAATAACTACTACTTAAGCACCCCAGCACATTCTTACTTGTGTGAGACAAGAGTAACATACCCAAGTGGGCTATTCCCATTGGTGGGCATGCTTTAGCATCTGTTGGAAGCATATTGCTGGAAAAGAAACTGTGTAAAGAAGTTCCTGGCATAATTATTTTTCCTTTAGCACAATATATAAAGTTAGGGAATGTACAAATGAAGCATGCTTTGGATTGGAATTATAAAATTATGTTTTAATGAATATATATTTTAACATCTTCTATATTTAAGATTTAAAAGAACATTGCCCTATTTTTATGAATATTACATTCCAGTCATTTAAAAAATTGTTTTAAATGATCTAAAGTAAATAAAGATTATAGGTAAGTACACTTTATTTTCCATTCAAAAATGTTCTCCATTTTCTAAACAGAGGGTTAAATGTTAGGGTTTTGAGGTAAATCTAAAAGATGCCAGTAGTAGTTATTGTTAAATATTTATGAGCCCACTGGTAAGGACAAATCATTTTCTTAATCTATTTTACTAATAGAAATTATTTATAAGTGCATCATTAATTATTTACATGTTCCTGGTATTATGTTTACATTAATAATTTAAAAATATATAATTATCTATTAAATCATCTAAATATGATTTAACGTCATTTATCTTTTGTAACACAAACAGCAAGTTGATGATTAACTTTCGTCATATAAAACCAGGTATTCCACTGTAATGACAAGCTTGTGTACTTAGAGTAGTGACAATAGATGCACATCTATCTTTTTTACTCAAATTTTGTATGGCGTAATTAATATTCTTAAGAAAGTTTATGGAATTTCAGACCTGTCTTTTGTATATACCCTTAAGGTCCCTGACATGTAGAGAGCAAATTTCTTTCTATAAATTGCCAATTAAGTCAATGCCCTCAGAGCCAAACGCCTCTGTGTATATACAGCAGGTAAAGACTGATTTTGTTCTGGGCGGCACAAGACATCCTCACTAGGAAACGCTGAGCAAAATTTGTACCATAGCAGCTTTGCCATCCTGCGATTATGTCTGAGGCAGAGTATCATATCAGTACTTCGAGAGTTTCACAGCATTGAAGTTAGGTCTGGAATTAGAAGGTGAAAATGGAAAGTATTGTGGCAATATTATTATCCAGATATCTTGGTCTACAAGAAATTTTCCTATTAGGAAGTCTATTAAAAAGATCTTCACTGGGCGTTTAGAGAGCTTCAATGTTCGGGATGTAGGAAGAAAGGCAAATTATCAGCCGATTCTCTATACATAGAAAAACACTTTGTTTTGCTAATAATGAGCCCAAGTAAGGGCAAAACTAACGATTGAATTGTAAACACCATTGCCAGTGTAAAAATATTTTGAGCTGCAACCTTCAATGATCAGTCTTCTCTTCTAGGCAGGTATGGGCCGAATTGAGCCCTCTCAACATGTGTGTGGCCAAACTCCCAGCAGCACCCAATGTGACAGGGACCACCTCACCCTGAGGTGGTGAGCCTTAATCCATTGTGATTGATGTCCTGGTAAAAGGAGACTAAGACACTGACAGTCATATGCACACATGCACACGCATGTGACTCTGTGAAGACACATGGAGAAAATGGCCTGTCTATTGTGCAAGCCAAGGAGAAAGGCCTCAAAGGAAACCAACCCTGCTGATACCTTGATTGTGGACTTCCAGCTTTCAGACCTTATCCTATTGAGGTCCCCATCACAAATCTCTGTGTGCTGGGTGTACAATTCCAATTGTTTGGATCCAGGGCCCTCTTATGGGACACTTGAAGGAAGAATTGGAGGTCATTATTTTTCCTTGTTTACAGAATAGTAGCAGAGGAAATTCAGGATTCAGACTTTAATTGCTTCCTGCTTTGGCTTTGCACAACAATACCATTCTTAATACTCAGTTTAAGGAAGACAGTTTATGCAAATACCTTATTGAATGCTTTATTAAGTCTTTCTACAGCCTTTGCTGACTGCTTGGATACCATTGGGTATTCAAGTTAATCCGAAGGTTAAACTTCCCTGGAATAGGAATCTCAGTCAAAGATCCTACTATTTTCTTATTTTCCAAAACGTGGCCTGGCGTAAGAGATCTTATATCTATTTCTATATTTATCTCTATAGGAGTTGCAGAAATAAGCTTATGGACCTCCAAATAATGAGGCCCCCAGTTTTGTGAATTTGTTAATTTATTCTGAGATAAACTTGACCCCACTGCCTTACAATTTTTGAACCTGTAATTAAACGTACTAAGTATCCAGACCTGTTTATTGATTTCCAGCTATGCAGTTTCAGGTTACAAATGTGAAAAAATTATTTCTATAGCAAGATGACCCAGAGGGACACTTTAGGACAATGGGAGCCACTATGCATAAGAAACGAGGCTGATGGCAGCATGTATATCTTTTTAATTTGAGGATTATGTTGGAAGTGAAACATAATCTTCAAGATGAACAAGAGCTTTTGCTAGAGTACTTAACCCTAACTATGAAACTAGCATAAATTACTTGAGTATTATTAACTGGTATTTAACTTCCCTGCACTTTCTACACTTAATTATATTGGAAATATTTTTAAATCTTGTTCATGGGTGATTAGAATGTTCTTTTACATTTAGTGTTTTAAAATCATGTACATTGTGTATCCACCAGCTTATCAATTATTTAGTCATTAAAAATGTGGGTGAGAAGTCATTTAGCAGTAATTAGGACTCAGTCCAACATATGTAGAAGGCAGTTGCCTAAATTGCAGCAATGAGCTATAGAGATGCCATTAAACTGTTTGTTCCAAATAAAAAGAATATTCATAGCAGCTCCTTAATCTAGATGGCAATAGCAGTAAACACACACACTCACAGAAGAATAAGGTTCGGCTGCCTGCTACCACAAAAGCCAAACTCACGGGGCAGATGCTGGTACAAAAGGGAAGAGGTTTTTATTCAGGTGCTGTGTGATCTGGGAGAAGGGCAGACTCCACTCAAAGCCCATCACCCCAGTAAGACCAAGACAAAAGCCAGAGTCCAGAGTTCCTGCTCCAATTTAAAGTGCATCCTTTGGAGCCCACAGGTGGCTGCTAAGCAGTCATACTCCCCATCCAGGTAACTTAGTTTGTTCCTGGCTGCTGTTTTTCAGGCTCCCTTCTGGAGCCTGCGTGTGGAACCTGCACTGCAGTAGGCCATATGGCTGCTTGGGCTGCACCAGTGCGTGAATGCACTGGGCAGTACATCACCAGGTGGGCAAGAAAGAGCAAGAGGTGCCCTACTAGAGGCCATAGGCCACATGGCTGCTAAGGCCACATGGCACATGGAGAGAATGGGCGATTGCCCCACGTGACTCCAGGTCATGAGAGAGTGAGCCAGGAGCCAGCAAGGGTTTTTTGTTCCCCTGTGATTATATTAGCTTGGGTGTGGGATGGACCAGGTGCTTCCTCAAAAATGGCCATGCAACTTCCCAAACTTTTGTGTAATTCGGGTGGGTCCATCTCCCAAACAGTCCCTTCTAGAGGCCAGGCTAGAACAACAGGCCTCTTTGGTCCAGCACCTCCCCCTGCACCATTTTGACTTTTATGGTGCCCGTGCCTGCCTTTCCCTGGTTTCACGCCCAGTATGGCACTGGAGGGGTAGGGAAAGGCTTTTCTCTCTGTCCAATAATCTTGCTAGCTTTTCACACACTCAGTGGAAGACTCTCACCCTGTGGCCATCTTGGCCAATGGGGGACACTGCCTGGCGCTCTGGACAGACTGTCTACTGGTAACAGTCGTATCCGGGGATCATTCTCTCGTACAGGTAGAAAATTCTCTTCAGAGCGCCCATCCGATATGGAAACCATTAGTGATTTTCAATGCGATTTGGCAAAATTCTTCATTATATGTTAATCTGACCTGACCCAGATGTCTGGAAAGAATGTAATGTTTCAGCCCTCTGGTAACTTATATCTAGACAAAACTCTTCAGAACAAAGTGGTTTCAAGGTGGCATAACTCCTAAACTTCTGTATATGTTAATGCTTAGGTCATTCCACACATACAATGAAGTAAATCTGCCTTAAAAACAGTATTTTTATTTCAAAGTCAGAAATTGCTATGAACATTTCTAAGTTTCACTAAGTGTTTTCTGGGGAAAATGCTAAAACTTAATACCTGGGTGAACTTGATTCTGTTTAATTTATTGTCTATGTAAACAAAGGAACATTTTCATTGTATTGAGTTCTAACTGATCAGTGTCTTCGGGGACACTGAAGTAAGAAAAAAATCACATCGGCATACAATCAAAGAACATTGTTTCAAATGCTAATTTTTAAATATTTTTTTGCTAAAATCATTTCCAGAATTATTAGCAGTTAATGTGAAGTGACAGCGAGTGGTGATATTTGACAGCAGCCAGGCAGCCATTGAATGTTGCCGTGAGAAAAATGGCATCCAAATGGTTCCAGAATCACTCTCCCCTTAACCCACCCCCAAACAAAAGAATCTAGAGAAGATATTAGCTTTAAAAAAACAGGGACTTAGTAACAAAGGCTGCCTTCATAGAGGGAAACTGACTGGTTGAGGAACACAGATGTGAAGGAGACATTCTTTTCATTGGACACTTCTTATATCTTTTGGGTTTTGCTCCACGCGATACAATATCTACCTTTACAATAATAATCTATTTTTAATGTTTAAAAAACCAGAAGTCAATTTTAATGTGACTTTCCCAATTTCTAAATATTGGCAACTAATTAACTAAAAAAATAAAAATAACATATTGTATATCATAGCAGGAACCTGACACTGGTAGCCTAATAAAATATCTGTAAGCCAAATCTGGTAACACATTGCCAGGTGGGTGCCTCGGATTCGGACTAATGTGAATCCTGTATTCTCAGGAGGGGAGAATACGAAGGAGTTCATAAGTATTGATTCCTTTACAAATATCTGAACTTTGTACTTTCCTATGTGGTGTCTGTACAAATGTGGGTTTGGGGTGATGGGGAGGATTACTTTGTAAACTCTATGAGATCAGGGTGATTGTAATTAGAATACTTTCAATTAGAATACCAATACTTTCATCCACAAATTGGTGGTGAAGGCAGGTACCAGGAGTACAGATCTCAACAATGCAGTGAATTGTAGATACGTAAGAGAAGAGGTGATTAGAGTTCAGAAAGTAGGCGATTACTTTGATTTTGATCGTTCCTGTCACTTACTACCATTTAGACTGAGGTCATCCTAGGTGCTTGCCATTGTTTCAGTGTTTTACCTGCATCACCTGATTCAGTCATTGTGGCAACAAAATCAAGGATCAACATTGTTTTATTCCGTCTAAAATGAGGTTCAGAAAGAGAGAATTTACCAACAAGCGTTCCAGAACACAAATCACGAAGCCAGTATTTCCACCCATTTCACTATTTTGGGTTTCTTGCAGGTCCATAGAAGCAATCTGTGTTTCAACTGGTCATCAAAAGATTTTAACATTTTTTTTGTTCTGAGTATTGTTTGAGTTTGTGTGCATCCCCCAGTTCCCCAGTTCCCCAGTTTCCCACTGTTATACACGTTATATCTGCTTGGTCCACACATTGATGCTACTCTCTGATTTTCAGACCATTTGTTAGTGCCTCTTTCTAGTCCACTCTAAACATTTAGCAGATAATTAAATGATATAAAATACTAAAAGCATCTAATCTGTACATGGCATATGAGAGACAATAAGTAACTTTCTCTTCTTTATTGGAAATCGTGTTTCTAGGCAATGTTATTACATATTAGGTTGAGCTTGGGAAATATAGTTCAGCTCCTAGTCCTATCTCCTAGTAAAATGGAGAGTTTGAGATAGGCCATCCTTTCTGTGTTCTAAAGTGATTAAATAATTCTGTTACCTATGAATATGGCGACACACACCTACACTCTACAGTTTGGACTTGAACTTAACATTTTCAGAGGTTTTACACTCTTGTCCTAAGTCTGACCTTTTCAGAGTTAAATGGCTGTGTTTATACATAGCAGCAAATGTTGTGTCCCTGCACACATGCCTTACGTAGGTGCTTGAAGATACCCTCACGGCGGTGAAGCCAGCATGTACCCCCGCGTTTCAAACTTGAGGCATTGGGTCTTGATGGTCTTGGTGAAAATACAGTGTTTTTTTTTATTCTGAAGTTTTCAATTGCTTTTATAATCAGTGGATAAGCAGAACAAATAAGCAGAATTTTGGACAGTGGGGATAAAGCAGGTGTATTAATTTCCTATTGGATTACTGTGTAATAAATTGCCACTGACTTAGGGACGTGAAGAATACTCACTTATCTCATGGTTCTGTGGGTCAGATGTCCAGGTATTTCATTAGGCTGCCGCCGTGGTTCTGATGGCAGCTGTATTTTTATACGAGGTCCAAAGTCTCCTCGCAGTCTCATTGGTTGTTGACAGAATTTATTTCCTTCCAGTTATTTCAGCCAGGACCCAATTTAGTTACTGGTTGTCATCAACTCCTAGGGCAGCCTGCTGTTTTGTGCCACTTAATCCCCCCTGACCGCGATGCTCGGCTCCTTGTAGGCCAAAACAGAGCACCCACTGCAGTTCAGAATCTCTGACTTCTCTCTTCTCTGACCTCAGATTGTTCTTTACAAAAATGCTCACTTGACTGGGTAAGGCTCCCCCATCCTCAAGGAGAGGGTATTAAACAGGGCTTTTGCCGAGGGGCAGGGCTTTGGGAGTTCGCCTTCCAGTTGTGCCTGCTGCAGCAGGAGGAGGGAGTGGAACCTTGCCTTAGGAACCAGCAATATTGTTAGAACTCTTCTCAAGTTCTTTTTTTCTGGAAGTAAAATTGAATTCTGTGCTTGGTTTGGTTGCTCCCTGGGACTCATTCACACTAATTTGAAACCACTGATATAAAGTTCAATTCACACCAACTTTTTTTTTTTAATGCAAAAGATCATTTTTAAGGAAAACATTTGTAAAACAAATTTTGTCATGTCCAGGATGTCCAGGGAATGCAGCTGCTTTTCATTTTAAATCAACATTTAAATTTGATTAGATTTGACAAAGAATGTCATTGCACGGCAATATACATTTCACAGAGGCTTAATGTTAAACATTTCGTCTAAAAAGTCATTTATATTTTGCGTGACACTTTAAATAACTACTATTGATTCTTGATTACATTCATATCAATATTTATTCTGCCATAAACAATGTTTATAGCACTGTAATTGATAAAACTATTAGTCCTACCTACTTGTAGGACCTGCAATTATATTGCTATAAATGTAATTTATAGTTGTAGTGATAATGTCTAGCTTTCAGCTTAAAGCATGAATCCATAAAGCTGTAATGTTTTTTACACCAGAAGGGATGACTGATGTAATTTTAAAAAAGAATTTGTTTAATTGGTAAGTCTAGTAACTGCAGGTTTTTCCTCCTCCATGGACATGGATCAGTTGATTAAAAAAAAGAAAAATATAATGGATTTCTTATTAAAGCCATTACTTGAGTTTTTCTAAGTTTTTTCCTAGTCTGTAATAGATATGTAATAGACAATGTTTTAGGATTTCCCTTTGGCTCAGTTATAATGTAATGAGATAAATTGCCAACTTTTGATTTGGTTTTCGAAATCTTTTGTCTCTTTTTGGTGCGCTTTATCTTTAGAATATTGGGGGCTACTTCCAGTGAATAACAGTATCAACAAGAAAAGAAGGATAAAATTATATGTATTTTAAAGTCCCTCCTTCAGTTGATAGGAGCCATCCTACCCTCACTTTGATAAAGCAAGCATTTGAAAAAGATGAATAAAACCTCAGATTTTTCTTTAACTTGAATCTAACAGTCAATGTTTCTGTGTTTTATGGGAATCTTGCTTTGATTTCTTCCTCCCATTCTTCTCCACCCTACTCCACAAAATGACTGATCTGAAAACTAAATGCAGTCCCGGAATTGTTTCTCTCCAAAAGCTGTTTGAAATATTTTATTTTGCAATGTGTTTAAGTAACTCTACAGAGAAAGAAATGCACCTTCCTCGTTCCAGAAGACACTTGTGTTCTCTCCTGAACTGATGGTATAACCTTTTATTTCCATCTTAATTATATGAGTGCATTGTTTTACAGACCATAATAATGACTTCTTAAAATAATGAGATGTGTGAAATATAATTGTGTATCTATAAATCTGTGCTCCTATTCCTTCAGCATTTTCATTGTTTATTCAGTAGTTGACCAATCTGAGCAATAATTTTGCTGATTCAAGGTATAGATTTTCTGATCTTCACATACATTTATGTGCATAAAATTATATATAATATAAAAATCTTTGCTTATTTCACTATTCTTTTATTTTTATTAAATTTATTTATTAATTTTTTTCCTCACCTGAGGACATGCTTATTGGTTTTTAGGAAGAGGGGGAGAGAGAGAGAGAAACATCAATTGGTTGCCTCATGTTGGGCTGGACCAACAACATAGGCATGTGCCCTGATTCAGAATTGAACCCTCAACCAAGATAAAGGCCCTGACGGGGAATAGAACCCACAATCTTTCATTATGGGAAGTTGCTGCAATCAGCTGAGTCACACTGGCCAAGGCTCACTGTTCTTTTAATTTGATAATAAATATCATCACCATGGGATTAGATTTAAAATATATTTTAAAATTTTTTTTTCTTTTTAAATAGTTTCAGGTCAATAGCAAAATAGTGGAAAGCTTACTCGTGAAATAACTGTGACCATTAAAATTGGTGTAATAGTCACATTTTGCTTTGGTTTCATTTTAAAATTTAAGGTTTTTGAAATTTTTGAGAAAAGGAATGAGAGTAAATGAAAGTGCTCATTATCAAGTCTAATCTCAGCATAAAAGTTAAAGATAAATTAAATGAATGTTTATTTTGTGTAGTAGCTCTCCCCCAAAAGTTGCTAGCAACACTGGGAGATGCAATAAATAAGTTAAATAAGATGAATCTTTCCAGGAGATATCAAAAAAAGAAGGTCAAGTGCCTGAAACGGTCTGTTACCCCAAATTTAGTGAGGGTTCATTTCCTTCAAACAAGGGGATTCATACACTATTTAATAAGATATCACATGGAGTTTCTTTCCATTTACTGTATGTTCCTAAAGGTGAAAACAGCAGGAAAATGAAACTACTTCATTTACCGGAATTACAGCTTCTTTTGTATAAAACTTTAATCATTTTATATATGACAACCTTATGCTTAATGTTTTTCAAACACTCTTCATAAAACATTATTTAGCTAAAGCATGCTCTCCCACTGAGCACATCGCTGCTTTCAATGGCTGTGCTAATCTAGTTTGAATATATGCAGCATTTAATCTTAATTATGATGCTGAAGTCTATACAACGTTAATTATTCATTTCACATGCTCCCTCCATTTTATTGTAACTCCTAATTTGCTTAACAAAATGTAGCATTTAATTAGAACTGTGGCACTGGAGGGGCAAGGTGGCGTTTTGAGTGTGTGTGTCGGGAGGCACGCAGGCTGTCTATTTATTTGGAAATACAGCGATGGAGGGGAAGCCTGGAATAAAACAAGTCAAAGGGTTTTCATTCAAAAGATAAGATCCCCTAGTAGCTCTACTTTTCTTACTTGTTTCACAGTTTCTTGTATGTAGTTGGAAAGGAAAATGGAAAAGCATGTATGCTAGTTAAATCATAGCGTCTATATCTCTTTAAAGATTAGCTGAAGACCATACACACACAAACGCACAAAGAAAATCAGACAACCGAGTCATTTTTACCTGCATGATACAGAATAGCGAATGGAAATATTTTACAAATTTAGTGATCAATGTGTTTTTATTAAATTTTTGAGATACAACAAAAATCTACATAAAATATTTTTAAGGAAACTTGGAAAAGTGATTTATATTTATTTAAAGTTTAAATGCTTGGTATTTTCCAGCATTTCCCTAATTTCTGTTATTGTGGATATCACTCATATAATAATTTTAATGAACTTATTATTTAAAAATTTTTATTTATAGAGAATAAATGCCCATGGTGGTAGATAACAAGTCAAAAAAATTTAATTTAACATTTTGAAATTTAAAATTACTTCCCAAAACTTGTAAATTCCTGCTTTAGTAGAAAATCATTATTTTGAAATATAAATAAATAGAAAACTACAAAAATATTTATGTTTCAGCTATTGATATAAAACCAGTGGGGGACCCATTTTACACATTTTTAAACAGTGTTCCCACTAACTGAGAAGTCTAGTTATGAAGTCAAGTGTCCCTAAATGATGCTTTGGTTAAGCTGGTCACAAAAATATGGGATCTTAAATGTTTTATATACATTTAAGATATATATTTATATACATTTAAGTGTTGAGAAAGATCATTTAAAAAGTAAAACCAAAAACCTCCATAAAGTCATAAAGATCCCTGTTGCTAATTTTATATACTAAAATTTTATTACAAAATGAAGTTACAGTTGTGACTGTATTTGTGGAATAAAATTTTAAACTGATTAATTGAATCTAGGCAGCTGTTATTTTCCAAATAGATGCTCATATTTCCTCATGAAGAAAAACAGTCTATATTTACTTACGGATACATAGAAATCCATAATATCGTAATTATTCTTATGGTGCTCTTTCATTATGAATTCAAATATGTTTGGCAAATGAAGTAACAAAATCAATTTGTTTTTTTCTTAAAAGGAAAATAATTAACATTTGTATGCCTCTGATTTGGGTGGTTATGCCAATTCCCTTTAGTGATCTTCAGGTTGTTATAGAGTTCTAATTTATTTATTTGTTCATTAATAAAAAATCAAGTATTATTTTTTACTCTCCCTTATTCCATTTCGAATATGTTCAATGACAATAACAACCAATCTATTGAACTGTCTCTTTTCCTTTTCACAACTACACTGTAAAGGAGCTTTCATGATTATTCCCATTTTACAGATGAGGGCACTGGCAGTTTGAGAGTTTGGTGACACCCAAGATGACCTGAGATTTCCGCCCAGGTTTCTGCATATCCTACGCTCTCTTGTCTGCCTTCAGTCAGTTATAGTGCCCGATCGGTGTCTCACCAACATTCTCCCACTGCCATCAAACTGCATTTCGATGGGGCTACTCCTCAAACTGATTTACCATTCCTTGTCTGAAGTCCTCAGACCCCACCGCCCATTTATTCACAGGCAAAATCTTCCTTTCGAATCAAAGGAATAACTGGGTTAAGATAAGTGACAATCAATGGTTATGAGTATTGCGACTGGTAAAAACTCCAACAAAGGGAAAAATTCATGTGAGAGGAGACAGTGAATGTTATATTCTAGTATGAGGATAGTTTGCGTATTCACATTTTAAGATTTTGTTTTCTGATTAAGAGCAGACAGACTTGCCTCCTCCGCTTTCTGCTGAGCTAAGCCGAGTAAGACTTGAGTAGTGGTATGCTAAAGGCTGAGACACAGTCTCCACGGCCGGGCTCTCTGTGTTTGCACCTCAAATCTGCTGCTTACCAGCTGGGGCATTTGGGGAAGTTTATAGAACCTCTTCTTGCCTTTATTTCTCCATCTGTAAAATGGGTATGAGAGTTTTTACCTTACAGGATTCTTTAAGGATTAAATATGTAAATATATAAAAGTCAGTGAAAACAGTTACTGGAACTCTGCACTATGTAAGTGTTTGCTTTTATTTTTTTATTAAATATGTATACCTTTGAGTTTATGAATAGCTATGAACTGGCTAATGATTTTAGGAATATTATCCAAACTGACCTTTATACATACCCCAATCCCATGGATAATTATAAAACTTCCACTTTTTTTTTTTCTTTATAAATTGCACAAGCCTAGAATCACATAGTTTAAGAACCTGGAATGAAAGCACAAAACATAGAAACGTTTCTAATTTATATCCTCATCTACCATGTTGCTATGTGTTAATCACCTCATAACCTTGTGTTTTACAAAGGGGTGGGGGTCCTTTCAAACTCTATTTATAATATTCTCAATCAGGAGTATGTCACCTAGTACTCACCCATCAGCTTTTTGTCTCCTCGATAACGATTTAGTTGAGTTTTGTTTCTGCTTCTTACACTGTGTCCAGTTCAAAGAGTTAAGGGGGGAAGGAAGTGGACTCCCTACTAATCTTGAGATGTTCACTTAGTGCTGAATACTTTAAACCAATTTTCTTTTTCCTTTCTTTTAAGTTTTACACCCTGGGGAATTCCCAAAGACTGTGAAATTCTATGGAGCTTACCTGAAACATAAGCCAGCTTACCCCTTCTGTCCCTCCCTTTGAAGTGAAAAACTCTAGCTTTTTGGTCTGGATTTAGTTCTATTCACTGTCTTACCATCACACTAAGCTGCTTCTGAAGTTTGCCCCCCACACAGTTCTGAGCCTGAAAGCCATGCTGTCCACTTTCTGCCCTGCGCTGCCTTTCATGCCTTCCCTTTCCACTGTTGGCTTTGCCGTTCTGTTTAGGAATCACCTGGCATGCCACGTTGTCTGATGTTTTCTCAGTTGACCTCCGCCTGCGAGGGCCTTGCTGCTTTTCTACCTCTTCTCTGTTTTGTTGCCATGGATGATTTGGTAGAGAGATTTGCAATTGTTTGAAATAGAATGCTTTGCTGTTTTGCAGCATTTCAGAAAAAGTCAGAAAAATTATCCTTTAAAAGTCATAGACTAATGCTTTATTTCATGTCATCCTTATAGTAATTTCTAGATGAGATTTTAATCCCTCCCCATTTTGTACACAAAGAGCAATAATTTACCTGTGGTCACACAGTATGTGACAGAGCCAAGATGGAATGTCATTTTTCAGAAATTTCAAAGCCTGCTTTCTCTCTGCCACGTGGCTTACTTCTTGAGTATTTGTTTTCCTAGTTATTTCTCCTTCACTTAATAGCAACACAGCAGTTCTCTACTACTGCATGCATCCTATGTCGTACTGTGGTACTTACAGAATCTGGTTAATTAGCACAAGTAAGAATGCTTTTAATGAGTTGATGAATGCATCGAAAAACAATTATAGTTTTAATTCATGGTAGTAGAGGTAGTCCTTGATATATTGAGGGTCTCGATGATAATTTATTGTTTATTCATTCATTCAGCTTAGACGTATTAAATGTCTACACAGTTCTAGATGCTGTGATCATAGTAATGACCAAACAGAAAGGCTGTTCTAAGGGACCTTACTGGCAGAGCAGACAATAAACAGACAAACGAATGCATCTCTCTTTATATTCCTACATACATGTCATGGTAAGTGCTTTGACGAACAGTCAAGTGGGATATGTGTTTGACATCAGAAACAGGGTGTGTGATAACAGCTGACCACGTTGATGCACACTACACGAGACTAAAATATGAAAAACAATGTTGAATGTGATGCCTACGTACATACCTAGAAGCATGATAACAGAGGCATTGAAGGATGGTGTTGTAGTAGCTGGGAATGTGGTCTTTAGCACTGGAAAATCCTGTTCCACCTCTTTGTAGCTTTGTAGCTTGGGAACATAACTCTATGAGCATTATTTTCCTCATCAAGAAAATGGGGCAATGGAGCTCCTGCCAGGATACTGCAAAAATTAAGAGAGAAGGCGGTATATAAAAGGTTTGTATAGCTCTCAGCATACATTAAGTTTCATGGGAGGTAGCAGTATTGGGGGCAGGGTTGGTGATCACAGTGGAAATTATTGGTGTTACAGATAGAGCTTTGGAGAATCACCAGTCTCTCCATGCTTTAGGCTCTTCCCTTGCATTTCTTCTTGTTTCCCCCACCCCCAACTCCGCACAGGTATAAGAAGTGTGAATAATACCTGTGCAGAACTTTGACTACATAAAGACACATATTTTTTTTTCCTGTTGTTATGAGAGTTGTCAGAAGTAAAACCTAATTTGGGACGTTTTCTAAGAGCAGAATTTTCATTTTAGTATTCAGTGGGAGTCCTTGCTCAGGGACGTTTTGCAAAGCCAGGCCTAACATATTTAACTTGCATTTGAATAGCTGCCAAAGGCCAGCTGGAGAGAGGAGGTACCTCTCACTGTGCATGCACCCCTGGCAGGGCTTAGTCCCCTACCGGGGAGGCCTGGCTGGCACCACCAGACACCTGGAGCGAGGATGATACGAACACACACAAGTTTACGGCCTCTGGCACTAACAGCAGTAATGGGCAGCTGTGCTCAACTAGTGCACAGGCAGAGACCCCTTTTCCCATGCAGATAGGTTTGCCATAGGCTTTGGGTTGACTTTAATGTCCGTTTAAGATGCTTCCTTTCTTTATTATTGCGGTAAGAATACTCAACATGAGATTTACCCACTTAGAAAATTTTAAGTGCACAGTATGAGATTGTTTTCCATGGGTACCATGTTGTGGAACTAAGCTTAGTGATTTCATCATCTTGCATACGTTATACCCATCGGACACCTCCCTCATTTTCCTCCCTCAGCCCTTAGCAGCCGTTCATCTCTTCGCTTCTAGGTGATCACCCACCCTAAATGCCGCACACAGCTGCAATCCCTCAGTCTTTGCCGTGACTGGCACAGTTCACTTGCCGTAATGTTCTCAAGGTTCATCCATGTTGTTGCCTGTGGCAGGGTTTGCTATCTTTTTTTAAAACAAAGGTCAGAAAGGTACTTAGGTTAAATCATATCCCACCTGCACTTGATCAGTTTTCGTCTAAAATTCCTTGAGAAAAGTGTTTATTTGTTTACTTGTTGATATACTGCTATGGGCCTCCTCAAGTGTTCCTTATACACCAGTTACTGTGCACCTGTATGTGGTTAACTGACTAGGTACTGTAACCATTCTCTGTTAACTAGCTACAAATAAGTAATTGGAATATAATTTGGGACACTAAACCTTTCATGATTAAAGTGAGAACAAAATTAGCTTAATTAGGCTTTTACCAAAAATATTCTAAAATATTTTTCTAGTGATAAATATGTCCAGATACTCCAATTACAGTAAGTAAGGAAGTTAACAATGTGAAATCACATTAAAATATGTTGAAGCAAGTGAAGAAAATACTTGTTAACCAAATCTCCCTGCCTCTCTGCCTTTCTCTCCCTCTCCCTCCCTCCTGATCTCCCTCATCCATTAGAGAAAATTTTCCCTTTTACAGTGCATACGATTTAAATGTATTTGAGAGAGAGAATCTTTGGCAATTTGTGGCTTTGTTAAGAAAAAGTAGTAGAGCTCCTCCTATCCCAACTGAAAGTGAAAGATAATCACAGACCTGACTCAAATCCTGTTTTGGGTTTTCTGATTTTTTTTTTCTGAGTTATTGGTAAAGTGATAAGTGGCAGACTCTCCAGGCTCACTGTTTCGACATCACTAGGTGCTGGAGAACAGAAATTGTACACTAGCTTCTCCTCAGTGGCTTGCTTGGTGGGGACACACCGTGTTACTTTATAGGGCTTGTGGTTTTAAGATAGATTTGGAGATGTGGGCATCACACCGGATAAAAATAGGCACACTGTACAATTGATAGGCTCGTTAACTTTGGAGGTATGTTAGCAAGCCCAGGTAAGGGCATGCTGACTGCGCTAGAAAGTTTTTCAGAAATGTCTCAAGAAACTGCCAAGTAGAAAAGCAATGTCTAATTTTTGAAATCAGACATTAGAAGAAAAATACATGAGGGAGGGTAATAATTCTCTGTGAAACGTGGAACGCTTCACAAATTTGCACGTCCTCCTTGCGTGGGGGCCATGATAATATCCTCTGTACTGTTCCAATTCTAGTGTGTGTGCTGCCGCAGAGAACACTACTAATTCTTGAATTTACTGCTACCCTATCAAAAGTTCATACATCATCATTATCATAAAACAGCCATCCAAGTGTTTTCATGCATTTAAAAATGTTGGTCAGGGGCATATCATACAGAAGAATAGAAGTCTTAACCAGTGCTCTCTGGGATTCAAGTCACAGAAACCTACTGGCACTTGCTCACACAAAGATGAGGAATTTATCCAGAAATATAAAGCTAGCTAGTGGAATTGGAGGGGAAGGAAGACACTTCTACTTTAGAAGGAACAGAGATGGAGATCTAGAAAGCACTCAGCCTCTAGCACCATGGCTCTGGGACCCCTTTAAGGTGCACAATCTTGCGTCTTCACTTCATCCTTTCTCTGCCTTCCACGCTGCACTTGTGTGGCAAACATCCACCTCAGGGTACAAAGAGCCTGCCTCTCACTCATGGGGGCAGGAGACTGGGCCTGATTCTCCACGCCCAGTTCCACCTCCGAAAAAGCAAATGTGAATGGTCCATTCTGGGCTAGGTATTCATTCCTAGTCCAGTGGGCTGTTTCCAGGGGGCAGGGTCATGTAGTAAAAATATGGCTGCTGAGACCTCTGCATACGAGACTGAAAATCCAGCAGAGGGAGAGAACTTTGTCTGGGAGAATGCGCCCAAAACGTCTACTACAACAGTGGCTCATTCCTAGCTTTAATTTTGAAATAGTCATAAAATTAATCACTTCAGAAAGGGAAGTCTACTGGCTGCTGTTGTGTTTAAAATGGTTTCTGCTTAAAATTTGATTTAAAGACCCTGTCATTACAAAAGGATTCCCTTTGAGATGACTTATAAATATCTAATAAGGTTGTTCTTTCTCTCAACTGTATGAATGACAAAAACCTGGGGTATGGGCATTTCTTAGAAATATAATTAGTGTTATCACTAGGAAATGTGTCCTAAGGTTACTGATTACTAATTGGGGTTGACTATCCCTGACTGTACCAATTAGCTATCTTTTTTTTCCACCTGTGCCTGGACAAGTGTTCAAAATGTCCAATTTTTAAAAACATGATTAGTCAACTCAGATAAATATACAATACAAAGTGATGAAAATGACAGTTGTGAAAGTAACTACTATACTTCCTCTTTTCAAATAGAAGGAAAATAGGAAAGAAACACTGTCAGCGTGGTTTGGAAGATAAAAAGTTCAAAATTTTAAATATGAAGTTATTGCTGTACAGCTTTTTGACTGTGGTTTTCCCAATTAACTTATTTAATATTATTAATGAGGATATCTAATTGAAATCCATCTCCTGTATGTTATTTGCTCTTGCTTGCTCATATTTTCTCACTTCAAAGGATTTAAATTGCAATATACATGTATTATTAATTTCTAAAGTAAAAATTTTAAAGGTACTATTTAGAAGTCCCATAGAAATTTGTTCATAGTAAATCAGAATTCAACTCATAAGAAAAGAAAATCAGTGATTAAAATAGCACATACTTTTGGTCCCAGACATATTATACTCCTTTTAATTCTCACATTAGTATAAATACTTCACTGTACCCTTTTGCATAAATGAATAATAGGAAACCATGGTGATGAATTAGCAATTGTGGCCAATGACTTGGAAGCCTTCAAGTAGAAGACATTTAATAATTGCCAGTATCTGGTTATCACATTTTCTAAAATCTATCTATTTATTTGACATCCTTAATTCTATAACTTCCATTCATGGAAGTAGTAGGCAGTGTTCAGAAGGGAGAAAATTTAAGTTATTCATTTTCATGTTATCCCATACATTGGGATAGGGTGTTTTTCACAGTTACAAGACTTTAAGATATTCTGGCTAATGATGAGTTAAATAATAGGGTTTCAAGTTTTTCAAAATTTCCTGAACTCCTAATTTAAAAAAAAAATCTTGTTTATAGTTATCTAATGGTTATCTTAATTAGAGGAGAAGGAAATCTTAAATTAATGTCATGATCAGGCCAGCACTTATATTTGCAAAAAATGAATTATTTAACATGTACGTTCTAAGTGTGCAAAAGATCTGCCTCGGACTGAATTTCACTGACAATAGAGAGCTCAGCAATGATATTTATGGATGAACAGATAAAACATACAGTTGCTGAAATCTCGACATATATTTTTTAAAAAGCTTTATATTTTATTTGAAAGTTTCATAAAGACAGTTTATTTGAATGTGAATTTTGTGCCTTGTTTAGTGTTTATTCTAGAGAATACTCTCTCGAAATGAATTTAAAGTACCACTGATACTCTTTGTCTATGGTAATGGCTCAGAAAGGAAAAAAGTCAATTATTGAGACTGATACCACCTATGATGTATACCTGGGCTGGTTATATTACAATTGTTGAAGAAAATTACTGTAACTGATTCTCCTTATTCTCAGCGAGAATATAGTTGTTCTCCTACATAAATGGACTTTAAGGAAAAGATTATTTCTATGAAATATAATACATTTTCAAATGTAAAAATAGGTAAGTATTTACTGATGTTGATAAAGAGATTCTTTTGCAATGGACACTCTACTTTTGGTAATGAAAGTATACCAGTAACAGGCTTTCATCTGATCTGATGAATCTGACCTCCTTTGCAATGCTTTGTCTTGCCAAATGGCTTCTAACATTGATATGCCAAAGAAGATTGTCTCATTCTGTGGAATTCATCCGCAACTGACCTATTAAACAACATCTTTAATTGTGCTTTTAAATTAATTATAATATTAATGTAAAGTCAGTGTAGATATAGTAAAAATGTGTTGTGATTTTAAACAAGTCTAAGCAAAAGCTAGGGGAGGAAGAATGTGGTATGCATTATTATTTTACACATGGGGAACCAGATTATTTTGACTTCATTTCTTTGCCAAATCTCTTGGATACTAAGTCAAAACTTCCCGGCCTTCTAAATTATGAATGTTCATTTTGTTCATTACATTACAAAATGTTCAGTGTAATGTAGATAAAACATTTGAATGACTGATTACATTTTTCAGCTTGCTTCCACAAACTTGGCATCTTGTAGACAGAGTCCTCTAAGTACATTTGAAGAGTAGAAAATTTTTATTAGAGCTGATATTTCTTATGCATTGTATTACTGGATTCAATCATCCTACAATTTCTGAAGCTAGATGTACTATAATATCAGCTATAGTGATATATAAGGAGAGCATGCACCTTCAAAGTTAAGGCTAAACTTAATTTTTGTCTTAATATAATAAGTTGTAAGTTTCAAATATGGATTCTGTTGAATGGCTTTGCTACTATTCGAACTGCTTGCTTGTCATAGAGAAGTTAGGTACCAACTACCAGAGTACCTATACATACCAGATTGGATTTTACTCCTGTGTATGATACCTTCCTTTACGTAACAACAATAAAACAGTATACTGAGTCAACATAGAAGATGAACTGTTTCTGCCTCTTTCCAAAGGAGCATGCATTTAAAGTTACGTTGAAAGCTCTTCTGTTTGACTCTACTACCCTCTCTAGAAATTCTGCTTTAAAAAAGTCTCTCTCCCTTCTACTTCATTCATCCATTCGCTCTGCATTTTGCAAAAAGTGCCATACAGTGTTCCCAGCACGCATTAGCAGCACAGACTCCACAGTGAGGTTGCCTGAGTTGGAATCTTAGTGACATTTCCTGCTGGCTGTGGGATCTCCGTTCCTCAGCTTCCTCACCTGTGAAATTGAGGAAATATTAGTACCTGTCTTACAGGGCTGTTATAGGATGAACTATGGCAAACCTTTCAAATTGTGCCCGGTTAATAGTATGTTGTTACTGTTATATCGGTCCATATGTTTGTCAGATGCTTAGATGTTAAAGGTGTCAAAACATTGGGAAGCACATTAATCCCTTGCTATGAAAATGCATTCGTGGAAACAACTGGGGTTGTGAGAAGCACGCCGGAGCTGAGACTTCAGAGATATGCACAAGCACATGCCCAGAAGGGGCATTCTAGAAGCAGGGATGAGAAGGAAATACCCAGCTAAAGGGGAAAACAAGCAAATTTCAAGGATGTAAGACCAGAAGTGACATGTTGATGAGAATAGATGCGAGAGGGAGGCCTGAGCCAGATCAGTCATGGCTGTACAGTCCTTTTAAGGATTTTAGATTTTTATCCTAAGACCTATGTGTTGACAGTTGGATTCCTTGGACTGCAGACTCTGAGATAGAGTTTTGCAGGCGGGAAGTTTATTGCTGAGTGCTCTAGAGAATAACACTTAAATCAGAATGAGACTATAGTATTGGGCACAGGGGGAGGCATTGAATTCAAACTCATTTGCCTCCAATGCTCCTCTTAGTCTTTCCTTTGGGGACATCTGGGGCTGGGATGGCTCTAGATGCTGTCTTGCATTTAGGCAAGGGGGCTGGCCTTTATAACCCCATGTCAACTGACCATTGCACAAAGACTGGGAAGGGGGACAGTTCCTAGAGAGGGCTATTGCTGATAGCTCTTCCTTTGCCTGCAGCTCATGAAGTGAACTCCTCTCTCCTGAAGGGGCCTCTGGGGGTGGGGGGCAGCACAGTGTCCCTATGGAAACCATCAAAGAATTTAAAACAATATTCAACCCCCCAATTCATTCAAGAAATAATCTTTGATCTCATACTATACCTGAATATCCATTGCTCAAGTAAAGGCACAGAGCCAACCATCTAGTGAAGAATTCAGACTGAGATGAGATAGCACCGTATAGTGAGTTTTTAAAGACATACAGGGAGAGCATGAATAAAACCCTCTGGGCAAACAAATGGCATTTTACTGGAAGCTAAAGGGTGACTAGGAGTTGATTCGTTAAAGGGCAGGGTGTTTGCTCCAAGCAAAATGTTAGCACTTGTGGAATCCCAAAAGTCATCCCAAAAGTGAGATAAATATGAATGTAGTTCCTTAGCACTGGAGCAAGAAGTAGGTTCCATAAAGCATGCAGGAAATTCCACTTAGCATCTCAGGAAAGAGGAGGAGGACCATGGAATCTAACCACTGCGAGTGACCTGCGACATCACTCGGTTAAGCCTCCTCGGTGCTTAGATGAGAAAAAGAAAGCAAATAAGCTCAAGAAATTGTTCAAGGCTTCACGTTTAATGACAAAGGAAGGTCCAGGCCTGACATGTGTTTTCTCACAAGCTGGAAGAACACAAGCCTTCACTGGAGTCCTCTCAACAGCACAAGCCTTACAGGTGCCGCGACGACACTTAGCATAACGGGGAGCACACCGCAAGGGCTAAGACGTAATTGAGTAAGGGCTATGCTGTCAGTCGCCATGTATAACGTACTCCTGTGTATATCGTGCACCCACGTTTTTGGCCCAAACTTTCAGAAAATAACCTTTCAATTTTTTAATTCAATTTTTTACTATTTATATTTATATACTTGGGGTTTTTTGTATTAGAAAGAAATTTTATTTTTAAACATATTATGGTACAAAAATTTGCCATAAAGTGGTTATTTTCTATAGCCCCTGGTATTTTTTATTTTTCAATCAATGAGTAGACTTGAGTCAGAACATGACATCAGGGTACTTACGATCTCTGTTTAACGATAAGGATGACTCGGATATGTATTTGTTCTGTATGAGAGCAGACTAATTATATTAGTCTGTGTCTTTTCTGAAGTATATTTTCTCTACTTTGGAAAATTTTAAAGTATTTTTCTGAAGGCATCTCGTAAGAGAATTATAATTAGTTACATTAATAAAATCGGTTACTTGTGGTTGCTAACTGCCTCAATAAAGCATTTGGGTGGAGTATCACAGAATATCTAAAACATGTTTGAGATACTTGGACCTTAAAGAATGTGGAAATTAATTTTGGGGAGGGGCATTCCTGAATATAGGTCACCCTCCTCCGGAGTGGCTGAGCTAGGTACAGCTACAGGCTCATGAGACTTTCGTAACAGACACGAGTCATGGTTTTTCAGGTGCCAAAGACAAAGAAAGCAAACAGGCTGTAAAGTATGGGCCCCAGATCGAAAATCCCAGGGGTAGATATTCTGAATTACTGGTGTGGTTTCCTATGGTGCTGCTTCTCACAGAAATAAGGGGGAAGAGGATGGCTCCACCTACCAAAACAGCAGCAACAGAAAGAGGTCCTGTTTATTAAAGCCTATTCAGTGGCAGCTACTCCATTAATCACTCTTCATGATTTCTAACCCTCACAACAGTTTAAAGATGGGTTTTGGCAATCCTATATTATAGACGAGGAAACGATGGTCCATGAGTATTACAAATCCTTGTTAAGGAGACTTGACTTTGGGTGGTGAACGTACCGTACAATGTACAGAAGATATATTATAAAACTGTACACTTGAAACCTATATAACTTTATTGACCAATGTCATCTCAATCAATTCAATAACAATTAAAAAAAACAACAACCTTGTCAAGGCCAGCTAGTATGTTAAATGCATAAAAACCAGGTCTGTTTGACTCAAAATTTATACTCCATGCTTCCACAAGCGTGTCTGGGTGCATGCACACCTCTCCTTCTCTCTCTGTATATACACATATAGATGCAATATGGTTTTTAAACTACGATAGTTTTGTAATTGTTTTATATTGGGAGTTTGAAAAAAAATGCTCATTTTACAATAATTATATATAGATTACTTTCATATATCAATCTTACAGATAAAATAAAAGTTATAAAACTTGACTGATGGTGGTAAGTAATAGCATTTCCAAATCTCTCTGCTCTCTCTAATAACACCTAGGTTGTGCAACCGCTATATTCGAGCAAAAACTGACAATATTAGTTAATGAGACAGTAGGATATATATTTACTGGCGATACTTGTGTGCAGAAATGTCTTCCAGCACAAAGGCTTTGGCATTAAACAAATTTTGGAAGTGATTGGTGAAATATTACTTCAAAGATTTTTTTTCTAAGTAAAACGGAGTTTAAACTTCTTTTTAAAAAAAATGAAAAGCAAACTTCCTTTCAGTGTTTTTCAGTCAAACGTATTCTTAGTAAACAAGGGAGACCATACATGAATCAGCTCAGTCTCAGTTGGAATGTTCTTTTAACAATAACCTGTATTTAATAAGCTGATACCCAGGGTGCGTGCCATGCTGCTTCAAAGTGATAACAAGACCAAGAGGAAGACCCAAAGAGAGGTGGTCATGGCGTCTGAACCGCTTCTCTGAGGGAGAGAATTTTATCTGCATGCACACAGCTCCCTTTTGTTATGCCTGTCTAGAAAAAGGATGCACTTTATTTTCTGTAACCGCTTAAAGATGTTAATCCAAACTTCCTTTTAGTCGTAGAGATAAAAAATACCTCTAGATATTGCCGGGTTATGGATGAGAGAGACAATGTATCTCATAGAAGAGAGGTAGATCCTACAGATTGTTCCCCAGAAGGCTTCAGCACTGGTGGGGCTCAAAATGTGATTGGAATAATTCTTAAGCAACAATTGTAAGACATGGGGGGGTGGCGTTCCTGGCGAATGCAGTTGTGTAAGTGCTATTTGATATTGATAACTACCTGTGCATCCCTCTAACACTTCTAATGGATACATTCTTCAAAAGCATTCATAGAAGACCATTGCGCCTGTAAAACCTGAGTAACAGGCTGTCCTTAATACCTTAATAATGAATTGTGTCCATAATTATCAACACAATGCATCAAGGTGGGTTCAACCTTGTACATCTCGAGAGTAGAAGGTGCCTGTTCTCTATTAGTGGTGCTTGTATGGCTTAGCGACTGTTCTCGCTGCCCTTGCCATAGGTCTTGCTATTTTTGTGGCTGTTATGATGTCAGGGAGGTCAGCTGCCCGTACACCTGTTAATTAAATCTGCCATATGCCTGTTGTTTGAAACTTTATAATTAAGTTGGGCCAAATTCCATTTGGTTAACAAAATTATTTTTAAAAGGAAATGCATGTAAGAATAGGGATGACTAAACCTTTCGGCAGTTTTGAGTCATGCAGGTTCTGGTGAATATTAATTTATCAGGTTATTATCTAACAATTGCTTGGTGAAAACACATCCCTGAGAAAGGGACACCCTGGTTTGTGGGGAATGTGTCACTGAGAATGAATGAATGTCACATACGGGCAATGCTTTGTGAGGCAGACTGGTGTGTGTAGTGTGGGCCTAAAGGACTCCATGCATCTAGCAAAAGAGGAAGGGTAAACATAAAAAAGAAAGAGAATGGTAGATTTAACATTTTATCCAACCTAAGATTCAGTTATTGCCCCCCCACAAAAAAAGTCATCACACCTTTCTTTATCTGACCTTTCAGTTCCTAGTTTTTAGATATGGGATTTCTTTAAGAGACACTGTGGTTTGAATATCCACCAATTATCATTGTTTTTGTGGGCGATTTCTTGTGTAGCATGATTTCAAGAATGACACAAAGTTCTCTTAATGACTTCCTCAGATGCTATTCCGTGGTGTCCCTGATGTGTCCACACTCCAACACAGCCTTTCCTTTCGGCTGGAGATAATTCTTAAAATGAACCTACCCTGTATGAGAAAGCACACTGATTATGGTAATTAAAATGCATTTATGCTAAAGTGTATATGGGCGATAAGTCTTTCATTAAGGGAAAAAACAAATAAAGCAGGCACAATAGCAGACAATGCCAGGAGGAGTGGGGGGAGTACGGAGAAAGAACACGAAGGGCCAGAAGATAAATTTCAGAAGATAAATGTCACTTACTTCACAATTGTGCCTAAGGCAAACTTTAAGTACTTCAACAGCTCCTGAGTCATAATAATGGTTATGAAATTTGGAGTGATTCTCTGACAGTGCAATTTGGCTCAAAAATCTGAAAAATAGTCTTTATGTAAAGGGAGATCATTTGAGCTCTGATATTAATATTTCCCCCGTCTCTCTTCATGAAAGACACACGCGATTTCACATAATGAATAATCTCCTCTTACAAATGTATTTTTCCTTATGAGTCTTCTGCCAATTGTTGCTCTTGCCTACTTCCAGAATAATTGGAAGCACTGGATATTTGAAGGGGCCATCAGCTTGCATTTCCTTATTTAGGCAACAGCCTTCCAATATATTAAACTTGCTTGTGTGAGCAGTGATACAGTCTTTCCTACAGGTGTCTGTTGTAAGCAGAGCTTTGAGATTGTTTTATTCTCCTGAAAACCGACAAAAATAAGAAGTGAAAGCTTCCGAAAACCTACCTATGATTTAAGTTCTCTGATTTGGTTGAAGTTGGCTCTTTCTGGGGTTTTCTAAGGGATACTAACTACCTCCCATCCAGATCAGTGACGTGGGTGCAATTTCACATTCCTTCCAGGGAGTGCACCCTGCTTGGAGTGAAAAGAAGGTGAGATTTACAGCCGAACAGCCTTGGGTTCAGTACTTGGCTCTATTCTCACTACTTGTAGTTGAGTACTATGGAAGACGTTATTTTATCTCCCTGAGCCTCAGTGTTCTCCTCTGTGCATATGAAGCTAATGAGTCCTTTACAGAGATAATTAGAAAACATTACAGTTAAAATGTAACGGTCAGCGAAACCCAGATGTGCAGAGGAGTCTCACCTGGGTGACGGTAGGCCCGTTTGCTTCACTAAATGACATTGACTCTAGCCAGTGATCTGTCCTTCCGGCTGGCTCAGAAATGTGTGTTCTTTGACTTACTGGTTCCCCATGGGTTGACTCACGTATTGGTCTAAATCTATGTGCCTTTAGAGCTGTAACTACATTGCTCTGTCAACAAGCTAGCGTGCTCATGTACAATAGGAAACACAACCGTCAAAACACACCAGATACATCAGTCTTACTAGCACATTCTCTCTTGAAAGAAAACCACATGTGGAAAATTTATAATTGTAAGTTTGCCTACTAAAGAGAGAATCAGAAAAGGAAATACTCATTACATGTTTCAAGTACATTACCTTTAGACTTTGTTAGCTTGCCCAACTGATCTCTGTAACTGGGGTAATAATTCAAGAGTGCCTGTCACTGGCCACCGTCTCCCTCGGATGGTACCGGGACGAGGCCTGGCAATGTGTGCATGTGTCACTACGGTCATTGGTGTTTGCTTGTTTGTTTGCTGAAGCTCCGAGGCTAAACTAACCTAGTCTTTGTTCTCCCCGATCATAAGCTTTCTCAGCACAGGGTGCGATATCACCTGGTTGGAGTTCTGCCTACTTAATTGTGATAATACACTTGTCATGCATCCTTGAGGTATTTTTTTCTTGTTTCAATTGTATCAGAGTTCTGAATATTCCTCAATGGTTCATTCATGCATTTGTCAGCAATATCTGTCACATCCATTGTGCATGGATTTTACTAGCTTAATTCTCATAATATTACATCACTCCCACTATTATTTGGTGAGCCTTCACCATTGTCTCCAGATAGTAACTTTTTAAATAAGCTAAAATCCTTAGAACAGTACCTGATACATAGTACATGCTACACGACAATAGTCATCAGAAGAAATGTTTTCCAATGGGAAATGATGGAGCAGCACTTTAATTCCTCACACTGAAATCACCACATATGGCTGATCTCATGCTGTGGGTAAATTAGACAGCAGCTTAATGTAATCTGATATGAAAGGTTACTTGTAATTCTATCTGTCTGAAATTCATTGCTTCCCTGACATTTAAACAGTTCCAAACACCCCTTCCCTTAAGATGGTCCTTCTAACCGGAATCCTAGTCTCCAAGCTTCTTTGTGAATGGCAGCACGTTCCTCTGTTACCGTATTACTAATATCAGCCTCTGATTGGTTGCAGCAAGCCCAGGATAGACACAACTGTATTCCTTCATAAAGGTGATTAAGCTCTCTGTACTACAATCTCTTCATCTGTAAAATGGGGAAAATATCTTAGGAGGTTTTGGGGGAAATTAAATAATACAGCACAGAGTGCTTAGAACATATAGTTCCTGGAACATAGTGAGATGTTTGAAATATTAACTTCTAACTTATCTGTATTTTTATTATAAAATAGTAGTAATTATTGTCTCCAGCCCTGGCTGGTGTGGCTCAGTGGATTGAGTACCAGCCTGTGAATCAAAGGGTTGCTGGTTCGATTCCCAGTCAGAGCACTGGGTCAGCAGCCTGGGTCATGGGCCAGTTCCCCCATAGGGGGCTTGCGAGAAGCAACCACACATTGATGTTTATCTCCCTCTCTTTCTCCCCCATTTCCCCTCTCTCTAAAAAATAAATAAATCTTTTAAAAAATCATTATTGTTTCCACCAGTCTGGATATGATGCTGAGGGAACTAGATGACTGGAAAGGGGCACTTGAAATGCCTACTGCGTATGTCAGACTAGTGCATACCCTCCACATGACGTTTTCACTTAAAGAGCAGTCGGGAGTTAATCTGTGGATGGTAGAAGGTGGAAGGGTGGTGATTTCACACGAGAAAAGGTTAAGCAAAGATAGACAGCACCTCAGAGGCCATATGCCAAGGTGGTTATTATAGTCTAGTTTCTGACCGTCTCCTGTAAAAACCCGGCAGTCTCAAAAACACACCATGTTAAGCAAAAGGCACGTGGACAATAGACAAACCTCAGAACATCAGTATATTAATATACTCTGGAATCTACAGTCATGAACTGAAATACTTCTCCATGGTCAACACTGTCTTCTTGTGATTAAACTGGATGGAAAGTTGACTCAAAGAAGGAAGCTGCTACATTAATCCTTCAGGGCAAATCACTGCCTTGTACCGCAAATGCTGGAAGTCCTTCAGCCCCGTGTATTCTTGTCTGTTAAATCCGTCATCACAATAGATACAGTGTGTATGAGAATCACCTTAGGTCATTTTCAAAACACATTTACGAACCACAGTGTATCTGGATACAGACAACACTAACTAACGGAGGGATGCACCTTCCTGCCCTAGATAAGCTGACGTGGGCCAGCAACTGTAAGAAAACTGACAGATGAGCTTCGCACAAGAATAAAAAGAATTAGACAAAACAGGACATAAATGCCCTAAGAACAATGACTCATTCTGTGGCCATCCTGCAGCAGACAAAATCTCGCCAAAATGACTGAAACCCTCAAAGACGGTAGCCCGCTGCAGAGGTGAGCAGGAGACGTTTCCTAGCACGCGTACCTGGCTTGCCGGTATCTGATCGAACGACCCTTACTGGAGAAAGCTCACCAACACATGTATGAAAAAATTCTTTGGACGAGGAAGACAGGAGCAGCAGCATTGTTAGGACTATTACGACCCATGTTCATTTTGTACAATTTTATTCCCTCGGTTTTCTCCTTACAATATAAAATGTGCCTTGGAAAACAGTGAGCAGAAACTATGCTAACTACTGGCAGCTGCTCATCTCATGTATGTTCCTGATTGTACATTGTTACTCACCACTGCTGTTGATGCTGTTTACTACTGATTAGAATATTCTGATGGGAAGAAAAAAATTCCAGAAACAACCTTCTTTGGGGGAGAGAAGTGCCTCTTCCTCGTTCCTAGCTCTTCAGAGGATTGCCTTCCAAAGTGGTAGGGCTCATTCCTGAGGCAAACGTGCCATTCTGCCTTGCAGTAGACATGCCAACCTGTTCAAGGGGACTTGACCTTGTAGGAAAAGGTCTAGTTACAGGACATGCCTTTGTTGGGCTCAAGTGGAAAGTAGGTCAACAGGTTTCTCTTATTAGAATTCCCCCTCCCCCATATTTCATTAGAACGCAATTTTCTTTGTGAAACGTTTTTTCCCCTGTAAATTATATAATAGGATGCAGCTGGTTGTATACCCCCATATATGCTGATACAGTGCTGTATATAAATTGCTACATAAAAACATGCCAAATGGGCAAAAAATACAACTTAGCAGAATGATCAGATTAGATTGGCAGATGCTTATATTATACATGTCTGTTTACATTGTTTATAAAAGGTTTTCATGGGCTTTGATTTTTAGATTCAGTAGAGCATCTCTGTTTCTTTTATGGGATTTAAATTACAGTAGTTATTACTGGTTTTAGAAAATGTAAGTTAAATTACAGAAATAATCATATGCTTTTGCTATTTATTTTTTCTCATTACAAATCATATCACAAATGTAGTAATAATATACTCCAGGAGCCTGGCTAACACTAGGAGCTCCTAACCATAGGTAGCATGGCTATTAGCCTAATTACCCTGATTTTGGAAATAAACAAAAAATAAAAATAGATAAATTAATAATAATAATAATTTGTGTCCCAGTATCATAGTATACAAATTATTTGAGTACAGAAAATGGAGTAAAGAAGACGCATTTTGAGCCAGGCCACGTTGTTTAGCTACTGGTAGGCCATATTTTACTCAATTCTATTGTCTCAAATACATTTATTAAACTTGTACTTAAAGTATAGCCTAATATATAGCATAGTATAAAGAAGATACATTCATGTATCTATATACATATATATACACACAAAGTACCCCATACGAACACATATATAAAGTACATATAAAATGCATACATATGCCTAACATCACTTTATCTTGTTAAAATGTATTCAAAAATGTAAGACCTAATTAAGTAAACAATATCAACGGGAGGTAATAAACAGGTATTTCTTGTGGCTCCTGTTAAGATGGATTTCTCCTGCCCCATGCAGAGTAAGCTGGAAGATGTTTGGTGTCCTTTCCAGAATCACACACCCTTTGTAACAGGCATTACATAGCGCCTCTAGAATTTTTCTTATTTGTTGGAGTTACAGGTGTCTAGACTGGATCTTACTGTTGAATAGCCAGGTTCTCAAGAGGAGAGTCTAGTCCCCTATATGTCGTACAGACTCGTATGGTCAAGGAAAACATGAAGGATTACAGGTCTGTTGTAAGCTCACATGGAGGTATTCAGTCTGTATGGACTAAACAGACTTCATAGGTGGATGACTGTACAGTCAGAGCTCTCTGTCTTCCAGTGAAGAGGAAATAGGGAGGCTTATCCAAGAAGTTCTATTTTTACCTGTTATGATTTTCCTTTAACCTTGCATTACTCAGAAGTGTTTTATTTAATTTCCAAATAGAGCACTCTTAAATATGTTATTTTTAAAATTTTAATTTTTTTTGCGACATAATCTGTATGGTTTCGATTTTTAAAACAAGCTTCTTGTGTGAGACAGCAGATTGCCTATTTAGAAAACATGTTAACACAATAAAAACTAATGTATTTTCTGCAGTTGTTCACATATTCTTTGGAATCATCTCTATTTTTACTGATTTTTCTTCTGCTTGTTTTATCTGGTGCTGAGAGTTCTGTTCAAACCTCTGACCGTGAGTTTCATATTACCTTTTTGCACCTCACTCTGAATTTGCATTTCACTGTTGAGTTTCCATTATTAGATACATTCATATTTAAAATTGTTACATCACCTTCATGAACTGAATCTTTTATCATCTTGAAATGTTCTTTTAACTGGCAATACTCTTTGTCTTAGAGTCTATTTTTCTGATATTAATTTAGCCATTTAGCCTTCTTGCTTAGTGTTTGCATGGGATGTCTTTTTCTATCCATTTGCTTTTAATCTACCTGTGTCAGTTTATTTAAATTATATTGTACTAAATAGACAAATTGTGCAATATTTCTTTTGTATCCATTTTGCCACTCCCTGGTTTTTACTGGGACTACTTAGTTCATTAACATTTTATGTAATTTTTGTCATGGTTAGACTTTGGGTTAACATTTTACCTTGTGTTTTCAGTTTGTTCCTTCGTATTTTAATTTGTCTTTTCTCCGTCCTTTCATGTTATATTTTATATAATTTTATATATTTTTGAAACAATAGGAAAGAAAGTCTTCTATATTTCCTTAGGTGTTTACCATTTCTGATCCTATTTAATATTCTTCCCGAAGATCAATGTGTCTGTTTTCAACTCCTTTTAGCCTTTAATAGTTCACATTTCCTGGCAATGAACTCTCATTGTTCTTCTAATCTTAAATGTCTTCACCACTCTTCTCATTAAATATAGACTCCTAGGTTGACCCATTTTTTATTGTTTTAGCACTTAAAAATTATTTCACTGTCTTTTGAGGTACCCAGTTTCAAATGAGAAGTTAGCAAAAGTTCAGATAATTGTTTCTCTGTAATTAAGGTGTTGCTTCTCTCTGGCTGCTTTCAGGGTGTCGTGTGCTTCGGTTTCCAGCAGTTTCAGTAGGATGCACCTAGTGTGCCTCCCCCACTTCTGCTTGAAGTTCAGCGGGTTTCTCAGACTGTAAATTTACACCATTCACCAAATTAATGTATTTTTCTACTATGTTCTATCTTTTGTTTCTGAGAGTCCAATTCCACATAACTTGGACTTTCTAATGTTTTCTATAGATCTCTGAGGCTGTATTTTTCTAACATATTTCTATTTGTTCTTCACATTGGATAATTTCTATTCATCTATGAAAACATTCATTGACTTTTCCTCTATTACCTCTGCTAGGATGTTAAGCACATCCTTTGATTTTTAAATACCTTTTTTTTTAGAATTTTCACTTGGTTCTCTTTTTTACTTTCCCCCCCCTGCTGATGTGTTCTAACATTCGCTTATTATAAACATATTCTTCTTTATATTTATTAGGATTGTCATGATTTCGGTATGTTGATCATTTTTTGGATACTTATGTCATATAATTTAGGACCGTACCTTAGATATGTTGATTGTATTTTGTGGGAATTCTATATTCAGTTATATTTCCCTAAAAAATCAGGGTTTCTGTTTGTTGGTGTTATTTTGGCAGGCAGTTGACTTGGCTGGACCCAAACTGACAACTCGCTCTCTAGGAGAACAGTTCCAATCTCAGTTCAGCTAATTTGTTCTAGGCAGGTTGCTGTGAGCCAGCTCCAAACCCAGTTCTACCCTTGCTTTGTTCCGATGTCGGCGAGACATTTTTGTCGTTTGCACATAAAATTTGATTCTCTCTTGTGGGTGGGCGCTCCGTCGCAGAAATCCATTTCAATTTCTGTGGTTGCCACAGAGTCTTACCTCTGGTAGTGGAAGCCAGAAAGTCTGTGTGTTTTCTTCTGGAGTGCCTGCCACCCTGCACAGGGTTGAATAGGTCCTATCCCTAGGCTTCAAGCTGTGGAAGTTGATACCTCACTCCACGATGCTTCTTTTTCCAAAGTCCCAACTCTTTTCTAGATACTGTTTTTCTTTTCATTTGGCAAGGTCTTCAGTTCATTGTCATTGTTATATTTTCCCCAGTTTTATAGTTGTCCTATGTGGGAGACTGAGTTCTGCTAGGATGTATCTTGGCCGTTCCAGAATCGGACCCTGCACTGGCAGGGTTAGATATGCAAACATTTGAACTCACAAAGCACAGAGCATGCGTGTGTTACATATTTAAGATGTTCTGCTTTGCTAAAAACATAACTGAATTTTCACTTGACCGAAATAATTTTTTGTTGAAGAAATAAAGATTAGTGATTGTTTGACTAGATTACTACCTAGAGCTTAGATCTCTAATGGAATTAATGAATTAACTACTTTCTTCTCATTTAGTAATAATTTTAAGTGGATGACATAAGAAATTATTTTCACGTCACTTTTTAAAATGACCACGTGTTATTACGTGAGTCTGATAGCCGAGTGCCACCCAGGCACCTTCTTCAGGGCACAGGCACAAATGTAAGGCTCGGTTACAACGATGAACCCTCCCCAGGATTCTTAAGCCCGGTGGAGACAAAAGCAGTAAGATGTATAAACATATATGATCTCTCAAGTTATGATGAAATGGCAGGAGAATGTACAATAAGATACTAGAAGGTCTTGGTTAAAAATGCACGATCAAGCCCAGCTTTATACATACTGTCTTATTAGCTTTGGCCCTTGAAGGACACATATCATTTTACACAGAAACGTAAAAATGAATATGTTTAGAAAGAGAATAATGTTGACTGATAGGGAGAGAAATGAGAAATGTGAGGAATGTTCTGGAAGGAGAAATGAAATATATTTCCGGAAAGCTTGAATTCTTGCCTGAAAGCAGTGAACTTTGGAAAGGAAGGTTGGGCTAAACCTTGTGAGGGGCTCAGATTACAGGATCACTGGAAACTGAGGGCCTGTAGATTAATATCTGTAATCACGAATATTTATTTGTCTATAGAGGCCTAGTGGTCCCACGAGGGAGTTACTAAAAAGGGAATACAGGACGCAGTTGCAGTACTTGGGGCGGACGTTTAACATTTTCACTGGAGGGGTGACTTTGGGGATAAAAGGACAGAAGGGTGCTCAAACATATCAGTAGTAGCTGGAAAATTTCATAGCTGATTCGACTGATACGCAGAGCAATTGGGATATCAGCATGAAAACTTAGTTTGAAATGGAAAACCCTGGATGAGTTGAATTTAAACCAATGTTGAATATGCAGTGATAGTAAGACATAATCAGCAAAGAGCTGGAAATAAAAGATGGAACTAAGTATAAATACCACAGTTAGAGATACATATTTAGCATCACCTAAGTAATTATAATTAATAATAATTGGAGCTAATATTGCTGTGCTGTATCCCAGGCACTCTGCTAAGTGCTTTTCCCAAATAACCTCATTTGCTCATCAAACTATCTATACACTAATTTTCATTTTCATTCTATAAGGGAGGAAGCTGAGTTTGAGATAAAGTTCAGTTTTCCAAGGTCACACAAATAATCATGGACAGATGTAAGATTACATCCCAAGAAGTCTGACTTTCTTTACATCTATTCTCTATCGGGTCAGAAATCAAACTTGGTGTTAGGAACCTTTGCAGTTAGTTGTTGAGTGATGTGCGAAGGAAGGTGGAAAATAAAAAAGGCACAAATAAGACACATTTGGGGAGGCGTGGAGAAAGGAGCTGAGGAATGAAAATGAACAGTGAGCCGCAGACAGAGAATTCACACACTCCAGGCTGTCACAGCACAAGTTTGCGTGAGCGTTTTATGGGGGAGGGAGGACTTACCTCCTGCCCAGCTGTTCTCCAGGTCACACGTGCCGGCCGGCTATTTTATCTGCTGCGTCACTCTGGCCTCCTGCTCATACATCTTCAGGGCCTCCTTGCCCTCTCTCTCTCTCCTTTTCTTAATTTAATGACATTTGACATTCAGTATCATTTTGTATTATCAATAGTTTGACGTGCACGGCATAGCGGTCAGGTCATCATGCACTTCACAGAGGGCTCCCCCCGATGTTTCAGCTACCCGCCTGGCTCCACAGGTCGTTTTCACGATATTTTGACTACATTCCCTGTGTTGTAATCTACATCTCTGTAAGTATTCCTCAACTACCAATTTGTTAATCCCTTCGCCTTTTTCATCCAGTACCCCAAACCCCCTCTCCTTTGGCAGCCATCAGTCTGCTCTCTGTCTATGAGTCTATTTCTATTTTGTTTGTTTATTTTGTTCTTTAGATTCTGCATGTAAGTGAAATCATGTACTTGTCTTTCTCTGTCGGACATATTTCACTTAGCATAATACCCTCCAGATCCATCCATGTTGTCACCAACAGTAAGAGTTCGTTCTTTTTTATGGCTGAGTAATATTCCATTGCATATATGTATCACCTCTTTTTTTATCCGCTTATCTGTTGATGGTCACGGGTTACTTCCATATTTTGGCTATTGTAAATAGGGCGGCAGTGAACATAGAGGTGCATATATTTTATCGGATTAGTGTTTCAGGTTTCTTTGGACACGTTCCCAGAAGTGGCATCTCTGGATCATAAACTGCCACCCTGCTCTGGATGACCTCTTGCATTTGGCCCTTCCATGAGTCACAGTGTCTGCTGTGATGGCATTGCTACTCTCCTACTCAGGCCTTGCCCATCCCGGCTAATACAATTTCACAGGAATAGGTAAGGCAAAGGTGCATTTCAGAAGGTATGTTCCGATTACTGTGCAGGTTTAGACCTGCGCTGTATTTCCTAGAGGCCCGGTTCCAAGCTGCTTTTCACGGCCAGGGCAGCTCATTCTGCCTGCTAAAATCCTCCAGAAGCCCTGTTTCTCTGCAGCTGGTCTAAATCCATTCCTGGCATCACAGAAAAGTATTTTGTTGTTTTGTTGGTTAGTTTTTTGGTCTTGCTTTTGGTTGTTGATTTGTCATCCACTCAAATAATATATGTCTTTCCTTATAGAATTCTTATGCATAGCTCTAAGATTAACTTACTCAAGGATACAGTTTGGAGATTTTCTTCTTCCTCTTAATGTAAAACTATAGAGCTCCGCAGGAGGAAAGAAGCACTCGGCTTAGGGGATAAGCAGTTAAGTAATCGGTATAACATAACCCTCCCCTCCACTTTCACACTTCTATCCTGTGGGAAGGGGAGGGACAACAGAGAGAGTCAGACCAGCAACAGACACACAAGCAAGAGCCTCACTTGGGTTCCATGTCTGTGATGGCCATTGGAAGTAGCTAAAAACCACTTCTATGAAAGAAGAGATATTGTGTTTGGGGTGGTTTTTTTGGTTTGTTTGTTTTACAAATGTCTTCTTTTTCACCTGTTGTATAAACTTGTTAATACCAGTTATCAGTGGCTCTCTTGAGGAAGTGAGAGAAATGGTGGGTTCATTTGCGAATGAATGACTTTTTTTATTTTATTTTTTTTTATCAAGAAAGAACTGATTCCTGAGTGTAACTATCTTCATGGCCTTGTTTGGTTTCTGCCAAGGGCTTTGCACCTGCCTGCTGTGAAATGCAAGCATGGAGCCTCAGGAATTTTTGAAAGGAAGTGTCAGATAATTAATGCCAAGTCGGGGATATTAAGTAGCCAGATCTGAAGAACAGAGAGACCTTTTCTTCTCATAATAGTCATCAAATACAATAGGTGGCATTTTAAATATTTAATAAAATATGAATAATTAATAACACTGTAAATAAAAGGTCAGAAGCTGGCCTAACACTAGGGAACTCTAGCACTTGAGGGGACCAAATGCTGGCGTGTTTATTCTAGGCAACTGCCCTCTGTGGTCTCCGTGGGATGGTCTGACTGACCTGAAAGGTCTTTCCCATTTTTTGTTAATTTGGTTTTATGAAAAATACGCTTCTAAGATGTTTGTGCTCTGGAAGCACTCAGGAGGTCCCCAGTCTTCATGAAATGAGAAAAATAGTAAATGGTTTACTCTCCAGGGTCATATTTATGTTTATATTTCTAAGCAAATTATACAAGTTTCAAGGTCTACTAGATTTAGTCTTTTGATTTTGTGTTTGTTGGTTGGGTAAAAACCTGGATCATTCATGCCCTTTACCCTAGAGGAGACCAGCTTGTTGGTAGTCTTCTAGTCCCACATTGGAGTAATTATAGATATATGGAACTCAGGAAAGAGAAAGGGGTAAGTTGAATTGATGTAAGGCAGGAGCCAAGAAAGCTAGTGGAAAAGTAAATGGCTCTAATGCTGGAGCCGAAAAAATTACACATTGCCTGCTGTTAATAACCAGACTGTCCAAATTGGGGAATTGGTCCTGCACCCCTGTCTCACAGAGTCGGTGTAGTTTTGCCCCTGGCTTGTGGAACACTATCTCCAAGATAGATATCAAATACTGGGCTATGACAAATATTTTTTTTTCTTTCTCGCTTTCTACTCTTGCTGTTGAAACTTCTTATTTTGGGTTCATTTCACCTTTTGGTTTTGCCGGCTTGTTATGTGCAATAAAATGTACATAGGTTTTGCCTAGTAACTGATTTACTTCTTAAAGGTTGCAGAAAGACATGAAGTTGCACTTAAAGCTCTGTAGCAAAACAGAATCCTACATCCATGGTACAGACTGCAGAAAATACAGAGTTTGCTTTGTGTACGGTGACTGGCAATGCCCGATCAGGAACTTCTGATGAATTTTCCCCACCCGTCTCAAGTTAAGGTAAATTTAATGCCAAATGTAGCATTAAAATCAGTATCTTCTGCAAACCTCATGTACTCTGAATATTCAGATTTCATGTCAAGGGCATAGGCAGTACTGAGAGTTGAATAGTATACTTTATTCAAATATAATATAAAATAAAGCAGTTTAAACAATCCAAATGCTCATTACTTTTCCTTGACTTTACTCTTATCTGTTACTTATTCTGAACTGTATTTTATAGCAAAGTGTTTGAGAAATCTGAAACACAAACAACATATGGAGGACTAAATATTTTGTAGGCTTAATGATGTATTAGTATTTTGCTTTGTATGAAATTCTAATCACCAGCTATGTTTATCACTGCAGATGGGATATACAGGCTACCGATACCTCGGGGGATTGCAGAATCCAAACATCTGTAACAGGGGAAAGAAAGAAACCCATTGCAATATACAACATTTAAAAGAACGAATTAATGAGAAAAATGAATGGAAATAACATTTTATTATTAATGCCATCTTGTATTTATGATTACCAAGGAGCTATATGTGCCTTAGAGATCTCCATTCTATCCTTTAAAAATGTAATTGGATATTCAAACACAGTCTAGAGTAAGTTGAGGAAATAGGCAATACTCTGTTGCATTTTTAGTTGGATAGTTTGGAGCCGAGATAAAGACTCGCCATGATTAATGCAGTCCACATCTTAGGCTATTTATACAATTGAAACACCTGGTTTATAATTGGCTGTTGCACTAAATTCAACCAGATATTTTCTAAACATACTAAATCCCTATTAATTGGAAAACCTAGAGGGAAGGGTTGTTTTGGTTATGCAAATTTGCTGGATTAACTGAAAGGAGTCAGAGATGTTGGATCTGAAATGTATATTGACTCTAGGACATATAGTGGCATTTAGTTGTTTGGAAAAGCTTTGATATATACTCCTGTTCTCATGAGTTGTCTTTTTTTGGTAACGCCAAATATAAGGGAATAATAGATTAGCATTTCATTCTGATGACCAATTTGCTGATTTATTCAAGTCATTTTAATTTTTAAAAAGTGTTTGGAGGAGTTTCCTGGGAGGTGGGATGACTGGAAAATTATCACACCATCCTGTGGGGAAGATAGATGTGTCAAGACCGCTCACCTTGTGGAAAAGACTGTGCCTCGTCATAAATTCTAATATGAGTGGAAGTACTTTTGCATGAACTCCTTAAACCTGTGTAATCTAGTTTAGGCAGATTTTGTGTATTGCCTTTGAAAATGATATTTTTGATGGAGCGAGGGTTTGGAAAGAGAATGAAATGCTTACTCACTAATGTAGCGAAAAGCACAGTAGGAGCAGCATGGGTTCTTGACCTAGACCTTGGGTCTTCTAGTTGTTAGCTGTGTCAGTGCTCAGGGACTCAATGTTTACATCTGGAAAATGTATATAATAACAGTATAGGCCTTACAGAGTTGTCTTGGGGATTAGAATAGTTTCTTCAAATGCTTGTATATAGGTATGTCTACATGTCTGTATACATGTACATGTACATTGATCAATAGGTGTATATAGATATCACTATCTATAGCTACATATATACCTACATATATCTTTCTAACATCCTGTATCTTAAATCACAGTCTGGCATGTGGTAAGTGGTGTATTGCGTAAAATGTAAGATCAACGTTCTTGATCGTGGTTTCTCCCCTGCCAGGTAATGTGAGATCAATGTTCCACTTTGGATTAATTATATGATTTGATGCCAATTGATGATAATTTCTATTTTTCAGTGTTTTACATCACTGGTTTCTCAAGCTAGAGATGAAGGGAAAACAATGATTTCTTGAATGAGAAGACTCTCATTCTAAATCGATAATTAGAATAACTCCTTAACTGTGCTTTAATCAGCACCTGTCAGTGGCTTATTTGATGGGCAACCCATGTGGAGGGACTCCTGCCCCACCCTGGAGATACTCTGAGGCTCCATCCCACCCAACTTACAACTGCTAATGGTAGCTTTTCCATGTGAATGGCTGGTCTTGGCTCAAGCTTCACAACTTCCTAAATTGTTTCAAACAAGCAACAGCTTGCTTCAGTGATCCCCCAGTTCCCATACCTCTTGCTAAGTGGCCCTAGGTACAGCACTAGAAGTAGCCAGCCTAGTTCTCAACTTGGCTTTGCCTGGGAATCTCCAAGCCCAGCACAAGGAACATCCATCTCAGATTGCTCTATAGCACTGGCAGGGTGGCTCTGGGGAAAACAAACAGAGGTGGCTGTTGACCTTGGCCTACACCATGCAGGAAACCCAAGGGCCTGCACACTTAGCAGACAGCTACAGACCATGTCAGAGTACCACCACCCTGTTCCTGCACAGCTGAACTTCCAGGGAGGGTGATGGTCAGTGGCCACAGCAGATCCTTGAAACAGACAGGCCTGGGAAAATCCTTCCCATTGACCTGCCAACAGCAACCAAGGCTCAACTACAGGAGGAGGGGATGTTAGCCCACATAAAGGGCACACCTCGAGTACCCAGGTTAGGTGACAGGGGAGGTTGTGCCGCTGGACCCTACAGGACATGTACGACATTAGGCCATGATACCAAGACAGGGAGTCATAGCAGCTCTACCTAATACATCGAAACAAACACAG
This sequence comes from Desmodus rotundus, assembly GCF_022682495.2. Classification (NCBI taxonomy): domain Eukaryota; kingdom Metazoa; phylum Chordata; class Mammalia; order Chiroptera; family Phyllostomidae; genus Desmodus; species Desmodus rotundus. The sequence continues at coordinate 150,136,991 of NC_071392.1, forward strand.
GGGGCTGCCAAAATGAACAGACAAAGAAGCATAGCCTAAGTGAAAGAACAGATCAAAACTCCAGAAAAAGAGCTAAACAAAATCGAGATAAGCAATCCATCAAATGCAGAGTTCCAGACACTGGTTGTAAGGATGCTCAAGGAACTTAGTGAGGACCTCAACAGTGTAAAAAAATGCAGTCAGAAATGAAGGATACCATAATTGAAATAAAGAGAAATTTACAGAGAAACAACAGTAAAGTGAGTAAAGTGGAGAATCACATCAATGATTTGGAACATAAGGAAGCAGAAAACAACCAATCAGAACAAGAAGAGGAAGAAGAACAAAAAAGAATAGTGTAAGCAGCCTCTGAGACAACTTCAAGCAATCCAAAATTTGCATCATAGGGTTGCCCAAAGGAGAGAGAAGAGAAAGAGCAAGAAAACTTCCCTAATTTGGTGAAGGAAATCAACATACAAGTTCAGGAAGCACAGAGAATCCCAAACAAGACGGATGCAAAGAGGCCCACTCCAAGACACATCATAATTAAAATGCCAAATATTAAAGGTAAAGAGAGACTCTTAAAAGCAGCAAGAGAAAAATAATTACCTATAGGGGAGTCCCCATAAGACTGTCCGATGATTTCTCAAAAGAAACTTTGCAGGCTGGAAGGGACTGGTAAGAACTATTCAAAGTATGAAAAGCAATGACCTACAGCCAAGATTGTTCTACCCAGCAAAGGTATCACGTAGAATCAAAGGACAGATAAAGAGCTTCGCAGAGAGGAAAAAAACTAAAGGAGTTCATCATCACCGAACCATTATTACATGTAATGTTAAAGGAACTTATTTAAGAAAAGATCAAAACTATGAACAACAAAATGGCAATGAATACATACCAGTCAACAATCAAATCTAAAAAACAAATTAAGCAAACAAGAAGAACAGAGACAGAATCATCGATATGGAGAGCATTTTGATGGTTGCCAGATGGGAGGGGGCTGTGGTGGAGTGGGTGAAGTGTGATGGGATTAAGAAGTACAAATAGGCCCTGGCTGGTGTGGCTCAGTGGGTTGAATGCTGGCCTGCAAGACAGGGGTCACCAATTCAATTCCCAGTCAGGGCACAGTCCTGGGTTGTGGGCCAGGTCCCCAGTTGGGGGTGTGTGAGAGGCAACCAAACACTGATGTTTCTCTTCCTCTCTTTTTTCTCCCTTTCCCTAAAAATAAATAAATCATCTTAAAAAAAAACTTTAAAAAATGAAGTACAAATAGTTAATTACAGAAGAGCCAGGGGAATGTAAAGTACAATGTAGGAAATGGAGTAGCAAAAAACTTGTACACCTGACCCCTGGACATGAACAATGGTGAGGGGATTGCCTGAGAGAGTTGCGGGTGCTGGGTGGAGGCAGGCAAAGGGGCAATTCAGGACAACTGTAATAGCATAATCAATAAAATAAAAATAAATAAAAATGAGAATTCTATTCTTCAAAAGTCCATGTGCCTTGAGCACATGTGCACACATGCACACACGCACAGACACACACGCACAGCATTTAATTGTGGAATGGTTTACTCTGCTACCGTTCTGTAATTTGACCTTCTCTGACTTAATTGGGCTTCAATGAAAGTCTTAAATGTTGTCATAATAGGACAATCTTATTTTTTATCTCACAAAGATTGACCTAAGGTTTATTGCAGATTGTTGGCAATGTCATAATGCTGCAGGGCTACGGCTCATCTGGACTAACAGACCTTTTTCTTTCAATAGCAAGAAGATATCCATCTATCTACCTATCTATACTTATAGATAGGTATAGATATATGTGTAGAGAAACCTAGTTCTCCTCAGTAATCATTTTAAATAAATTTATTATCTGAGTGTTTATGAAATTAGAGAAGGTGTCAGCAAACCAGGGTTGGTGGGCGAAATCCAGCCTGGCACTTGTTTTTGTAAATAAAGTTTTATTTGAGCACAGTCACTCTCCTTCTTTTATGCATTGTGCACAGCTGCATTCATGCTACAATGACTGAGTGAAGTACAATAGTACTTGTGATGCACACCTAAAATATTTACTACTGGACACTCTGAAAAAGAAGTTTGCTGACCGCTGAATTGGAGGCTCAAAATCCATCACGATATGACCCAACTTGCTAAGTAAATGACCACTTACACATTTGGTCTTCATTTAAATGTATCTTCTCACAGAAGAAGACCAATTATTGCCTGAACAGTTCTGTATCTCCTGCCGATTTTTAATTTTGAAATTTGGCAACACTATACAAATACAGAGCACTAAGGCTGCAAAGCTGCACTGTAAATCTTGCATAAAGCCACAGGATTTTATCAAGTAGATGACAATAATATTGGAGAACTGTTCTAATAATGTGCAAAGCCATTGATTAACGTGGGAGCATCTGGCAGAATATTTAACAATCTAAAAAATTATCTCTTAAAAAATGGACAAAAACAGTAAAATGTTTGATGTGTCACAGCATATGATTTATTATTTAAGTATCAGAGTTGAGAAGCCCTTGGGAAACATAAAGCCCTGAAATATGGTTTTTGGATAAAGAGCCTTTTAATGATTCTACCAAAGTTAATTTTAAAGTGAGAAATATTCCTTCCATGGTGTCACAAATTTCTACCAGAAAAATTATGCCCTGAGAACAATTGATCAGTGAATTAATGGGTGATTATAACTGTAATCTAGGTGCTGCTAAATAAAATTGAAATATTATTTTATTACATAATACTATTCACTGGAAAATTTAAGTAGGCATGGCATGAAGTGCTGATGACTCTAAAGCTCAAAAAAACAAGAAAAAAAAATAAGTATTGATTGCCTATAAACTCAAACATGAACCACAATCAGGACTCTGGGGAAAACACACATATATACTCACAAATTTTTGTATGAATGTTTCAACTCTTATAATCATTTGTCTGCTATCACACACACTTTTGAAGGTAGAAGTCTAAAGCTTTTCATATTCTCTCTCGCTCTGAATGCAGGTTACTTTGGCTGAAGCATCAGCTTCTCCAATCTAAGTCATGGCTATTTTACATGTTATTTTAAAAGTAGGAGCCATGAACAAAGAAAACATAAATACACATAAAAGTAATGTTTTGTATTTTATAAATGATAAAAATAATCAGGTCTCACCTTCTGAGAAGAAAAAAATTACAGAAAAACTTATCACCAAATTTCCAAAATGTAATTTTAATGCATTTAAATTTGGATTTTGTGTCTGTTCTGTGTATGTGTACACAAAATGGTATCAGTTCTTGTCAACAAACACAAATTCTTCTCCACGTTATTTTTCTCCCTGTAGTATCTCCTTTTTCTATTTTTAAAAGATTTTATTTATTTATTTTTAGAGGGGAAGGGAGAGAGAAAGATGGAGAGAGAAACATCACTGTGTGGTTGCCTCTTGCACGCCCCGCACCGGGGAACCTGGCCTGTGACCCAGGCATGTGCCCTGACTGGGAATCAAACCAGCGACCCCTGGCTTAGCAGGCTGGCACTCAATCCACTGAGCCACACCAGCCAGGGCGACTTCTTCTACTTTTATGCTACCTTTTATCTTTGGAGAGGTTGTGGCTAACTGGCTGATAATCATGCTTGAGCTGGCTGCGTAGTCTAGAGACAGTTTGGCCAGGGTAAACTGAGGCAGGAAAGGTTGGGAAGGTGCAGAAGGTTTACTGCAGTTCCTTGAGTTACCCCGGAAACAACTGCGGGATCCAGAACTCCGACGCCCTCATTTGTCTAAGTTCTACAGCTGGGCCAAAAAGTTTGTTTAAATTGATATAGGTGCCAATTATTACTTAAACAGCTCAATCCCAAACTTCGTTAAAAAACCATCATCGTAAGGAAAACATACCTGACAGATTTTTCGACTTAATGATAGATAATGTCATAGATATTTTCTTCTATCAAAGCCAACACATCATTCTCTCCACTTTCTGGTGTTATGAGTGGCATTTGGTTTAAAGTTTTCTGTCTTTTCTAGCATCCCCAAGTGATTTCGTTTTCTCCTTCTGCAATGAGATTTGCAACCATGACAGAAAAGGTTATGTCCTTCCGAGACAGATTTCCGTGAACAGTGAGGTCTCACTCAGATTTTTATGCTGTTCCACGTCAGATAAATGTATCCGTAATCTCCAAGTTAACAGTGTAAATGGAAAGTAGGTTTCATTTACCTTGTGCTCTGTACCTGATAATTGTTGATGAGCCGTTTTCATTAAAAGCAGTTAGCAAGAAAGGGTTGCACATTGTACATGGTGCATTTTATTCCTCCATTCTGTTCATTTTTACTTTTTCACAGAATAAATGAACAGAGTAGGACACTGTAGGCAGACATATTACTTGGCCTGTTTTTTTTTATCTGACTTATGAATTACATTTTCTACTAAAATTTTAACTACCTCCGTTGCTCAAGGCTTGACTCAGAATCAGATAACACATACATGACATATACTGTTATTTACCTGACTGGAAGGATCATTTTTGTCGATGAACCATGAAATGCATTATGGCAAAGTGCTATGTTGAGAACTGATTACATGGAATTCATGTGGTAATAAAATGGAACAATTCAGTACCTTAAGACATCACGATTCTTCTAAGCGAGACAATTTCTCATGTATCTTCAACAGACGACAGACATCACAAGTCCCTGCTTTTCATGCTTTCACAGGGTTAAGGATTTTACGGGATTTTACCAAATAATAATAATATATCTTCTTTCTCCACAAAAAGGGAAGTTCATTCATTTGCTGATGTTTAGGTTTTGTTTTGTTTTGTTTTTTCATAAAAACTGAAGGCTCTTAATGGACAATGCAGTTTCATAGGAACTGGAAAAGAGTTTCGCACACTCACCTTGGTGATACTTATTATAAGAACTTGAATCAGTAGCACAGATCTTTCCATTTCTTACCCCACCCAGGGGCCTACGACAGTGCTTCTTGGTCCAAAGAATACAATGAAGCAGTCCCGCTATTTAATGTTAGGTGGGGTGTTAGCCCCAAATTCTTGTCTAGCCTTTTAACATAGTGGATTTGAGCCTCAGGGGGATTATGAAGGCCTCTGTTGTATGTTTTGTGCAAGATCAGACTAGACGGGTTCATTGAGAGAGGCAGGACCACTTGATGGTTTTGAGAAATTTGTCTTGATCATTTCCATGCTGTTAAAATTATTTGACTTCTCTGTGTTTTCGTTTCATCCACTGTAAAATAAGAGTAAAAGTAGTGTCAACTTCACATTAATTAAGGATTTAAATGAGTAAACATAAATGTCATGTTCAACTAAATATCGTAGAAAAGGGTCGTGCAAATAGCACACACCAGCAAACACAAGCTAGTGTTGTAATAAATCATTATTAAACTATGATTGTATCCCTGTGTCCCAGGTTCCTTCTTGGATTTGCTTAATCCTATTGAACTAACTTTATAAGAGGAAGTAAAGAGAGAAAAACACATGGAAAAAAACCCTCATTGCTGCTAAGGGGTACACCCTCTTTAAAAAGGTAGCCTGATTCACCAGTCAGTTGGATCAGACAAGCAGAGTCATACTTGAAAACTCATTCATACCTCTAACCCTTTCCAATCAGAAACCAAATCCTGTGTATTTTACCTTTAGAGATACTTTTAATTCCTTCTCTCTCTCTCTCCAGCTCCACTATTGTTACCAGCCTGCCACAAACTACTGCCACTTTTCATCTGTTCTATTCCCACATCACAACAATACTTATTGATAGCCCATTGCACTAGGAATCAATCACTCCAGTCTTACATTCTAAAAGTGCCTGAATGATCTGGCTGCCACCCGGCCCCCAAGCCTCATCTTGCCTGCTCTGTTCCTCACCACAAGGCCCCCGGACAACTGAGGCTTATTTTTCTTCAGCCCATGGAACGACTGTGCCTTCCCATTTTTATGCACCTTTGCAATCTCTGGCTGGAATACCCTCTACTACCTTTTTTTTCCTGATCTTAACATTTAGGTCTGTCTTCTACTACTCATTTCCTTCTCGACGAAGCATCTCTGAATTCTTCAACCATGGAAGAGCAACCATGTGCTCTTCCCCTTTCATGGGACACTGCGCTTCCCTTTCATAGAACTTGACACAGTTACAATGATACAAATATTGCTTTAATCACTTATTAAATGACTAACCCAGAAACATCTTAAAGGTTGCAATATGTCTTTTTTTTTTCACACTGCACAAGCATTAATGTGTATGTTAACCATAAAATAAATATTTTTATTTTATCTTATCTTTTTGGATTTTATTTATTTTTAGAGAAAGGGGAAGGTAGGGAGAAAGAGAGGGAGAGAAATATCAATGTATTTGCTCTACCATGACTCCTACTGAGAACCTGGCCCACAATGCAGGCTTGTGCCCTGACTTCAAATGGACAACCCTTTCACAGGCTGGCACTCAGTCCACTGAGCCACACCAGCCAGGGCTAAATATGTTTAAATTAGAGAAAATATTCCCTTGTATCAAAATCCCCCAGTCTGACTACCATTTCATAAATCTTTCTCTCAGAACTACTCTCCTTTTGGTGTGGAGTCAGGTGGGACCCTACAGGGAAGAACCAGGGGGTTTGAGTTATAACCCAAATTCATAACATTATGCAAACTTCTGAGAGACTCAGTTACATCAGCTGCAAAATTGGTGACTTTCACTTAATGAAGTGTGGTCTCTTTTAATTCTAAATTTGTATTTATAAACTTTGACTTCTTAATCCTCCAACTAATCTCTTTTACAACAGCGATTACCTTCTTTAATTGTAATTATTTTCTTTAAATCCCACATTAAGAATAACTGTGCTTTTTTCAGGTTGTTTGATAAAATGTACTATGACAGAAGTATGGAATTAGTTACTTGTTTAAATAAATTTATGTATATTTTTGTAACTCCAAGAAGCTGTATTTGAAAAACAGCAGCATACAAATGGGCAGAGACATAGTCAGTGAGTCAAGGGACAAGACATACTGGGCTTAGAAATGTCAGCTCTGCTCCCATTTCCCAAGCTTGTCTAGCAAGTTTCTTTCCCACCCTTTGATTCTACCCCATCGACCCTCAGCCCTGCCCCATCTTCCAGGACGGATTGTGTACTTCCATCATCACAACCACCCAGTGAAATCGGTCCTATGTGTATCTTCCCTTTTTACAGATGGCAAAGCTGAGGCATGGGGAGTTGGATAAGGTGCCAAAGGTCGTAAGTGTATTAGGTGGCCACAGGCAAGGCTGGCTTTTCCAGTAGGCACAATGGGCATAGGGCCTAAGGCCCACAAAGACATTCTAATTTCTTTTTAAATCAGAAGAAAAATTGAACTTTTAGGCTGATGAAAATGTCTTCACATGCTACTATAGTCTTGTTTTAATCAACATGTTCCTAAAATACAATTTTATTGAAAAAATATAAAAATGTAAACATGTATAAATATTGAGAGAGGAGCCCACAGGCAAAAGGGCGTAAAGTCCACTAGAACCTTTTCGAAGGCTGTGTTTTTGTTTGTTTCCCGCACTGCATAAACAGTGACAAGTCCATTAGGGGTATAATAAATAAATTTCCACAATGCCAAAAGAAGGCTTTTGCTTGTTTACTTGTTTGGGCTTTTTCCTTAATTTTTCCTTCTCATTTAACTTATCGGGGTGACATTAGTCAGTAAGATTATATAGGTTTCGAGTGTACATTTCTATGGCACATGATCTCCATATTGCATTGTGCGCACCCGTCCAAAGTCAAATCACCTGCCGTCACCTTGTATTTGACCCCCTTTACCGTTTACTACCCCCACCCCCTTCCCTCTGGCGACCACCATATTATTGTTTGTGAGTTTTGTGTGTTCTTCTTCTTTGTTCACTTGTTGCTTTCAGGTTTATACCCCATACATGAGTGAAGTCCTGTGGTTATTTTGCTTAGCATGATATTCTCACGCCCCATCCATGTTGTAGCAAATGGCAACGTTTCATCTTTTCTCATGGCTGACTAGTATTCCATTGTATATATGCACCACATCTCCTTTATCCACTCACGTATTGAAGGGTTCTCCAGCTGTCTGCAGGTCTTTATCCACTCACGTACTGTAGGGTTCCCCAGCTGTCTGCGGGTCTTGGCCCCCAGGAATGATGCTGCAATGCACAAGGGTTGCATATGTCTTTGCGAGTGAATCGTTTCCATTTTTTTGAGGGGGGAGTCAGGATTTTTAATCAAGGCTGTTATGACTCCAGAGACCAGGCTCTGAACCACTGTGACACAGTGCTGAGTTGGGCCAAAGACTGTTCGTACACGGTCACAAGCATTCAGTGGTCACAGATAATTGTGGTCTCTGTGTTTTACCCTTAGACACGAGTTACTCAGTATTCCCACCTTTGTGAGGTCCAAAATGATTGAAGTAAATTCTATTAGAATATCACTTATGAGTAACATAATAACTGTTATTTATGCATGCATATGTGGCTTACTAATTATTACCTGCTTATATGCATCGCTATACATTTCCATACCCCTTTATGCTCTATTCCCCAATTTCCGCCCTTGTGAATTTACACATAGTTTTTCTTTCCCAAATAAGTTTTCTTCCCTAAAGACATTTTTGCCTTCTTTCTGTCTCCTAGTATCCCATTAAATTTTTACAATTAATCACTAGTATGAATTGATAAAGTGGCTGATTTTTATACTCTGGCTTCATACTTCAACACGTCTTTCAAATTATGCCTAGAAACCATTAGTTTTTCAAGGGTTTTATGTAGGTGTCTTTCATAAGATATTGAATGTTGTGTTTTTGTTCCCAAATAAATCAACTGGCTATTCAGACTAGTGGGGAAAATGAAAAATCTCCTGTTCCCAGGCAACACATGCCCGTCGTTATCCACCTTCCCGAGATCTGTTTCTAAGAGACCATTGCTATTGGGATTGTTGGCGAGATCCTGAATGACAAATTGTTTCCCGTAATATGATTATAATACACTGGATGATGGACTGATACAATGTGGAATTCAATTAATACGAAACATTTTTATAAAAATTCCCTTTCTCTTAGGAGCTTTATAAAAGTGATGTCTTGAAAGGCGGAACTGCCTGGATAACAGTGACTTAATTCCACTTTCTGTTATCACTGTCGGCGGTGATTTCCCTTCTTCTCCCCTGTCTATGGCTTATCCGACAGCTAATATTATTTGTAGCGGTAGTCATTATAGAATCAGAGACTCTATGAGGTAAAAGGGACTTTGAGGGGTCACAAAGTGGAAGTACTACTTCATGCACGCTCTCCTAAAAGATAGCTATATCTTTAAATTTTACAAAAGCAGAAAGCCCATTTGCTCTATTTGTTACTCACTTATATGATTCACAAGGCAAGCTTTCATTTTATGGCCTTTTCTGCTCCCCTCTCCTCAATTCTTTTTTGCTTAAACCTAATTCCTTGCATTGTCCCTAGTTACATTCAATCATATTTGGACTTTTTTCTCCTAAGTTTCTACAATGCCAGAATATCTGGATAAACAGTACCCAAGTGGGCCATTGTTATATGAACACTAAACTGAGTAACACACTGTGTGACCTTGGGTCAGATCTGCCGCCACTTTCTCTGTTTCAAAATGAGGTGCGTGTTGATATCTAAAGTTCTAACATTTGTATACATGAAAACAAACCAAATGGGGATAATAATAAACATGATACCTCCTAGGAATGTTACCAGGGCCAACAGATACCCCTTAACAAGCACAAGACTGACGGCTAGTAAATTGTTTATTTGTTTTTATTTGATAACTGTCACTAGTAAACTTGAATCCTGGAGAGACTAAGTTTAATGCATTGAGAATATGAGAAATATTATCTGCTTAGCAACACATCTTAATAATCTCAAATACATTTAGGAGATGTATACAAAACACTAAGATTGCTGTGTTGAGTAACTGTGTTAGAAGCCCCCTTGGCAATTACTGTCCTCCATTAGCACTTAAAATAAGCTTGGTGGTTTTAAATACCTTTAATTCTTGGGTTGCTGTGTTGGCTGTCAGTTGTATATTTTATTTTTTAAAAATATAACCAATGAATACTTTGAGACCTTCCTAATGCATGGGACTGCTCAAATAATCAAATAAGTAATTATTCCTTCTTAGGATTTGTGGGCTATGTCTTTGGGAAGATCATATCAATATAAGTAAATATATCTTTATCAATATGTCTTCATTTCTATCGTTAACCCTGGTCTCAAAAATAATTTTTGTAAAAATTATGCAATAATTTAAAAAGCATGTAAATTACATACACAAATCTTTTTTGTTTTTCTTCCTCCATTAAGTGATCATGTGTCTTAAATCACATGAGATGTTGCAAGGTCTTAGACTGGCTTGGACTCAGCCCGTAATAAATATGGAACAGTAAATTTGAGCCTGTACCAGAGATTCAGATCATAATTACTGTCCACTCTCTTCTTTGTCAGCAACATATTATTACCTAAATTTATCCTCAATATCTTTCTTACATTTTCTTTTAGCATGCTACTTTTCCTTTCCTGTAACAATTTACTTACATTATGTATCATCAAAAGTTACTAGAAAAATTATGTCTTCCAATTTTAGCCATTAAACAATGTATCTTCCCTTTAAGGGATAGGAATAATGATGAAGCAGGTTTGGGAAGAAAATAGTTTTAGGCAAACTGACCATAATCTGCCACTAGTCACCTTATTTCTAGGAATAGAAACGTAATTTTACATGATTACCTGAAATTGACAATGGGGATTCAAGGTGGATATCTCCTTGGCCAGGAATTAGAACTGAAAAGAAGAGGCCACCTGGTCTAAAGGGTGCTCTGCAGTCAGAGGAAAGCTGGATGTCACCTTAGATTTTCTTGGGAAGGGAATTTGAACACAGAGAAAGGGAGCCTGGACAAGATGGGGGGATGGAGAATCACTGATGGCTGATGGCTAAGCTGGTAGTTTTTAGAAATGTTTACAAGAGAAGTTAAGGAGGTGTTTGCATTTTTGGAAGCTCTAGATTAGGAAAAGAGGAAGACAGGGAGTTGAGAGATGGTTGTCAGGGACACGAAATATGTACAATCATGACTCAGTATCTCTACTAGGGATTCAAAGTGGGTTTTTATTTTTTAAAAAAAATTCCAGGTCTTTCCAACCAACCCAGTTAATGATGGAGAGAATCATGTTTTACTAGTCATCTCCTCAAATGTTTATATAGATTTTGTACATTACACTCAATGAATCAGATGGTAATAAATAATTTAGAAAATAGTGTTGGCATCCAACTCTTCTCCAAGAAGAGTAACAAAGAAAAATCGATATTCCCTAATTTTACTTTTCTAGATATTTTTGTTTTGATTTAACTGAGTTTTTTGAGATATGATTAAGGCAAATACAAGTGAGTCAAATAAAAGATTTCTGTGTAAATGACAGTGATTTTGAAGCTATACTTGATTACTGTTTTTATCTGAGTCTTAGTCTTTAACATTTTTATACTCTTTTATTTTTTCACATCAGAAAAATCCCTCCACCAAATAATAACAGGTTTCTTTAGTGAGAAAAAAATAAAGATAGGCATAAAGATAAAGCATGCAAGTAAATCTTATTCAATAATGATTTCTTTTCCAAGTAAAATGCCATTTTGAATATATGACCAACTTTTAAAGTTAATATATATCCCATAGACAAATTACTTTTGAAGAATATTTTTAATTCCACATATTAAACAGTTCAGTAATCACAACACTCTTTATTTTCCTCATGCTCTACTAAATATTTCAAGAGACTTTAATGTTCATTTTCTTACTTAGTTTTAACAACACACTTGAGTTAGGGCAAGCATTTGCCCATGCAAAAGAAAAAAAATTATGCCACCTCTATGGGCTAATTGACAAGAACATAATTTGCAAAGCCTGCATGTGTAGAGCACTGCAAATAGAAGAGGTTTTTTTGTGCAAGCAGACAAGTAGATGAGCGGTAGAAAATTTGATTTCCAGTAGAACTATCAGTATAGTTGGTGCATTCCTTTTAACTGACACACATAAAAATGGTCTTATATGAAGGGTGCTTGTACAGTTGTTTCACTTCTCTAAGTCAAATTCTTTAAAAGGCTTAAACCTTAGACTTAAACTTAACTAGAATATGGTAATGAGGTTTCAAGTTCCTGCCTGTTGCTTGGTATTCTTCTGTTTCTCCATGATCAGGCAGAGGTGAGGACTCGTGCCTATTTCCTAGGGCTGCCATAAGAAGATAACACACTGAGTGGCTTCAAACCACAGAAATGTACAGTCTCACAGTTGTAGAGGATAGAAGTCTGAAAGCAAGGTGTCCACAGGGCCATCCTCCCTCCGAAGGCTCTAGGGGAGAATGCTCTCCTTGCCAATTCTAGCTTCTGGTGCTGGCTGGCAATCCTTGGCAATCCCTGGCTTCTAGATACATGTCTGCAGTCCCATGGGTGTTGTTCCCCTGTGTCTTCACATTGTCCTTCTCTTGTGCATTTTGTCTCTGTATCCAAATTCCTCCTTTTGGGGGGTATGCTAATCATATTGGATGAGGGCCTGTTCTGATGACCTCATTTTAACTTATTACCTCTGTAAATGCCCTATTTCCAGATAATGTCATATTCTGAGGTACTAAGGGTTAGGATTTCAACATTTCTTTGTTAGTGGGATATAATTCAACTCATACCAAGACTCAGTCATTTATAAACAGAAGGGCTACCCTGACATTTGTTTGTCAACCTTACATGCCTCGAGCACTCAGCAGTTATGCATTTTTCTCTATACGCCTGAGTTTCGCTGTTGCTCTGTGGTAGTAGTTCACAGTTATGCTTCTAGTGCAAGTATTTGAAAACATTTTAGCTCTTCCACTAGACTTGTTTGTATTTCACCATGATAAATAAAATAATTAAAAATAATAGAATGCAAATATAGCCCTCAGTGCTAAAGAAAACAAAATCTTTGAATAACTAGACTGGAGTGGTGATGTAAGTGAGCAGAGGAGGAAGAAATCAACTAACTGATTCAGTAAATGTTTATTGAGTGCATGCTACTCATTTGAATTATACTTGAGTGTAACAAGGAGAGGGAAGAAATAAAACAAGAGTTCGTTTCTCTAGGAAATGACAGTCTAGTGGGGAAGGTCGAGAATAATAAAGAAGTCAAATAGATAAGCAATATGCTGAAATATTTTGGTAAGTATTGTATAGGAAATCAATACACCAGATTAAAAAAAAAAAAACAGAATAACCTGGATTACATTGGCCAGTAGAGCTTCTCTGAGGAGACAATAATTGTGCCAAGACCTGAAGGATAAGAGTGAGCAAGAGAAGAAGAGTATTTTGGGCAAAAGGAACAATCACAAAGACCAAAATTTAAAAAAGAAAGAAAGAAAAGAAAAATCCTGTCCTAAGAACAAAGACGGTGAACATTTGTCTTCCTCACAGGTGATATCTCCCAAATCTACTTGTGCTTCTCAGCCCTTTGCCACTTTGAGCTGTACTTGAAAGTGTGGGTGTTGTCAACCCAAAAGGCCGTGGGGACTGATTGAGGGGGTGGTGTGAGGGTAATAGAAAAGCAGAAGCTGAATTCTTATAAAGTTGGGCCAGCTTGACTGAAAAGCAAAGGCTCCGAGGGAGAAGCAAAAATTAAAAGGGTGAGAAAAGAATGAGGGACTCTAGGTTCCGGGATAAGGCAGGGTAGCCAGTCTGTCAGGAAGCTACAGGCAACGCCACGTGAAAGAGCTCCCGGGAACAGTGTAGAACATGTGTTCTGTAAAGACAGTTGGAATCCGAGCTGAAAGCAGACAGGGATCTGCAATAAGAGAGGGCAGGAGCAGGTCGTGGGCAGTGTCATGCAGATAAGACTGAAGATGAGAGGTGGCTTATGGAACATTCGCACTCTTTCATTTGAACAGGCAAGTGAAAGAAAATAATTATCTGCCTCCCACTGAAACTAAGGCAAAAATCAGAAAAATAAGATACCGTCTAGCAGTGGGAGCCTCAAGGAAAAGGGGACAAAACCTGCTGCTTTTATTCAGCGTGTGGCATAACTCACTCAAGAGTGTAGAGCAACATCTAGATTTTCTAAAACGTGTGCAAAATGCACATGTTTTCTAAATACATTGTTCACTCGCTGTTATATTACACAATTAAAAAATTGTTATTAAACTCATTTGGGTGACATTGGTTAATAAAATTATTTAGGGTTCAGGTGTACAATTCTATAACACATCATCTGTATATTGTGTGTTCTGTACCCTAAGTCAAGTCTCCTTCCATCACCATTTATCCCCCCTTTACCCTCTTCTACCTCCCCCCACATACCCCTTCCCTCTACTCTTACTCAGCGTACTCTTGTCCGTGCCTATGAGGATTTTTTTCTTTAATCCCTTCACCCAGCCTCCCAATCCCCCTCCCCTCTGACAGCTGTCAGTCTGTTCTCTGTGTCTGTGAGTCTGTTTCTATTTTGTTTGTTAGCTTATTTTGTTCACTGGATTCCACATATAAGTTGAGATAGATCATAGGAATTCGTCTGTCTCTGACTGGTTTATTTCACTTAGCACAATGTTCTCCAGGTCTATCCATGCGGTGGCAATGGGTAAAATTTCCTTCATTTTTTAATGGCCGGATCGTATTTCATTGTGAAAATGGACCACAGGTTTTTTTTTAAATCACAGTTTTAAGATTTATTTATCAACATTAGTTGTTCATGATTACAGTGGATAATCTCAGAATTATTTGTCTGTGGTGTCCAATACTGTGAGTTGTAATTTTTTTAATCGACTGTGGTTGAGTAGATTTAGACTATATTTTCAGGAGAGGTTGTGTAACACATGGAAGGTAGTTAGTATTCTAGTAGGTAAAAAGTGGGTATGGGATCTAATCTAGATCCTCCACTGGTACGTCATTTACTCGAGTCTTCCCTGATTTGGTGCTCCACAGGGTCTTACCGTGAGGAGGAAAGGGATACTTGTCTCACACTGTTTTATACTCTATCTCATCCATTCAAAGAGCTTAAGGTCCATGACTGTCTCAAACGTAGTTATAATATATGTAGTTCATAGTTCTGGGGGATATAAATGAACTGTTTTCATACAGCAAATTGGACTGTTATACTTAGGCATCAGGGCACATTCCTGGGTTGGGGGTTCGGTACTGGTTAGAGCATGTATGAAAGGCAATCAACTCTCCCTCACATCGATGTTTCTTTCTCTCTCTCTTTCTCCCCTACCCTTCTTCTCGCTCTAAAAATAAAAATAAATCTTTTAAAAATATTTTTGAAATTAAATATTAAAACATAAATGTTTTATGTGCTCAATACTGTTATGAGGAGCTGAGAAATCACCAAGGAATAAAACAAAGTCCCTTGCAGGGGTGTCCACCTTGCAGCCCGCAGGCTGCATGCAGCCCAGGATGGCTGTGAATGTGGCTCAACACAAAATCCTAAACTTACTGAAAACATTGTAAGAGTTTTTTTGTGATTACATGTCACAGTGTATTTGAGGTGTGGCCCAAGACAACTCTTCTTCTTTCAGTGTGGCCCAGAGACACCAAAAGGTGGCACATACCTGCAGAGCTTATATCTTGGGGCTTTAGTTGAAAAAATACGGAAAAAAAAAGAAATAATATAGTGATTGTGATATCTGCTATGTTATATAAATCTAACGATATACAATGTAATAATGCAACAGCAAAGGAATAGTAGTGGTGCTAAGGTGGGATGGTGCATCGTATGGACTACTTTATATAGAATAGTCAAGACAGGTGTCAGTGATGAGATGACATTGGAACTGATAGCAGAAGGAAGGGCAAGGTGGAACCCCAGGGGTATGTGGGGTAAGAGTCTTCGAAGGAGAAGGAACAGTAAGAGTGAAGGTCCGGGTGTGGGAACACGTTTGATGTTTTTGGAAGCAGTGGAGAAGCCAGTGTGTTTTGAGCAGATTACTCCAAGAGGATAGTGACTTCAGACAAGATGTGAGGGGCAAGGGAGGTGAAAAGGTGGAGTTTTTCATGGACCAGCAGCCAGACATGACAGCTCTTTCACAAGATTTGTTTTAATTGGGTGACACTTTGAAATCACAGATATTAGATCCTGCTGTACATTAATCGGAATGATGTGACAAAGAGGGCACATTAAATGGCATTGAAGAATAGAGAAACACGTGATGCCATGTTCTTGAGGTGGTGAAATAACATCGATCTACCCCAAATTACAGTGTTTGGTGTTCAAACAGTTAACTCGGCTGTGCTCGTCTCAACATCATTCACCTGTCCGGTGGTAGTAGACTAAAAAGAGAATTAAATTGAACTAGGATTTGGGGAATTTCCAGGCAATGACATGGGTGGGGGTATTAAAGTTGAGGCTAGATGTAAGAGATGATGGACCATGGAATTCAAATTGGCTAAAGATGGAATTTAAGACAAAAAAAGGTTGCAAACTAGTGGCCATGTGCTAGGATAATGGCTTATAGGTTCCAGGAAAGAATAATATTGTTGATACTGGGCAATTCATGGGAAATCTTAGAAGGTGATGTTTCAAGAGTAGAATCCCTAAAATAGAGGTAATGGAAAAAATGTGCTGATTCATGGCAAACACTTTTGGGTAATAAATACCACACTGTGTTATGGGGTAGAGAACCGTCATTTAAAAAGGGGGTGTAAGGTAACTGAGAGCCAAGATTTTGGAAGGATGACCTATGGGACTATTATAATCAGTCAAGAACTAAGATAGGGGAGAGTAACAATGAACCAAGTACCAAAATCTCCAAGGAATAAATGAAGCTGTTTCATCAGCCTATGAGTGACATCAAAATGTTTTCCTTTTAATTTGCTTTACATAGCTTTGGTTTTACACATAGAGCATCACATTTATCACTAGTAGTCAATGATAACTTTTAAAAATATGTAAATTACTTAACGCTAAAATGTAGTCCCAAGTGGTTTAAATCTGAACTTACTTTGTTCTCTGTTGCAAATATTGCATTTATTATGTTATTATTAGAAAAGAGTTTGCTTACTTTAACAAAACTTGGGTAATAGAGCACGGTACAGTATTTAATTTTTGAAGAATTTCTACTCTGTTTTTCTCATATCTCATACTTCAGCAGCGCTTTGCTTTTCTCATGATAATTGCCCAAGGGAAACACTGAATGTGTGAGTTCTTAGGAGTCTTATATATTAGATAATCTAGTACCCTGACTTTACAAGTAAAAATAATTAGACCCATAAAAAGTGTTACTTGCTCAAGGACACTTGTCTAGTTAGTGTCAATGCAAAACTGGGTCTTGATACCAAAATTAATGCTCGGATTTCGGGTCTAAAATGACCCTGCTTTGTGGTGTAGGAGTAGGTGTGATGAGGTTGCTCTAAAAATATAGCCAAGTAAATCCCCCAGTGTCCAGGATTTGGGTTGACCTGCGTAATCTGCTCTGCCATTAGGACAAAAAAAAAAAAAAATTCTGATACAAGCTATAACTCATTCCCATTCTGGAAAAGGTTATGAGCTATAAACTTTTATTTTAAAAACCCTATCTGCTAAACCCGAATGCCTTCAGTAAATAAAATTTTATATTTTTAACTTTGGGAGAGGATTATATTTTTAAAACATCCACAGAGTACTTATGCTGACATTCTGATATTATAACCCTGACTACCATTTATTTTAATCAACAGTGGTCTCGTCTATGTCAGTCATGGAGGCTTGTCAGGAGCAGGAAAAAAAAAATTTACTGTCTGAACAGACCCCAGAGAAATTCTGTAATGGAACTCAATTCAGTAAAGGATGACTAATAATCGTGTAACAGATAGGTGGGTCAATGTACTTGAAAATAAGCTTAATAGATATCAATATGAGTATTAAATAGAAATAACTTCATTTGCTCATCAAAGCTACCACATGTTAAAATGTATCTGACATCTTATTTCTTTTCTTCATGTCATATGCAAGGAGACAAAATCTGGCTATAATAAGAAAGTAAGGTTAAAATATTTTCTAAATTCTGATTTATGGAAGGAAAAAATGGAAAGTAACAATTTAACAATTAAAAATGTCCCCATTCTGAGATACATGTTTCTTTAGAATTCCCAGTACCTGTTGTCAGTTACATGTAAGTATTCAGTGAACAGAGCTGCTGAACTCCTTAGTAAAATATATAATTTATCACCAAAATGCCCCCACATGGACAAACACAAGAAAGTCTGTAAAACTTTTAGTCATCAGAGAGAAGAAACCCACTGTGATTTTTCATTCAAGACTCAAAGCATATGTCACTTACAGCATCCATTAAGCAATTTAACTTTCTTTTATTTATAGCTCATGTTCTCAACTAAATCCTAGGGTCAGGAATTATTCTTAGAGTGTGTCCTCCTCCCACAACGAGGAGTCAAGTAGCCTGTATATTGACAGCTTTTGAATGATGATGGCTAAACACACTTAACAAGACAAACCATTGTCTATTGGGAACGCAGGGACTCAGAAACGCTGAGTCACGCTAGAAAACCCCAGAATGGCCATTACTCTTGAATTCATTTTCTGATAATGAAGTACATGTATGTTTGTATTTAGAGAAAAGGAACATTTGAAAATAGGCTGTGAATAGAAAAGAAAGCCTGGCACTTTGTCACAGAATTTTGCTCAAAATTTGCTTTTCCAAACAGGAGTTCTTGGAGATCCCCCCAAAACATGTCGTGCTAGGAATTATTGTCAGCTGCATTGTCTAAAACTTATATGTGTAGTCAACTGCTCATTTTGCCATTTATTCTTATTTCTGAAATGTCCTTTCTGTAGAATCTAGCGATGAACCTGAACAATCTGTTTCTATTAACTTTAAAAATAGTAAAAAAGGAGGATTTGAAAAGTAACAGTACAGGAAAAGAGACCTTGCTGTTTCTTTGTTGCTCTGTCAACAAACAGCCGAAGGAAGGAAGAGAGGAGAGAGGCCAGACCACCATCTCCGGGGGCAGAATGTCCTGGGGCCAGTCCCCCTGCATCGTTTCCTAGCTGACTTGCAAAGTCATCAGGCCTGCCCCCAAACATATTAAGCATACATTAAGGTCAGCTATTAATATTTTATTATGTCTTACACAACATATAAAATGTTCACAAGAGGGTTTTTTTTATAACTATTCTCTATGAGAATATATCACGAGGGTTTTACTTTTTATGGATAACATTATAGAATTTTATGTAACTTTTATAGACACACTTTTAAAACCACTTAAGACTCTGGAATCATTACTTTTTCAGAGCTTTTGCTGTGGTCCCAACTCCCTCAACGTCATAGCCGGGACTGCATTAGGGCACTCAGCAGTTCCCCTGATCGGCCATCTGCCATCTAGAACTGCCTTCCAGAACTCTCCATTTCATTAACTCTCTTTAAAACTCAGCTAAAAATAGTCTCTTCTGTCTTGCTCGTCTATTTTCACTCTTCTCAGCCAGGGATGATAACTTTGTAACTTAATGTGTTGATTTATATTAGCTTTCATTTTTTCTAATATCACTATAAATATTCTATTTAAAGTCACCCCTCAGATGGGAATAGTTTAAATACAAGTATAGTAAATTAGCCCTCACTTATGACATCAGGGACTTTTTAAAGCAAGTTTTACCTCATAAAATAACACAGCTCCATCAATGCTTTTAGATCGCTAAAATTGTTGTAAAATGTGGAAGAGAAAAACCAAGACTTTTTGTTAAAGGATGTAATAAGGAAATTAGAGATTCAGAACTATGGTAAAATATAACAAGAATTTACTTTGAATTTAGATTTGGGAGAGAAACTAGTAAATTAGCCAGCCACTTGACAACCATTTAAAAAGAAACTTCCCTGTTCAAATCACTGTGTTACAAAACAGAGATTTCTGAAGAGTTCAGAAACGTATAGTTTAATAATTTACACACATTGGATATGAGGTATAAAGCAACTGCCAAGAAGAATAAAACTGGAGGGATGACACTTCCTTGTTTCCAAACTTACTATAGAGCTACAGTAATCAAAGCAGTGTGGCTTCGGCAGAACGTCAGACAGAGATCTATGGAGTCAAAGACCCTACGGATAAATGCTCACACACATGGTCAAAAGATTTTCAGAAAGGTGACGCAATAGGGAAAGAACAGTTTTTTCAACTGCGTTTGTTGCTCACTTGTTCGTTTATTCGCTGGCTTGTTGTGTCCGCTAGGTTATCTTTGTGATCCCTGAGTAGTTAGGTGTCGCCAGTTCATGTACACGGTGATAGATCTTGGCATTAAAACGGCTGATAACAGTACCTGGACCTGTAATTGTAATGATTTCACTACAAAATTACTAACTCTACATTAAATACATTTGGCTCTTTGTCTTTAAACCAACTCTCCGAGATGACCTCTACGTGTATCATGTTTTTTTCTTTAGTTGACATTATTTGAGGCCATTATCTTATCTGGGCACTGTGTTTTATTTTTCAAATGCAATGCCTGAAATTTTGCCATATTATATAAGGCAGTTTGGGAAGCCTTGGATGGTGATGGCTTCAGTTTAAGGGACAGCTTTAGGGGAATGCTTTCCTTTATATCCTGGAATATTTGGAAGTTCCCTTACGTGTGTGTTACCCAGAGGGAAAATGCTCGGTGTAAATATATTTAAACTACCCTCTATTCGGGGTTGTTTAATGTCTTCCCATTGCATAGGACTATGTAACTTCTCTCTGGTAAGTAACTTCAAATTCAGTTCTGATAAATGCCTGTCAGAAGTGTGGAAATATATATTTATTCCTTATCTCAACTCACATCCACCGTTACACCCATGCCTCCTTAGTCTGTCTCTCTCTCCCCAAGAGATGCAAAGCTAGAAATCCAAACTGCTGCCTTAGCTTCTTGGCTCTTTTCTGACGTTAGAGCAAAACAACTCTGCTGCTTGGATTTCTGTGCCATCTTCTCATTTTCTCTTCTTAGCCCCTATTCAGTTTTCATTACCTAATGATTGCCATGAAAAGTTTTAAATCCATCTCAAATTAATTGTATTGTTTTGCATGAGCTATATCGTAATTCCTCTGACAGCAAATAAGTTTTCCCAGAGCAGTTGTTTATCACCCTTTTCACTTTTCCTTTGTGTTTATTTCCACATTTTCAGTGTTGGTTTAGAGGTATAATTCTGAATTTTTATTCTATTTTGAAGATATGAATGTAGATATTTAAGCTTGTTCTTCATAGCTTTAGTTATTAGATGACAAAATTAGTGCCTTCTCAGTGCTTTTTCTCCATCAAAATAGTATATGATAATCTTGCCTTGTTATAATCCAGCGGGGTTGCTTTTTAAAATGTACTTGTTGCATTGCTAGACAATATCTTTTGGGGGCTTTGGTGGGAAGACCTTAACTGTTTTTGAGAAGAACTTTTTCTTTGCTGGCTATACAATGCCTGCCTTGTGGCAGCTGGGTTACTGTTTTGACTTTTTTCAAAATGCTTTTTATCACCACATAATTTTGAAAATTGACAAGATTTTATTCTGACTTATGAGTGAGGGTAGGACACCTCTGCTAACCAGAACTACAAGGAAAATCTACATGTATGTGCCCATGTGTTCTTTAGGGTTCAAAAGTTTGTGTGCCTGAGTCATGAAGGAAATTGTTAACACAGGCATAAGTGGCATTTGCATGTGGAGTCTATGTTTTCTGTATGTGCTAAGTGAGAAGCCATGCCTAGGGCATTGTTTCTCAAGGAAATCACAAGCAAACTGAAAGAACGAAGTGGCAGAATGTGGAGGATATTATTGTTGAAGGACATTTCAGAACTTAAGGTGCTTTTTAAATATATATTTTAATCGCTCTATACTAAACTTGGAATTAGATGAAGCGATTTGGCAGTCAGTGTTTATTTCAGATACAAAAGCACTGCATAAAAATCAAGAGAAAGGAATTCCTTTTTAGGCCTGTGCCTTGAAAATCCCAGGTTATCCTCTTCCCGCTCTTGACCATGTAAGAAATGGAGATGCTGATTATAACTGCACCCCATCTGCATTTGAGGCATTAGGCAAATGAACCTGAATGTGAACTCTATCAGTGGAAGTAATGGTGGTAAAATTGCTCATCCTATCATTGTATTTATACTGTCCCACACTAGTACAGGTTTTACTTAAAAAAAAAATCTACTGCGAGATCCAGCTGGCTTCATAAAGTAGTAGTTTTTAAGACACTGTCCTACAGAGCTATACACTGCATGAAACCATCAGGGTAAGAACAATTATTCTGGCCATCTGGGAAGCACATGAATGAAAGTAAGACAAGACCTTTGAAAGACTAAGAACTGCTTCCAGGCAAGACTTTCATTGTCCATGGCATAAGGCACAGGTAAAAAAAAAAAAAAAAAAGTGTTCACAAGACATTTCCACTCTTTAAAAATGGCTTTCTGATTTCGGATTAGATGGGCCAATCTAGAACCCCAGAATGAAGGAGGAAAGGAAAGAAGAGTTCAACTAGAGACTCATTAATAGATTAGCTAATTCTTTTGCAGGACATTTTGAGGCGTGGGATATTAACTCACCTTTTCTGTTCGGCTAGCTTTGAGTCTCATAAGCATCAAAGCCCAGATGGGAAAGTGAAGTCCAAAGAGACTGACATATAAGCACATAGCTTAAAAATTCAGCAAAAGAGGTAGCATTGCACCTAAGATCTTTGCTGTAGTTATTCTAAAACTATGTAGTTTCTATGATGTCGTCATAAAACTAAAGATAACAAAAGAGAGAAGGAGGAATGAATGAAAAAAACAGCAGGAATGAAGTTTCATGAAGGGACGTTAGTGGAGATTTTAAAAGCATTTGCAGAACATATTCTTTGGCCTATTTATGGCAACAGCAAATTATAGGCTTATTTCTATACCATTAATCAATGACTGGCAGTGATGACCCCCACCCTACCCCCTGTATTTAAATATCTGATCATTTTAATTTCCAAACGGGATCCCCAGCCAAGGGAGAAGATTCAGGAGATGCCCTGCCTTGATTTCATGAAGTCTGCTGAGTCAATAGCTCGTGACTGGGTATTGAACTGCTGACCTCACAGTTGATATGGCTTTCCAAAGTGCTTAACTAAGTAGCAGAAAGCAGCTTACCCCTGGTGAAATCAGGATCAATACTTATTAAATACTTCATGAACTCTATTCATTTCTACAACAGCCACTTATCTGCCCTTCCCATCATGTTCGGAATTAATTTGATGTGTAATACTATTCTTACATTTTATATTAGGTTACAAGTATGCTGAGGAGGGGCAGGCAAACTAGAGATGATGGGGGAGGCTTGGTTTATTATTGCTTTATCATTAATTGTCTCTTCTCCCTTTTCTAAGAGATTGCATATAACACCTTCCTAGACAATAATTTTTCATTACTTTCTCTCTTCCTCCCTCTCTATTATTTTTAGGTATAAACTTACAAGCAAAATATAAATGTTTTTCATGTGCTTTCCTCCTAGTTTTTTTGGGAAAAAGTGAATTGATTTCTGTAAACAGAAATTAATCATGTTCCTCGGGTATTCTACGGATAGTCTGGAATGAATGAAGCAAAATCTAGGATGTTAGAGTAATTAAACTGTACTAAAGTTATTTTTATGAAGTTTTTTCTATTTATTTTTTCATCATTAGAAAAGTGTTGGTAATACAAAATATGTAATCTAGGAAATGAAGTTCTATATAAACTCATCCTTGAGAGATACAGTGTTCTCAATTTGGCTGGTTGTAGAATTTTCTGATATTTGTATGTATATATTTAAATAATTATTGGTTAATAATTAATTATAATTCTCTGTAACTTTCTTTTTTCTTAACAATACAACTTGGACATCCAGTTATTTACCTGGCTGGGTAACTTTCCATTGTATAAGAAATGTTAACACAGATCCATTGATTGGCATTTGACCACATTCTAAAGTATTGATTATTTAAACAATACTGCTGTAAACATTCTTGCACATTCTTGTTTATGTCTTTATATTTCAGTATTTTCCTCAATGAAATGTATAGACTTAGAATATTGTTTCAAAATGTATGTGTGTCTTAAAGGCTGTATCAGTTAGGACTCCATCAATACCATATAAAAGTGCCCATTTCCTCTACTCTGTACAAATGGTTGCAATATTAGTAATATTTGAAATCATCAATAGTTATACAGTGCCTTTTTATTGCTCTATTTATAGAATGGCACATGGCAAAACAATTTTATTAATAAAGCACATGCTACAAGTTTGTATGATAAACAATATAAAATAAATACATTTAGTTCCTAATAGACTCTAATCCATCTGCTACAACCTTTCCTTGTGTATCTTTCCAGAAGTTTATATTAACTCAGGAATACCCAAATCTTTAGAAATACTTTAATTTTTTCTTAATTTGATAGTATTTCAGCCTATTTTTTTCTTTTTTAAAGAGTTTATTTATTTACTTGGCTACATGGTTTATAATGAAATTTGAAGACCTATCACCTATGTTTTAAGGGCTCTTACTTGTTTTGTTATCCATGAGTTATTGTATTTACAGAGCTTTGTACTTCCTAATATTTCACACCCGGAAAAAGTGGGACTATCTCTGCTTAATCTAATCTACATAATAGGCATCAGGTTTCTTACCATAAAATATAATGTACATGATTTTCCGTAAGTGATGTGACACCATATGGTGTCAAAAACTTTAAACTTAAATGATTTCATTTTAGGATCTGATACTTGCAATCAATTTTGATAGTGAAATAATTTGGTAATACAAATGTAACAAAGTCAAATATAAAGTATTAGTAATTCTGTCTAGATATTTTTATTTTAAAAAAATATCTAATCAGTAATATGCAAAATTTTTCTAGTAATTGCTTTAATCAAATTTTTAAATTTAATATAATGCTATTGTAATTTTAAGCTGATTTTTTAACCTTGAGAATATTTGGTTCAAGTATTAAAGCAAAAAATAAAACATTGAAATAATTATTTCTCCTTTATGTGTAAGAAGAATAGTGAGTTAATATTTCCCAATGATAAGATTAATTTTCTGTAAGAATATGATTGTGGTTGGCTTAACTGTCCATTTAAAAATATTTAAGCAATTATTTTGACTAATACAGATTTATTAAAGATTTTCCTGATTTAAAAGATTTAAAAAAAACAACATGAAAATAGTAAAATAATAACAATATATATTTCATGCTTAGAATACTAATTTTATGGGTTTGATTTGTTACCTATTAATTTCACTGCTGCTTGCAGATAAATCAGGGACTATTTTTAATTTTTCTAAAATCAAGAGAAATGATCGCTAAAGAGAATAAATGACAGCCTAACACTCTAAAACCCATGAGTATCCAACAGTAAATCAGACTTCCCTTGGAAGTCAAATCTCAGAGAGAGAGAGAGAGAGAGAGAGAGAGAGAGAGAGAGAGAGAGAGAGAGGGGATGGATGTGGGAGGGAAGGAGAGAATGTGTGTGTGCATTTCAGGCTAAGAAGGACATTTGAGATGCTTGAAATGACCACATTTAAAAGGCAGGTTTTAAAAAGAAAGCAGTGAAGGTCAAGTTGTAGAAAAAGAAGGATATTATGGAAATTCAACAGAATTAAAGTAATGTGCATCTATAGGCACAATGGAACAGAGAAGTGGATGACTAATAGTTTTCAGCTGGGAGTGAATAGAGTAGGGACGTCAAATGAAGTGGTAACTTCAGTAAACACTAAGTTTTACTGCAGAGTGAGAATAATTGAGTAAAAATGTTGGGTAGAAAATCATTTGAATTTGTCCTTCACTCCATTTATGTCCTCATTTGATGTCTATTTACCAGTCTAGCGTGAAGGCTTCCTACAACTTCATTCCACCCTTTCAAATGTAGCTCCTATGACTCTGCCCCTTTTTTCTTTTTAAAGTCCATCCTCTTCTCATTCATAGTTTTATACTTTGTTCCAGATTTTCCCCAGACCTGAGATGCGTGTTCTCCTCTCCTGTTATTAAATCAAATATTTCCAATGTTCTGAATGCAAACGATCATTTTCTTGTAGCTCTTCAGTCAATGCCATCGCATAGAAGGGCACCCCTTTTATGAATTACTATAGAACAATACAACTACTGTTTCCTGAGTGCTTATTGTGTGGCTAATCACTTTCTAGTGCTCTGTTTGTTACACCTCCTTTGTTTCTCAGGAAAGCCCTATAAAATAGGTAATATTTTGATCTTAATTTTGGAGATGACTAAACTGAGAGCAAAGACTTTAAATATTTGAAGACTGCACACCTGCTAAGTGGCTGAGCCTGCATGGTTTGGCCCTTAACCACTTTTTCTTTTATTGACACTTTTCATTGTCATTGATGCTTAATGAATATTTGTGTCTTCCCAAAGAAGTATACATTGCTTAACACCAGCTACATAGCCTGGCTGTTTTCCTGTTGGTTACAACCCTTCGCAGAGGCTGTGATACACAGGAGGAGTTTAGTAGAACTTCATGGAAAACAGTGAATACATTTTCACTATTAAAAATGCTGCCAAAGCTTATCGAGGAGATAAAAAGAAAAATTAAAATATAAGCCTATTATGATGTAGCCCATTTGAACTAATTTAATTATGATCTTTATAGGAAGGAGAAAAAAAACACATGTGACAGCTGTGATATCTATAAAACCTTTGTTTAAAATAATTTGTTTCCTGTGTCTCAATTTCTCTGTTTATACTAAATCTTTTCATTTGTTTGCTTTATGATTTTTTTTCAAAAAAATGTTCCTAAAAACGCTATTTTTACCCGTTAGCTACGCTGATGTGATTTTAGTAACTCCTATCTGAAATCATCCTCAGGAAACATTTTTTTTTTCTTTTTGGCTATTCAAAAATGAAAAAATTACTTAATATCAGTATGAATAACACATGTGCTCATTGCCGCATAATGTTGGTGCAATCTGTGCTTGATACAGTTATAAATAAGTCTTTGAAAGCATTTCTTCTGTATTTTAAATAAAGGCTATAGAAAGCCACAAGAAGGATCTAGTGTTGTTAATATCACAAGCTGTTTCCCCACCTGCACTCGGAGCCACTCTAGTGGGACAGCTGTTGGGGTTCACGCTGGCACATCACTGTCTGTGCAGAAACCCCGGGGTTTACACAAAAAATGAAGAGGCCCCAGTTCCAACGGGGGTCTTTAAGAAGCCCGTCTGTAATGCTACCGTGTGTGTGAGCGTCGGGCATTGAGGGGCGTGAAGTGTGAAGTTTTAGGAGGATGATGTAAAGCCACTCAGTTTCCAAATGGAGAAAGAGCACAAGGAAAACTTGAGAGTGCCTTCTTTGCATTCCCCCTGCGTGGCGGTCAAGGGCAGTTTATGTTGATATTAGAGCTCCCTTTCCGGCGTGCGATAGCAAGGGAAGATAATGGTGCAACGATGCCATTTGGCCTCCTTGAATATTGACAAACAACACCCAGAACAGATGTTTCATTGATTTTATTTACCAAATATTAGCTGTGAAAATATTAACCGGATGGGAACAAATATCTATCCAGTAGTACCTATGGAGATTAATCCAGGGAGGAAGGCATTTACACATCGAACTTGCCTGGGGGGTGGCCATTGGACTTTCTGGAATAAGGCAGTCTTTCTCTTCTTTGTCTCTTTCTCTTTTTAATGGCAATTAATTAATCATGGACATACTTCACAAGTAAATTCCTTGTTGAATGTCAGGAGTCAGGTAAGACTGAGAACTATAT
The DNA here is from genome assembly GCF_022682495.2 of Desmodus rotundus. Classification (NCBI taxonomy): domain Eukaryota; kingdom Metazoa; phylum Chordata; class Mammalia; order Chiroptera; family Phyllostomidae; genus Desmodus; species Desmodus rotundus. The sequence continues at coordinate 150,164,654 of NC_071392.1, forward strand.
ACTGCAAGGCTCCTATTTCAAGGTACTTTCAAGAACCCAGTACTCCCTTTTGGGATTATTCTGTAAACTTTGGAGGACTACAGTATGAAGAAGGTGTGAGGTTAGGGCAGTCACGTGAAGACATACTGTGCGCAATTGCAGATTGAAAGAATGAAAATACTAGGACTTCATCAGCCACCTACTGCCCCAAATTTGGACTTAAGTTCAAAGTATCGTTAAGCATTGGGATGCCAGTATGGGCTTGAGAAATTTTTGTCTCCAGTAGTACATGGGGAAAAAAAAGTACAAGTGTGTATACTCAGTCTCACATTCATTTCCTCTATAGACCAGGCATCGCACTAAGCAGTTCAGAATCAGAGATGAATGATACATGGGATTTAGACCCGAAGACTTGTACTGAAGGAGAAATGGTAGACGTGTACCTAGATAGGTCACTGACAGACAGCTACAGGGGCATCTTAGAGAGAGAGTGGTTAACTCCTTCAGGAGGTGTAGCAGGGAAGGCCTCTGAGAAGGTAACACCTCCCAGCAGGACTTAGAAGAACAAATGGAACTTTCGTAGGCAGATTAAAAGGCAGAATGAGCCATGTGTGCAGAGTGTGATCCTATACTACAAAGAATTTACTGTTCCTAACGCTCCACATAAAATGGGGACCAGTCGGAGACACTTGAAAGGTGAGTCTGCAAAACAGGCAAAAGCATGTCATGCAGGACATTTGGTTTTGTTTTTTCTTAATCTCAGCAAGAAGGGCTATTGATGTAAAACAAGTCGAGGGTTGATGTGTTTATGTCTGTATTTTAGGAAGGTGCTTCTGACAGAGTGCAGTGTACCCTGGAGAGAGGCCTAAGGAGGAGGGGCCGCTAAGTAGGCTTTTACTAAAGTACAACGTCAGAATATGGGGGAAATGGCAGGAAGTGTGTAAGAGGAGGGACAACCAAGGAGACGTTTAGGAGGTGGTTTTGTCAGGATTTATTACAGAGTTGATGGGGTGAGAGAGAAGTATGTAACTCTTAGTTCTGGGAATCGGTAAATCTTCTAAGTCTTCTTCATAAGATACACAGCACATCACCCCTTCTTACGTGACGACAGACCACGGTGACTTCTCTGTGCAGGCTCTGAGTTTTCCCAACCTCCAAACACTCTCCTGATTTTGTGCAACAGAACATCGATGATCTATAACCTTGTAGGACAGAACAACCAATGGCCGGAGCCTGGCAAGTATTTCATGCCTGTCAGGCCTTGATGACAGCTCTAAGCCACAGCCTAAAGATGACTGTAGCTCCCACTGCCCTCCTTCCAGTTAAAACAGCGCTCAGTATTTTGCCCTAATATTGTCAGGAATCACAATTCCTTTCCCAGAAAACCGCTCTAATTGAATTCAGTGGACCTTGGCAGGCATGTCACAGCTCTGTTCAGGGTGAAGGTGAAGTCCTCGAGGCGTGTGTCCCTGAAAACAAGAGCTGAACATTTCTGATGAAGGCATTTAAATAGTCTACATCTTTTTGTCATTTTTAAATATCTCTTCTATCTGCTGTTTTATTATATATGACAATTGTCCCCCAAAAAGAAAAATAAAAGGTGGTAAAGATGATTCAACACCCCCAATCCTGTGTGCATGTACTTACATTTTTTAAAGCTTACTGTTTAAATAAATATAAAACTTGAAAAAAATTTTCCATCTTTATTATAAAGAATCCCAATTTTAAATTTGCAACAGGTGGAAAGTTGCTACTACAGCTACGGTGTTCATGAGGAATCAGGCCTGAGAGGAACCTTAATTTTGTAAGGTAAGTGCGTGCCTTAATTTTAAGCTTCTACGATCTGGACAATATGCAAAGCTGCAGAAGTACAGTTAATTCACACTTCTCACTCAAATTTTCTTAGTATATGTATTTACTTTTTAGTTGTGGGTCGTTACCACTTTATAATAGACACACATGCACACACACATTTACATGTAATTCCATATAAAGTATATTGTATAAAATATGAATGCATGTACAAGTTAAATATTCAAAAGGTTTATCAAAAGGCTTCAGTGTCTGCCTAACTCCCCCAATAGAAACTATGACTGCTTTGTGACAAATATAGATACACTAAGATTTTCAACACCTTGATGTGTTAAATAGTAGGACTAGGTTGTTCCAGAGTTAGAAGTATTAAGTGATAGGAAGCGCTTCGGTTCTCACTTTAAAGCACTGGACAGGCTGTTTTGTAGTTGGCCTCTGTTCTAGGAAGCCACAGTGATGGCTTAATAAGTAACAGAATATAGTTCGTCTCATCATTCATTTACCTAGAAGAAGAAACGTGGCAGGGAGAAACTCAGAAGGAAAGATGGAGAGAGTGACAGGTACCAGGCAAGAGAAGCATAGCTCCCTAAAGAGAAAGTAAACGGTACAAGAGAGAACTCTGCTGGAAGGTGAGCCAATCAGAGTTGCTTCTGCTAAATGAAGAGGCCAAAAGACAGGTGCCTCTGAGTTCTCAGCTTCATATTAAAAAATTCTGCTGCTCACCTTTCATGAACCCGATTCTCTAACAAGCAGGTTGACATTCAGTCCTCTTTCTTCAGAAATTTTAATATTTGGAAAAGTGTATGAAGCATGCCACCTGGAAGTGTAAAAAAAGGTTCTCAAGATATGTCACTCTATTCCATTTTGGTCAGGATATAATTCTGTCCTTCCTGATGAGTTGTTTGGTTATCGCTGTGGGTCGGAGAATACCTGGATTCAGAGGTGCTGCATGGGAATGAGACCTGGACAGCCAGCCAGGGGCTTCCAGGAGATCGGCTTCTGAAAGTGGCATTACGTTCACCCTTGCACGGCGTTTAATTGTTTACCTGTCCTTTAATGGAGAACATGGAAGAGAAGGGATTGGGTTTTTATAAGATTTCTGCGATTTTAGTAACCTAAGGGATGTTGATGACATTTTACTGTGTTTTGTCTACTGTCTGAAAAACTCCCCTTTGCGAATGAATTACGATATCGACGCGCTAAATGGGCTTGGCGTGGGGTTGCTGCGCGTGCTGCTCCTTTGAAAGAGAACAGACTTTTGGGAAAACTATTAAAATTCTACACTGATAACAAAACTTTGACACCCTAAATTGAACTTCATAAGGAATTTCTTTTAACCTGTCTTGTCTCCGGTTGCATGATGGGCGGGTGGGAGTAGGAGAGGGGAACTTTTTTTCTGTGTCCTGAAAACCCTAAATTTTTCAGATCTTTTTCCTGTAATTTCTGATTAATGACACTCTTGATTTTGATTTATATTATCCTATTATTCATTATATGAGAGAAAAGAAGTCACTTTTTTTTCCAATTTAATTTAAAAAATCAGGGCCAGCAGTGATGGAATTTAAAATCAAATTATCCTGTCAGAGTGACAGATAAATCTCCCGAGATTCTGATGAGGTTTTCCACTGGCAGGGTGCTGGGTTCC